>NC_135307.1:25552625-25857625 GCF_048772815.1 Callospermophilus lateralis | reverse complement strand
GACTCACTTCTGTTTCCACTTGAAACCCACAGTGGATGGACATTTGGCCCACATTGCTGTCCAGACTTTCCTGTCCTGTACTCCCAGTCCATGGGGATCAAAATCGCCCATCTCTGAGAGAGAAGATGCAAAAGTCCTACATGCCTCTTTCTGATCTTCTTCCAACTGGGTGTTTAGTGTTCAGCCAGGGTAGATATCATATCAGAGGATCACTGGGACAATTTTCAAAAAAATTCTACCTCAGCAGTTAGAATGCTTTGGACAGATGAAAGGCTCCAAGACCAGGTTTCTGTTTCTTTTGACATCCAGTGGTAAGAAGGGAGAAATTTTTCCTTCATTCATTCCTTCTTCCTCCCTCCTTCCTTCCCTCCCTCCCTCCTTTCTTTCCTCCCTCCCCCCTCCCTCCTTCTCTTCCTTCCTTCCTTCCTTCCTTCCTTCCTTCCTTCCCTCCTTCCTTCCTCCTTCCTTCCTTCCTTCCTTCCTTCCTTTCTTCCTTCCTTCCTTCCTTCCTTCTTTCCTTTATCTTATCATGCCCAAAAGATATGAATTTGCTAAACATTCTCTCTTTATTACAAGTGACTGTTGTGAGATAAAAAATTTAACAAGTAAGAAGATTTAACATTCATTCATCATTAATGCATGATTGGTGAGGAGGATTGAGCCATTCTGAGGATCACACAGCCATGATAGGAAAAGGACCACCTCCAGCTTCTCCCAGCATCGGGCCACAGAGGAATTCCTTCATCCATGGTAGCATTCAGAGTCGTTCCAATTGGAAATTGGCCAAGTCTGGTGGCAACCTTAAACTTTTTCTTAAAGGCAACCTTTGAAAACAAGTGGTGAGAAATCTCAATTTAGTTCTGGAGAATGCCTTTGAGATGGGAGAGGACAATTTTTTAAATGAGAATGTCATGGGAAAGGGCAATTGTTAACCTAGAAATTTTCTCTCACTTTGCCTTCCAGGGCTGGGCTGGTGTCCCTCTTCTCAGATGACAATAACCTTCAAGTCTTAGAAAGCCACTTACTTTTAACTCTCTTTATTTTACTCAGAGGTGATTTGTCCAGAGTCATCCAGAGAATTAAGAAGAGAGGTGGCTCTAAATTCCAACCCTCTCAACAACCAGTCAGTTCCTCTGATAAAGAATGTGGTGAGTCAGGAGTGGATTTCAACTTTAGGTCTCACCTCAAAAACCCTCAAGGAACAAAATTTTTTATTACTTTCCTCTATTTTGGAATGGGAAGAGCTTGGGGGTTCTCCCAGGTGTTCAGTGACTTCCATGCCCCTATGGATACTGCCTACTCCTCCAAATTCTCTGCTTTTGCATTCACCCAGTCTCCCTCCATGTGGAAACTCATTCCTCCGGGTAATCAATGTCCCTCTCAGCCAGAACCCCGTTACCAGGGAAACCATTCCAGGCAGCCGACTTAGGCTCATTGAGATGCAGCTGCAGAGCCCAGGGCCCGCGTAAGGGCAACTGCTATCAGAGTGGGCAGTTTTTGGCAACTCTGGAGTGTATTGTACCAAGTGGGACATGGTAATTATGTATTTGTGGCTTTCATTATATGCCAGTTTAATTGTCGCGAAATTCATTGTTGTTTTAAATTTTTATTTTTTTTTCCTAGGCCACTCAGCAAAAGAATAAAATTGGTGCCATAGGGCAGGTTTCTTTCTAGAAGAGACAATCACTTGTATGGAAAAATAGATGCAATGATTTAATACCATTTGATTTGTCAGGAAGTTTTCCCTAACAGTAAGTGTATAACCCCAATATGGCTGCCTATGGACCCTCACTGGGGGCTTAGAGCTGTGTCCATAAGAATATCTGCAATAGAAGATGAGCTGGGTTTGGATGGTAGTCTGCAATTCTCGATGCGGGTGGTAGGCTGGGGGTGAGGGGTGGTCTTACAAAGACACAGAGGTCATTGTCTCCTTTCTTTTTAGCCCCATCTGCCCGCCCCTCACCTCGCTGTACTGTTGAATCTCTAGGTGTGGGACTGTAGATTCTGAAATTGAACTTTTTCTAAAATTACATCTTGGCCTCATCTCTTGCTCATGATAACTTGGAATTGTGGCTTCTCTTATTTTAAGCTTGGCCAATATAGGAGACTCCCAGCATATGCATCGGATGGTTAAACGGGGTAACTTAAATCACTGTATGAATAAGGATTCTATTTTTAATAAAGGTTCAACATTGGATTCCTTAAGGGAGCCAGCTCTTAGAGTGGGTCTACAATACAGTGGATATGATCCATTTACTTGCAGTTTTCCTGAAAGCTCATCAGTTGTATGGTCATAAGAATAATAATAACAATACTAACAATAGCTAACATGGATTGATTGTTAGTGTGACAACAGCATCCCACACCATCTTCTTTAATCTTCACTAGAGAAAAATATGGTTGCAATCCATACTGTACTGGAAAGGCTGCCTAGGAGGTTTCCGCTCAGTTCTCAAGCTAAGTGAGATGAAGGCGTTGAGAATATAAAATGGACAATATGTGCTCTAGCCCTAGGAATTACTCTTCCTGGTTTGTGAAACTTGGAGCCAATGACTTAAGCTGTTTGAAACTTAATTTAACTTTGGGCAAAGAAGGAGAGAAATGAGTGGATGCTTGGGGAATGATGTAGTAGTGTTGATACTGAGGATGGTAGCTTTTTTACTGAGTATTTAATTATATTAAGCACTGTTATGAACACAACACATGAATTATCTCATTTAATCTTTTATTCTTTTTCTTTCTTTTTGGGTACTGGGGATTGAATTCAGGGGCACTCGACCACTGAGCCACATCCCCAGTCCTATTTTGTATTTTATTTAGAGACAGGGTCTCACTGAGTTGCTTAGGGCCTCACTTTTACTGAGGTTGACTTTGAACTCGTGATCCTCCTGCCTTAGCCTCCTTAGCGGCTGGGATTACAGGCATGCACCACAGCACCCGGCTCATTTAATTACCATAGTAATTCTATGCTACTTCATTGGTTCAGTTTTTCCAGTGAGGAAACTGAGGCACAGAGAGCCTATACAGCTACTAAGTGCTAGAGCCAGGATTCAAACCCTAGACCTTTACTTCAAAACATTCCTGTTACTCTGGCTGATAAGATAAGAATGAAAGACTTTCTGTTATCCTTGCTATTATACTGAGGGGACAACCATTGGAGGTCTACATAATTTGCCTCAGCCCATAAGACTGCTTGCCTCAAAGACCACTGTAAAGGGATTAACTTCTGTGATGTAATCAGGGCCTAAAATGCCTGTGGGGAACCCTCACTTTTTCTCTGTTCACTGCAGTAGTCCATCTCCCTTAAACGTGTGTAGGTAGCTAGGCATCCAGCTGGTTGCTTTCCAGCAATGCTGCTTGGGTGATCATCCTCATTTGATCCTGTCTCTTGGGATAAACCTGAAGCTTTGGATTAGGTGATGGCCAGATTCTCCTGCCTTAACCAAGCTTTCTGTTCAGGTTACTGTTCCTTGGAAGGACCTTGTGCCATGCATCATTCAAAAGGATGAATAAGCTCTGGGCTAGTTCCCAGACCCTGGAAGAATTCATCTGGTAGAGCAAAAAAAATATAGGAATACAGGAAGGAGTCTTAAAGGAAATCAGCATGGACTCCACTGTCTCAAGTTGTCTCTTATTTTTGGTTTGCATGATAATCCATTTGTTTATCATAGAAAGATATTTTCATTCTTTTTTATACTAATAGTTTGAGCCACTTGATAGGAATGGGTTGGTGGAGAAGTGGGATTCACTACTGTGCAAATGGGGCTACAGCCCATTTTGTAAGGCCATTATATTTTTTTCCAGATAGAATTCTTATTTAAAGAAAACGATTTTCAAAGCTGGTATGGAATCAGATTCTATGACAAGTAAGTAGAAGTTCTGAACCTTGGTGCACATTGGGATCAGGGGGGAGCTTTGAAAACTTCTGATGTACTGGTCTTACCCACTGAAGGTTCTGGCTTTAGTTAGTCTCAGGTATGGCCTGGGCATTAGCATGGTGACTCTGATGTGCACCTTGGTGGGGGCCAGCCTCATAGGTAGGAAGCTACAGTGGGTTCATACTCAGTTTACTGTTCTACCATGGCCATCTTAAAATTCTTATTCATCTTCCAGCAAAGGAATCCCTGTTTTTATTTTGTGCTGAGTCCTGTAAATGTTGTAGCCAGTTCTGCAGCCAGGGTTGAGAGCCACTGGACTAGAGTAACATCCTCACGTAAGAGAAATTTCCACACCTGTCAGCTCATGGTCCTCTTAGGAGCAACATGTCAGTCAGTCAAACCACTTGTACCCACAAGGGTTTGGACTATGCTTTAGTAATATTGCACCTCTTGATATATATTTTTTTTCAAGAGACCTTTAAAAAGTGTTCTTAAGAAAGTGATTCTGCAATCTTTGTAATGTTTTGAATAACCAATAAAAAAAATTAAAAAAAAAATTTTAAAAAAGAAAGCTCTTAATGTTGCTTTTATGTTCTGGTTGATAAGTATGCACTTGTACTTCTAGACAACAATGCCAAGGGCCTGGTGTTAACCTGTCTTTCTGGGCTGGCCTCTCTTTCCACTTTGGCAGGTGGACTAGCTGTCGTTGCCCTGAGCCCTCCTGCCTTCTCTGGAACCTTGTTGCATCATCAATATTCCCCTGTCTCTTTTGAATTTTTAATCTCCTTTTCTTTTGGCACTTTCCCCTTGCTTAAAAATACCAATCCTTAACGTACTACCCTTCACTAAGAAGCTCTTTGTAAGAAGAGCTGCCCCTTACTAGCTCAGCAACTACGTGACCTTCTTAACTCTTTGCAGCTTGACTTCTACCACCCCAGCTTCCTGAAAGGGTTTCTAAAAGACTGCCTGTTTCAATTGCTGAAAAATTTTTTTATCCCAGTTCCCATTCTGAACATCTCTGAGGAGCTTGTCAATGTCAAATGACTTTTCCACCTTGTTAAAAATGCAGGTTCACCAGTCCTGTGCTGACTACTGAACAGAATCTCCAGGACACAGGGTCTGGCTATCATTAAAAAAAATCTCTTCTAGTGATTCTTATGCATGGGAATGTTCAAGATTACAGATCTATAGATATTTATTGAATGAATTACATCTCAGCACCTGAAAGACTTAGTGTACTATCTTTATTTTCTAACATTGTTTGCTTTATTAGTGTAAACTAACAAGAGGTGATTGAGTTTAAAAATAAAGAACATGAAGAAATCTAGAGCCACTCTAGCTAAGTTGAAATTCCAGCTTTTTCACGACTTGAGTGTGACCCTGGGTGCCTTAATTTCTTCTTCCTTACAATGGGATGATAGTAGTGTCCACCTCACAGAGTTTGGAAGTTAACACTTAGAACACCGTCTGCACCTAGCAAGGTTTTAACCAAAGTGAGCTGTAAGATTGTGTATTATGCATTTTTGTATTTACATTTAAATTTTATTTTCTTCCAAAGTTATGATGAAGATGATCAACAGAGGAACTCTAAGTCTGATGGTTTCTACCCTTGGCCGTGAGCCACACAGTTGACAGTTGCCTTTCTCCGCTTTGAGTTTAAAGCGATTGCCACAGATGGTTCAGGTGCCCTGGTCCACCTGGGGAGTACATCATACTTCTACAGGCAATAGTGCTTTTCTACAGCGTGGTTCTCTTTAGCCATCTGGGATTCATGAATTCATTGTTGTGTGTGAAGACACTCCTACTCTGGTAGTGCTGAGTTCATTTTACTATGGTTAACAAGAAAGCATTCCATGTTGGAGAAGGAATGACTACTGATGTTGAGAACAAGTTCTCAACTTGGAATATTGGATACTAAAAATATATATGCAAATGGTATCATGTTCCATTCTGATCAATTAAATCATCTCTAGCCATGAGGTCTGGTGTTGGTGTGTGTCACAAGCTCTCTGGATGATTCCAATAGCTACTGGAATTGAGAATCACTGATGTAGAGTCAGACGTGAGACTCAGTACTGGAAAGTAGGCAATGGGACTGGTTTCTTGGGAAATGAACCACACCTTGGTCTCTGTTGAATTCTATAACTAACTTGGATAAAGCGGCTCAAATAGATTGAAAGAGAATAGCCTGCAGGGGCCAAGGGGGAGATGGAGATAGACTGGATGATTTAATGGGTCATCTCTCCTGTAGTTAATTTCTCTAGATCTCTTGTGCTATATTGATTTTGTAAATAGCTATTGTCACATCTGCCCCTTCTGCCTGTGGGAACTGGTGGGTCTTAAAAAGTTGAATTGGGTGGGGGTGTAGGTGAATCAATACCAAGATTTATTGACTCGGGACATTTATATTAACCATAGTGAAGTCAGGAATAATTTGAACCTTTTTAATACTTGATTGAATAGCATAGTCTGTATTATCTACAGCGTATTTTGTAGATATTAGCTTCCTGTTTTTGGCTCAGCTCTTAGATCCACTTCTTGAAGTGAGTCCCCTTATTTGTGAAGCCATTAGGATTTATATTATAATAGCAATCACATCGAGAGACTTCTCATGATTGTCACTTGGCCTTTGAGAAGAATTTCTAGTTTCTGCTTACGCATAACTTCTTTCGCATTTTCTCCCTTTTAAACTTCTTCCCCGCCCCCACTCTGGGGTTATGTTTTCAGCTATTTTATTTTCAGAGAAAGAAATTCTGTTCTTTGTGGAAAATCTGCCAATTGCCTTTAAAAAGTCAACAACTACTTTGTTTAATTGAATAATTAATGCCTCTCTTTTTACCAGGAAGGATTTATGTTATCTTTTTAAAAGGGCACACGTGAGCATACTTCAAACATAACCTGTTCTTAATAGGAATATTTTTATCGTTATTCTTGAGCAGGGCTTATTGCTAAGAAGGAAAGAATTTTGAGTTGTCTGGTAATGGTGAGGGGGATGGACTGATAATCATCCAATTATTGTACCTCTTTTTGGTGCTCTTGTGGGGAAAAAAAATTGAAGAACTATGGCGTTGTTTGGGGGCTGTGCTTTGTGGTTCCAAGATAGACCAATACCTGTTATTCTCCCTAGGATCTGTACTCATGACTCTGGACTCTGTAGGATAACTTATAAGACCCTCTAAAATGATGAAGAGATGCTACATTTACATGAGACATGGTAGTAGTGGGAGGGAAGAATTACTGCCGTTTTTCCAAGGATGAAGTTTAAGAAACTGTGAGCCTGGAAAGCCAGGTTGCCTGGGCATAGCCTGACTCCTCAGCTGTTGCCTGAGAGAAGTTGGATCAGTTCTAGTGGCTTCACCAACAAGAGTTGAGTCTGCTCTGTAGTAGAGACGTAAGCTCCTCCCGTCAAATCTGTCAAGCCTTCTGTCTTCATCTTTGCCCTCCACCCACTTTTCTTAGAGCGTCCTTGAGTTGCTAAGGTCACTCCTACTGTTGGCTGCCCACTGCCTCTTTCTACCCCTCCTCCAACCTGGCCAGGTTTGTTGCTTTGTCTTTATTGCTCATCATCTGTGACTTCTTGGCAAGGTCTTACAGGACGTGATCATCCACTCTGCAGGTCCCACTATGAAGCACTTTTCGAAACCCCTGATGTTGTTGAGTGCTTGCCAAGCCTAACTCTTAAGAACTTGGCAATGGTCGTGATGCCTCCTCTATTTCCTTCCAAAAATGGGCTAAGGAAGGGCAAGAAGAGTGAATGATAATGATGGTAAAGAAGAGAACTATTTAGGGAGAACCTATTATAAGTCAAATCCTGAACTTTACAGGGCATAGCGGGTGTTTTATTAAATCCCCATAAACCTGACCCAGAGTCAGGCATTATTATTTCTATTTCACTCATGATTAAACTGATGTATACGTGGGTTGATTTAATTACTCATATACTAGTCAGTCTCAGAGACACTACTTGAACTCAGTGCTGAGTTGTACGCCCACTGTGAGGCTCTGCCCAGATCCTGGCCATTCAGCCCACTGCTGGGTCTCTCTGCCTGGTTGAATTGCCCCGGGAAACCTTGATCTTCCATGTACCTTTTGTGAGGTTGTCTGCTTACGGTTCTGGTTAAGGGCATGAAATTCTAAAATATTTTAAGGGCTTTTCTTGTCTTGTATGTCCTAAGCTACTCTCCAGATTTCCCTGGAAGACAGCAGCAGATAAAATGCTCATTGTTCTTGAAAACCTCCCTGCCCAAATTCTTGCCAAATTTTCCTATATGGTGCCCTCAAGCAGCCCACTGAAGCCAAAGCTCCTAGGAAGCTCTTCGCCCACAGTTCTTTGTTCTTTATGAAATACAAAGGACAATCCTGACTTCACTGAAGAGGCAGTCAGGTAAGACCCAGATATTATTATTCCTAGCCCGAGGGACTTGTCACCACCTCACACTGCCTGTCACTCACCTTCTTTAGCATATGCATTTACTTAGGTGGTTAAGATCAGGTTTTATCTCTTCTAGGACTTGCCTTAGGAAAAATCAAGGGGAGATCGGCTAATAACTTGCAGCCCTGAGAGAAGAGAGTTAGGGCTTTTAGCCCTTATTAAGAGGAAGAACCCTGACCTGGGGGTAAACTAGGAGGCAGTAATGGGAGAGAGTTTAGGCAGAGTGACATCAGCTGTCTTGTGCTCTGTATAGCTAGAAGGCAGATCATGGACTTCAGACCTTGAGACCAATAAGATATGGATATCCAAAGCACCTGCCAGATGGTTGTCTTAAAAATGGGGTGTGCCTTTTACAAGGTTAATAAGTTCTAAAAACTACCATTGATTTTATAACTAAAAAGGAAAGTTTAAATGTATCTTTACATATTCTTAACTGGTACATATTTTTTAAAAATTCTTTTTAGTTATACATGACAGTAGAATGTATTTTGACATATCATACATACATGGAGTATAACTTCCCATTCTTTTTGGTTGTACATGATACGGAGTTACACTGGTTGTGTATTCATATATGATCATAGGAAAAGTTATGCCTGATTCATTCTATTGTGTTTTCTTTCCTATCCACTCTCTCTTCCTTTCATTCCTCTTTATCTAATCCAATGAACTTCTATACTCACCCCTTATTGTGTGTTAGCATCTGCATATCAGAGAGAACATTTGGCCTTGGTTTTAGGGTATTGGCTTAGTTCACTTAGCATGATAGTCTACAGTTCCATTCATTTACTGGCAAATGCCATAATTTTATTCCTTTTTATGGCTAAGTAATTTTCCATTGTATATATGTACCACATTTTCTTTATTCATTCATCTATTTAAGGGCACCTAGGTTGGTTCCAATCATGAATTGAGCTGATATGAACATTGGTGTCGCTGCATTACTATAGTATGCTTATTTTAAGTCCTTTGGGTATAGTCTGAGGAGTGGGATAGTTGGGTCAAATGGTGGTTCCATTCCAAGTTTTCTGAGGAGTCTCCATACTGCTTTCCAGAGTGATTGTACCAATTCGCAGTCCCACCAGCAATGTATGAGTCTACCTTTCCCCCCACATCTTCGCCAACATTTATTGTTACTTATATTCTTGATAATTGCCATTCTGACTGGAGTGGGATGAAATCTCAGTGTAGTTTTAACTTACTTTCTCTAATTGCCAGTGATTAAACTGGGATATCTCTAAATGACCTGATGCCAGATGATGACATATTAAATAGTTTTCAATATCTGAAGGAAGGGCAGGGTGGATTTTGATACTTCTACATGTTCACCAGCTCTCAGCAAACTGGTCTGCATCATTAGTTTTAGTTGTGCCAGATTAAGTGGATTTATGGATTATATGATATGTTTTTCATGAAACCAACCGTCACAAAATAGACATACGGCTTATAATAAATTCCTTCAAAGAAAATTGTGGATTGAAGATGATATCATTATTATAAATGAGCAATAATAAAATGGCAGAGCTGTCACTTCTATACCTAATTTGAGTTTTTGTCAGCCATGTTATAAGGTGAAAACGATAGAAGTATAATTGGAACAGCCATCAATTCCATCCCCTGAAATCATCAGGAAGACCACCTGATGTATAGATTTTACAATTGATAATGACAAACCTTTCCTGAAGCCCCAATGTGCCTTGACATGTTGTGTAATAATATAATATTAAGTGTTTTATCTCATCTGCATCTCATTCTTTGAAAATTTTATATTTGATGTAGGTTTTATAAGTAATATAATTTTACAGTAGATCTTATCACAATTTATAATTTTACATATATATGTACATAGACATACATATGTGTGTAATGTGTGTATATATAAATATACATATAACTGAGTAAGCCACACACACACACACACACACACACACACACATATAAAACTGAGCACCATATGTCATATGTGTTTGTGTATATGTACATATATATATATATACACACACACACACACACATTATCTATCTATCTATCTATCTATGTATGTGTGGGTATGTGTGTCTATCTATCTGTATATCTATATGTAACTGATATGGGTATGTGTTTGGGTAGACTAACTGCTTTAACTCCAAGATCTACTGGTTTAACAAAACTTATTGTTGTCTGTTATTGTTCATGTGTTGGCCCAGTGTAGGTCAGCTGAGTAGGGTAAGTTTTCTACTCAGTACAGATGTTCAGGGACCCTGGATTCTTTCATTTACTGTCTCTGTCATGCTTCCGGTTGACAAGTAGAAGAAGAGAATGTGGAAGAGAAGACTTTTGTGGGTCAGGTCTGGAAGTAGCTACATCATTTCCATCCATATTCCCTTGGCTGGAACTCAGCCATGATCCCACTCCCAACTGCAATGGACACCGGGAAACGTCTGGTTATGAATCCAGTCAGTAAAGGAAAATTGTCCAAGAAAAAAAAATTGAACCAGTCTTGATCAGAGTCAGAGATGAAACAAATATGGAGACTGCTTTGATTGTAGGAGTCAGAGAACCCAAAGGTAGAAGATTGTATTCTTGATGATTGCCATTATGACTCAAGTGGGATGAAATCTCAGTGTAGTTTTAATTTACTTTCTCTGATTGCCAGTGATTAAACTTGGATATCTTTAAATGACCTGATGCCAGATGATGACATATTAAATATCAAGTGTGGCTCACATCTGACATATGAGAGTTTATTCATCAGTCTAAGAAATGTTTACTGTGTAATGAATGTCCAGTACCCTCTTGGTTCTGGATATATTTCAGTAAACAAAACGGACAACAATTTCTTCTACCAAAAAAGCTTACATTTGGGCGGGTGTCCTGAATGAAAGAGGCTCAAGTGAGTTTGGGAGCAATAAAGAGGTTGGATGTGGTGGTGTACACCTGAAATTCCAGCGGTTCGGGAGGCTGAGGCAGGAGGATCCCAAGTTTAAAGCCAGCCTCAGCAATAGTGAGACACTAAGCAACTCACTGTCTCTAAATAAAATATAAAATAGAGTTGGGGATGTGGTTTGGTGTTCGAGTGCCCCTGAATTCAATCCCTGGTACCAAAAAACAAAACAAAACAACAACAACAACAACAACAACAACAAATTCCCAAAACACAGAGAGTGGAGAAAGGGTTAAGAGGGGATGTTTGAAAAAATTTTCTTGGTTTGAACCAAGTGGCTTAAAACTGTGCACTTAGTCACCGGCTTGCCATGTGATCTTTCAGCAAGTTACATGGGCCCTTGAGTCTCCATTTCCTCATGTGTCAATGGAGACAATGATAATGCTTTTTGGTCTGGATGTCCTGAGAATCAAATTAGAGGAGAAACCTACAGCACTTGGTATAGAACTATAAGACAGGAAGATACCAGGCGATCTTATCTATAGTACTACAATCAATAAAATAATAGCAGTTATTCAGAAGGATGCTACCTTTGCCCACGAGTGTTCTCTGGGCTAATGGCTTGTCAAAACATGGTAAGTCCCAGAGAACATTTTATTTTGCCACCCGGGTGGTTATCAGGTTATTGTTGTGCTGAACGTTCAACATTTTTCAATTGAAGTGCCTATTTAATAAAAAAATACGTATTTAAAGTTAATGCGTGTTAAAAATATCGAAACTATATAAAAGAATAGAGAAAAGTGATAATCAGCCATAATTCTACTATTCAGAAATAAAAACTTTTATGAGGTTGGTATGTTTTTTTCTTTTCTTGGTCTTTTTTTCTTTCTTTCTCCACGAGCTCTAGACAGTGAGGTCCTCAGCTTGGCTCCCGCTGTTCAGAGTTGACAATCAGCCCTGAGTCCTTCAGATAAGACATTCTCTGTAAGCAGTAGAGGCAGCCTTTCAACCAATCCAGTGGGCTTTTTGCCACTATCTGATTCTCATTCCTGAGGCTTCCTGATTGTACAATTTCAGCTCCTTTATTTCAAATGCACTGGAAACTTCTGTTCCTTGAATACTAACTAGCATTTTTTTCTGCTGGTTCTCTGCTTTGGGGTAGATGTTGGAACCAGGTGCATTCATGAAATTATGCATATGTCAAGACACAGAGGTGGTCTCCTGACTCTCTCTTTCTTAGTCTATGGTAGTCTAAATTTGTGTTTCCCTCTGGAAGTTGCTAACCTCCTCAGGTTAAAATTCAATCAACCAACCAATCTCCATCCTTTAAGAAGCGAAGAAGCATGATAGTCTAATAGTGACCTTGGGCTCGTCCTATGGCAGTACTGGTGTTACACCCATAATTTGTAATCTACAGTCACTTTTTGAGCGTCCACTACTCTGAGCTGACCCCATGAGAGGTTCTTTCATGTACGTGCCATTGACCTCTGAGAGAAATAGACTTGAGGATACAAGACTTGGTTCAGTTGAAACCAAACCTGCCTTCGGGAAGGGTATGTCTGTATGTGTGTATTTAGTTACTAGGGTTCGAGCTCAAGGGCACTTTACCATTGAGCTACATCCCCAGCCCTTTGTATTTCTTGTTTTGAGACAGGGTCTTGCTATTTTGCTGAGGTTGGCTTCTAACTTCCTGTCTCAGTTTCCTGAGAAACTGCCATGTGCCACTGCACCAGACTTGGGAAGGGTATTTTGGAAGAAGGATTTTTAGGGGAACTTTGGGGGCAGGAAAGACAGAAAGAAGTTGGCAATTGTGTGTTGGAAGTTCCGTGGCATTTTTTTCTGAAACTGGTTGTGATTTCATTTGGATTTTCTCTATCGGAGCTGAAGTTTACTTTTGCCTCTCAAAGGCCATCTCCCAAGGGCTGCATAATGTAAACTGACAATGTGAACAGAGCTGTGGGGGAAGATGGGTACTTACTGTAACATTGTAAAGGCAAATATTTCCTTTATTTCTACAACTAAGCAGTTTTCAACAAAAGTCTGGGAAATGATTTAAAAGACCTATAACTACCTATTGCTTACAAATAATCGATATATGAATTAGAAGTTTCCTCCTATCTATTCAGTGAAGCAGGTTCTCCAAAAAGTTTAGTAGGTAATGCTTTGCCTGTTTTAGCTGTGGTAAAGTAAGACAATTACTGTTAAAAGGCCATTACTTAGTCTTTTTTTTTTTTTAACTAAATTTTCAGGTGGGTTATACCGTTTATCCCATTAAGCCTGCTTGAAGATTTTATAATTGAACATGCAAAGTGAAATGTGTCATATCCAATGAAAGACTCAAGAGCACTTAAAAACAACAGAGACAGCAACATCAATTACTAGGGTGCAGATACCAGTTTTTGACCACAGGTATCTGGGGTTAAATGTGAGGTTTGCTCCACAAAATGGAATATAAAAATTTCTAGATGTAAAAATGCCATGGGTATAGCAGCCTGTTATGGGTATAAATAGTATTGAACTATTATGAATTCCTAAGCTCCTAAGAGTGGATTTATGAGATTTTTTAGGATGTCCTGAGGAAGATTTAATAATATGGACATGAAGGGCCACATGCCAACCTCTAGAACTCCCAGTGTAGCTTAAATGGGGACAGGTTAGAACACACCCTTGTCTGTGTTCTGACCCCACCAAGGACAATACGCTGTTCTCCTGGGCAGGACCAGAGGCACTGGTGAGTGGAACACTGAATGGGAGACAGAGAATCCTGGTTCCAACTCTGGTTCGATAGGTTCCGGAGCCCCTGGGTCAGTCACTTAATTTTCTATGCATGTAAACTGTTCCACTTGTGAAACGGAATTGATGAAGTTCCCTCTAAGGATAAAGTTCTCACAAGGATTTTGAAAATCAGTCATCATCCCTACTTGATAGATGAGAAAAATGTATCAGACATAAGTGGCAGAACTCTAAGGTGCAATAGTGTTTTGTCAATCAAGTTTATACAAAGGAAAACACTGTCATTGCACACCTAATTCCAGCTCTCCTAGACTTCTTTTTATGGGGACCCCCTGTCTTACTTAGGGAGTTACAATTTCCTTTTTCTCAGGTACCTGATTGCTCTGCTCATCCTCTCCCCTTCCCTCATCCCATTTTCTTAGACTCTTTGGATGTGTGGCTTTGGGAGATTGTTTGGGTGTTTCAAATCATGTCAATGAACTTACTCCATCTTCCTATCCAGCTCTCTGCTTCTCTGAGACTTTTTAAAAGGGTTTAGTGTATGAATTGTTAGATGGTCTGTTTGCTGGTGCTTGTTGGAAAAAATGCTTTGACCTAAAATGCAAGACAAGGGTGTTTGTGTTTGAGAAGCCAAAGGCATTTCCCCCCCTTCTCCAGGTAAGTTTACAAGGTGGTCCAGCTTTTGGTAGAGAAGTCTGACTTTGCTGCAGAGCTTGCTTCAGCCTCTTTGATGATATAATGGTAATGGCTCAAAGAAGTAAGATATGCAAACAAAACCCAAAGACCCTGCCAAAGTGAGGTTTAGTGGCAAATTTTAAACATGAATTGGAGAGAGGTTCTGTGTCTTCATTAGGCTAGTTTAAAAAAGAGTTCATCTAATAAGTCTGATTATACTCATTATAGAATATAGCAAATTCGTGTATTGGAGCTCATCTATTTTTTCCCCCTTTCTGTTCATTTGTCACCTGTCCTTCCAGTACTACTTATTAAGGATGTCTTGTAGCCATTCCCTCATCTCCATCCACCATGCCGAGGCTGAGATCGTGCCAGTGTCCCCCACCCGGATCCTTGGAGGTCTCCTAACTGATTCCTTATCTTCAGTCTCTGCTTGTTCCAATCATTACAACATAGTGCTCTGGACCCCAGGGCTGGATTCCTGCCCTCTTTTCTTGAAATCCACCCAATGTTACTCATGGTTCACCTTCACAGAACTTCCTGATTCTACCCAGACACACTTTATGTGTGTCTACTGTGAATAACCTTCCATATTTTTTTTTTAAACAAAGAACTTAACCTATGGGTGCTTTACCACGGAGCCACATCCCCAGACCTTTTTATTTATTTATATTTTTATTTTTGAGACAGGGTCTCACTAAATTGCTTAATTCCTCACTAAGTTGCTGATTCTGGCCTTGAACTTGTGATCTTCCTACATCAGCCTCCCAAGCTGCTGGAATGACAGGCTGTGTCACTGCACCTGGCTGTTCCCTCTTCTTGAAGTGTCCTTCACCCTTTGTTTGATGGATACTTCTTCATCCTTTCAGACGTTGCTGCGATGCTAATGACCTTCTTGGCATGATTTCCCTGAAAGAGTTAAAGGGCTTTAAGAAGTGATTCCATCAGGGATAGCACTTATCACATTATAATTATTTGCTTTATTTATTGTTTCTTACCTCAAGACTCTTCAACTTTTCCTACTACCTGTCAAAATGCCTTTAAAAGAAAAAAAATGTGTCTATTGAATGAATGCGTCAAGGAGCCAATGAGTAAATAACATCTCTCTCTTATACCACCCTCCCACTTGGTGAAAACTGTCATTTTGAAACCTAGAGGATTTCTGGACACAAGAAGGAGGAAGGTAATGAAAGAGTGAGAACCACTAGCCCAAGTTGCTTCTCTGTGGATGTCTGAGGTTGGACTCACTGTCAGCTTGGTAAAAAATACTCACAAGCCTGAGGGCAATGGTCTTGGTGGAGAGAGCAGCTTCTGTAGTGTGGTGAATGTCCACAGAACCATGAATCCAGCCAACTATGGAGCACCTCCTTTTGATACCAGCATGAATATGAAAAAGTAGATTATTCTTATTTTCAGAGTTTAGACTCATCTGGGAAGCAAGATTTACCAAAATGACCAATACTTATGTAGTATATGACAGGTACTGTCTTGAGCTACCATTGATGCTAACATATTTGATCCTCTCTGAAACTGTACAGGATAAGCGGTAGTAGTATCCCCATTTTTTCCAGGAAACCCAGAGGCATCATGAGGGACTTGTCTAGAGTTGTGGGTAGTGTTGACTAGGCATTCTGGCTTCAAGTCTGTCTTCTTAATCAAAGCTGCATACACTGTGACATAATTACACTCTGCACAATTGCAGAGTGATTTTGAGAGAGCTTAGCTTGGAGAAAAGAACATTTTCTATGGAGGAGATTGTCCTGGATGTGATTTCTGGCTTCAACACTTGCACGATAGTGGTTTTGTGCATGTTCTTTGAATTCTTTGAGGCTCTCTAAAAATGAAGGGTAAGATTTGTTGGAAATATCAAGCAGAGCTACGCACATATTGTGGATTTTCAAATATTTATTTCCAACATTTTTGTTTCAGTTAACAGTTCTTCTCTCCTTCCTCTTGAGTAAAATCCATGTAAAAGTATAATATGTTTGATACTAAAAAATAAATGGAAATGTGTCATAATTGTTATGTTTTGAATGTGAGGTATCTCCCCAAATTCCTGTTAGTGCAGGAGTAGCCATTAGATGAGATGTAACCTAATCAGTCCATCCTAGTTGGAATGGTCTGGGTGATAACTGTAGACAAGTGGTGCATGGTTGGAAGAGCTGGGACATTGGAGGTGAACCCTAGATGGGTTCATCTTTCCTGCAGCCCCTTCTCCCCCTTTTTCCTGGCTGCCATGAATAGAGCAGTACCCTTCCACCTTGACATTCCTCCATGATGTTTAGGCCCAGAGCAGTGGAGTTGGCTATAGATGGAGACCTCTGAAACCATGGGCTTTTTTTCCTCTAATTTATTCTTGTCAGATGTTTTGGTCACAGTACTGTAAAACTGACTAATAAATAATATAGTTGAAATTCAAAGAGATCAGTGGGAATGATTAGGGTGGGGTGCCTAGATAGAATAATGAAAGCCAACATAGCACAATGAAGGTCTGGGTTTAGGCCCTATAGGCTTTATTAATTTTTTTTTTTTGTACTGGGGATTGAACTCAAGGGCACTTGACTACTGAGCCCCAGCCCCAGCCCTGTTTTGTAGTTTATTTAGAGACAGGGTTTCACTAAGTTGCTTAGCACCTTGCTTTCACTGAGGCTGGCTTTGAACTTGCCATCCTTCTGTCTCAGCCTCCCAAGCCACTGGGATTCCAGGCATGCACCACCACATCCAGCTTTGTTACATATCGATGGCATTGCCATGGCTCTGGGCTTAGTGCAAAGGAGTTATCTAAAAGCAGAGTGCCGTCTGAAGACCCAGATCACTTTGTCCTGTTTAAACCCTCACCTTTAACATTTGAAGTATCTCAAGTGTATTGAACATGAAAGGTCAAGAATAGTTCAAATTGGAGCCTTTCACACTGTCGCTGTGTGTTTTTTAGGAGTCTGAGGTCAGAAGGGACAGTGGCTGTTAGCTGGTTGGGAGCAGGAGGGAGGAGGTGAGGAAGATCAAGTAGTTAGCCATAAAACTACTAATCTGGAGGGAGCCCAAACGTTTTATCAACAGCCCACGAAATTGTCTTTCACTTGGTCCTTAATGTCCTCCTTTTGAGCCAGTGAACTGAGTCCACCTGAATATGGTTAGCTTAATGCAAAGCAGCTGGGTTTTGAATATGTCAACCCTCCTGCAAAATCTGTAAGTTAGGGGCAAAGCCATGTGGTTGTGTGTCTTTTCCCTGGTGCTAATTAAAGCTGCTCACAGAGACTGCACTTTTATTCTATGGCTGTGTGTATCTCCTGGATGGAATGAAGATGAAAAAGTATCTATTCTTCCCTCAATGATCCAACAGTGAAGGAAGGACTGTGGATGTGTGGGGTTGAAGTGGGAACAGTGACATGATGGGAATGCAAGGCAGAGAGAGGATTGCTGGTGCCATCTGCAAATGAGATGGAGTCCTCCTAAATTCCTGGCAAAGTCATGGAAACAGAATTGATAAAGAAGGCAGGAGAACTCATCACCCACATTTACTGTGTTATCTCTGTGGGAGAAAAACTGACCTGTATGTAATGAGCTTTTCACTTGAACCTGGAGACTGCCAACTTAAACTGCCAGAATGAAATTTACCGTATTTGTTTCTAAAATGTTGGTTTTGAATGTGTACTTTTACTCAGTGCAAAATACGTGAGTTATCAAGCTTTTTGGATTTATTAGAAAAATAGAAGTCAGTTTGAATCCCGTGTCTGCATGAAAATGAAGTGGTATAAAATAGATCCTTATTAGGCTGTATTGCTTTCCACATACTGATACATGTTTAGACACAATGGGTGTTAGAATAACTAATCACATAGATGTTAGACATTGAGACCAGAGATTCGTTGATCATGTACCAGTTGAAACAACTTCTGAAGTGCTGTAGATTGAGCCAGAGTATATATGAGACTAAGTGGGTTTTGACTTCAAGAAAATCATTAGAATGAGTTTTATGGTTGTTTACTGCTCAA
This sequence comes from Callospermophilus lateralis, assembly GCF_048772815.1. Taxonomy (NCBI): domain Eukaryota; kingdom Metazoa; phylum Chordata; class Mammalia; order Rodentia; family Sciuridae; genus Callospermophilus; species Callospermophilus lateralis. The sequence goes on along the minus strand of NC_135307.1, from coordinate 25,839,052 downwards.
ATGAGAAAAACTGCACTAGGCACTAGTTGGTAAAGTAAGGGCTAATGGAAACATAACAAATTATACCTGGAAATTTGTAGTTCTTTAAATCTTGTCAATATATATTGTTTAAAATTATGTTGTATGATACAATTCATAATTATTTTTAATACTTCAAAAAACCCAAAATTATGTTGCTTAAAAAACGTAATTTCCAGAAAATTTGTATTACAACTGATATAATGTCATAAGATAATTATTTGAGAGAGGTTTTATAATCACAAGCACCACCAATTAGTAATCAAATTGAACTCATAATATATTTGAGAAAATACCCTTAAATATATTAATCATGTAAACCTCAAGTCACACTGGGAAAATAACCTTATTAACGATAAAATGTTTCCCACCTGGTTTCTAAAGAAGTTGAACTGCAATTATAGCCTACTTTCAAGTAAGAATCAGTTACTTCACTTTTCATACAGGCTGGGACTTAAACTCCTTAAACTTGACCTTATACTAAGCCTCTGCCTCAAGCCCAGTATCTAAGACCTTATGGAGTTGTAGGAGGTAAAAGCCCAGCTCCACCTCCCTTAAGATATACTAGCATTGCTGGGTTGGAAGCCACTATGGAAAGACCGCAGTCGCGTTGCCCAAAGGAGGTAGGGACCCGTTTTACAACTCCTCATGATGGTCACCTGGTCTCGGCTTCACCATCTCCAGTGACTGGGAACTCAGTGCATATCACTATTGCGTTATTCACTATTACTAAGTTCATTTTCTAAGGTGAAGTATATGTGTGTCTTTGGAGTGACTATAAGAGTACCACTTGGAAGAACATGGGACATATTTATATATTTCTTCTTCCAACAAACAAAATTTTAAATAGTTGAAGAGCGTGAGCATCCTGTCTTTTAATATCTTCAGGACCCAGATCCCTGAGTTATTGGGCATTTCTGTGGTTTGAAGCCTTTTCACCATCCTATTCTGGACAATTTCTAGTTTGTCAGTTTTCTCATTAATATGTTTCAGGTCATGACTCATCTGTTCATTACATGCTTATTAAGCTCCTATTGTGTGCCAGAAACTGAGGATACAGTGGCACAGAAAATAGTCAAACTCTCCATGCTCAAGGAAGGAACAATAAATACATAAAAAACATAAAATGAGTTTTCATATAACATTAAGTGTTGTAAGAAAGTCTAGTAAAGAAATAGGGAGTGAAGGCAGTGGAGGAGGCTGTATTCCATATGGCAGTCAGGGAAGAGCTCTCTGAGGAAGTAGCATTTGACCTGAGACTGGAGTACAGGGCAGTGCATGGCAGTGGTCATGAGGAAAGATGTTCAGGAAAAGAAATGGCAATCGAGAGGCTCTGAGACACAACACTATGCCAGAAGTTGCTAACGAATGGATTTACAGCTTTCCCCCCTTTCCATGACCTAAAAAGACTAAACTGACATGGTTCACTCTCAGTCACATTCTCCTTTCTGTTTGTTCCACTCTCCTCTTCCTCTCAACATACACACGTGCGTGCATGTACATATGTACATGCTTGCTCTCTCCTTTCCTCTCTCAGATATAATATCATCTCTGCAAGATCAGTTCTTTGGAATTTTATGATACAGAATTAAAAGACAAAGATACAAGGGTGGGAAAGGGAGGGAGAAAGAAAGGGAGAAGAGAGAATTAGAAAAGGAGGAGAAAAATGGTTCTGCTTAGCTAGGGAGGAATCATAGAAGTTTCAAACTCAAAATTTATATAGGGGTGAGGGGTAGCTTAAATGAGTGATTCAGGTTAGGTATAATGCAATGAAGGGTCAGGCTCCAATTGTGGTCTATTACATCTAAAGAGGTCAGTTCCTACTCAGCCAGAGGAGATTGTATGCAGAGTGTAAACGCAGTATTGCCACATGTCACAATTTTTCACGAATAGTAACAGATCTGATTTTTATGTGAGATTTCCCAATTTTATAAACAACGGCCACTGGGACTCCACTTCTAGAAATATAGGCTAGACATACTTGTCCTGACTCTACCCTGAGTACAACTGAAACCCCTGGACCATATTTACATCATAAATATACACAGTAAGATTCTAAAATGTGGGAGTGCCAAAATATAGCTGTGGCTATATTAATATCAGGTAAATTTAAAATTGCCAATGTGTTCATGGGACCTCTGTTCTTATGAAAGGATTAATGTACTTCCTCCAAGAATGGTTTAGTTACTGTGAAAACATGATGCTATAAAAATGTCCAGCACCTTTTGTGGTCTCCTGTCTTTGCAAATGCCCACTTGCCTTTTGGTCAAGAGGTCCTCGCCATAGGCCAAACAGATGTCAGAGCTATCCTATTGGACTTTCAGAACCATGAACAAAACTAAGCCTCTTTCCTTTATAAGTTACTCAGTCTCAATGTTTTATTATAATAACAGAAAATAGTCTAATGTGGAAGAAGGAAAAAGGAAACCAGTTAAGGTCCTGGGGACCCAGGGAACTACTCTCTGGTTTCCTTTCTCACCTCCTATATTCCGTATTGGGAGCTAAAGAAGCAGAAAAATTGAAAACATAAATGGGCATAGAGAAAAATTTTCCAAGAAAACTGGTTTTCTCTAGCCCCTAAACAGGAAAGAAGACAGATAGCAAGCCAGAAAACTTAATTCCAGCAAATAGCACAGAGAAATTTAATATAATTAGACAACAAACAGGAGAGGGTAATGGAAGATAAGGTTTATATGCTTCACTTGAACTAGTAAAATGATGACATTAGTAAATTTTGATAAATTGTGTATATATAATATAATACCTAGAGCAAATACTAAAAAAGTTATGTAGATATATACTTAAAAGACACTATAGGTAAATCCAAATATAATCCTAAAAAATAGTCAAGCAGCCAACAGAAATAAGAAAATGAAGAAATGAAAACCAGAGAAAATAAATAATAAAATGCAGATTTAAGTCCTAAATATATCAATAATTACATTAAGTGTAAGTGGTCTAAATATACTAATTGAAAGACATAAGTTCACAGGACAAATTCAGAACACAACCCAACAATATGCTGTGTTAAGAATTTCACTTCCAATATAATTACATAAGTGAGATGGATGTAAAATGAAGAAAAAATATATATCACACCAACATTGATTCAAAGTAAGTAGCTGTGGCTATATTAATATCAGATAAATTAGATCTCATACCAAAGAAATAGGGAAAAAGAGGACATCATTTCATGATAAGAGTCAATGGACCAAGAAGACATAGCAACCCTAAATTTATATGCGGCAAACAATGGAGCTTTAAAATATGTGATTCAAAAACTGATAGGCTGAAAGGAGAAATAATCAAATCTATAGCTAATAGTTGAAACTTTACATCACTCCTACCAGTGGGTAAAATAACTAGATAGGGAACCAGAAAGGTTACATTTATTAGTTTTCTAGAGCTGCCATAATAAAATACTGTGGACTAGGTGGATTAAACAACATATATGTATTTTCTCAGGCTTCTGGAGCCTTAAAGTTCATGATTGAGACAGTACACATTTGGTTTCTCCTGAGGCCTCTCTCTTTTTGGCTTATAAATAACTGACTTATCACTATCTCCTCACATGGTCTTTCCTTTGTGTATGTGCACATGTCTGTCTCTTGCTTTTCTTATAAGGCACCAGTCTTATTAGATATGGGCCCCATCCTTATGACCTAATTTAACCTTAATTGCCTCTTTAAAATCCCTATTCCCTAATGTGGTAACAGGGGGGATTGGGCACATGAATTTTGGTAGAGACGCCGGGGGGAGTGAGTGAGGCAAAATTCAGTCTATAACAATATAGAAGAATCCAGCAACACGAACAACCAACAGGATCTAATCTACATTCATAAAACACTTGACCCAACAGCAGCAGAACGTGCTCCCCCCGACTCTGGTATACATGGAACATATACAAGGATAGGCTATATCCTTGGTTGTTAGAGAAACCACAACAGACTTAAAAGAATTAAAATCATAAAGAGTGTGATCACTGGCCAAATGGAACCATATTAGAAATTAATAACAAAGATGACAGGAAAATGTTCAAATTGAACACTCAGAGGCACAACCACTGACCTATATCCTCAGCCTTTTTTATTTTTCATTTTGAAGTGGTGACACTAAGTTTCCCAGTCTGGCTTTGAACTTGTGATCCTCCTGCCTCAGTCTCCAGAATCATTGGGATTACAGGCATGTGCCACCATGCCTGGCTTCTCCAAATACTTGTAAATGAAATAAGGCACTTCCAAATAGCACATGAGACAAAGAAGTTTTAACAAATAATATATTAAGCTGAAGAGTAATGAACATACAACATGTCAAAATTTGTGGCACTTAGTAAAAGAAGCACTGAAAGGGACATTTATACAGCCAACTACTATAACAGCAAAGCAGAAAAGTCTCAAATCAATAATCTAAAGTCATATTTCATAAACCTAGAAAGTAAAGTGAAAAATAAATCCAAAGCAAGCAGAAGAAAGGAAAGAATAAAGAACAGTAATCAATTAAATTGAATGTAGAAAAATAACTTAGGGAATTATTCATTTTTTTCATTGATAGTCTAAGCATATCAACAAAATTGACAAACTTTTAGCTAGACTTGTAAAGGAAAAAAGGGAAGACATAAATTATCATCATAAAAAATGAAATAGAGGATATCATTAGAGACATTTTTGTAGACAACGAAAGGTCACAATGGAATAATACAAAACAACCCTACCCATGTAAATTTAGCAACTTAGAATAGACCACTTCCTGAAAAATGCAGTCTACTGTCACTAAGCTAACATGAACTAGGTAATATAAATAGCTGTATAACTGTTAAGGAAATTAAATCCATAATTTAGTAACTCCCCAACAAAAGAAATCTCAGGTGATTGCTGCAGAGAATTCTATCAAAGAGAAGAGTTAAACATCAATTGTATGCAGTCTCTTCCAGAAATTAGAAGAGGAGGGATCACTTCCCAATTTATTTTATAACATTACTATTATCCTTATAGAAAAACTAGGCAAAGATAGTACAACAAAACAAAACTACATCCCAATGTCCTTCAAGAATATGACATAAAATTCTTATCAAAATATTAGCAAATACAAGTAGATACTGGGTAGATTGTCTATTCATCAACAGAGGAATATCATGGGAGAGATGAGCTGACTTGATTTAGTCATTATATAGATTAGTCATCAAGAGGGTATTTTAAGGTTGGAGGGGTAGACAGACAATGTGATGGAATAAAGAATGAAGAATTAAAGCAACACAAATATGCCCAACTAACTGCTGAACAAAGTGCAAGTGCAATTCAATGGAGAAAAGATAGCCTTTCAACAAATGGTGAGAAACCCTGTGAAGAGGATGAAGAGACAGTCCACCTAGTATCTATTTTTGCAATATCCAGCAAAGGATCAGTATCTAGAATATACAAAGAATTCTTAAAATTTAAGAGTAGCTGGGGGTTGTGGCTCAGTGGTAGAGTGCTTGCTTAGCAGCTACAAGGCCCTGGGTTCAATTGCCAGGATGGAAAAACTCAACATTAAACAAAACAAAACAAAACCCCAAACAAAAGGAGCAACAAAGAGCCCCACAATTTGCATAGTAAAATGGAAAAAGGACATGAAGAAACTCTTCATTGAAGAAAGTGTGCAGATGGCAAGTAAGCACATTAAATGATGTTTGACATCATTAGCTGTTAGGGAAATGTATACACCCCCAAAGAAGATATTAATATGCATCTATAAAACAGCTGAAATAAAAAAGTGCAACAATACCAAATGTTTGCAAAAATTTAGTGAAACAGTCACACATTGCTGGTGGTTATGGGAGATGGTATTGGCACTTTGGAATAGAGTTTGGTGATTTTTTTAAAAGACTAAACCATTTGATCCACTAATTGTAGTCCTGCCTATTTTTCCCAGAGAAATGAAGGCGTGTTTACATAAAATTCTGTACAATATTGTGCACAGGAGATTTTATTATAATAGACCCAAAGTGGAGATAACCTAGATATTTTTCAATGAGTGAATGGTTAAACAAACTGTGGTATATCTATACCATGCAATGTTTTCCAATAATAAACAGGGAATAAATTATTGATAAAGGACAACAATCTAGATGACTCTCTAGAGAATTATGCTGAGTGAAGAACACCACTCCCCAAAGGTCATATACTGTAGGATTCCATTAAATTCTTTAAATATCAACAAATATGGGTTAACGAACAGATAAGTGGTTTTTGCTAGTCAAGGTAGTGGGGGAGGAGAAATGGGTATGGCTATCATTGGGCAAATTGAAGGGTCCCCTCTATTGGAAAAATTCTTCAACCTGAAAATATCAATATCAATATTCTGATGGTGAAATTATAGTATAATTTTGTACTATACTATGTTACTCTTTGGGGAAACTGGGTACTTGAGACCTCTGTGTTTCTTATAACATTCATGTAAATGGATAATTAACCCCAAATAATAATGTAATCAAAACTCATTGTTAGCCAGTCAGAACATGTGTTCAGGCCAGATATTGTCTGTTCACTACTATTTTGTGACCTTGATCTATATAATTCAGTATGATGAGAACAGAGAGAAGGATGAAGAAAAAATTGGGGGAAGTGATGTGGGAGAGAGGACCTGCAGACTCTTGGACTGAGATACTCCAGAACAGATGTGGGACATAATGAAAGTAAATGGAAAAAGATAATTTTCTGTGGTATGTGGATGCTCATTCACACTAAGGGGATGGGGCTAGGGAACAATAGAGGAACTTTGGATTACACAGAGGGGAGTGAAGGGAGGGGAGGGGGTATAAAGGTGGAAATACAGTGGAATGAATTGGACATTATTACCCCATGTGCATACATGATTACATGCCTAGCGTGATTCTTCATCATATACAACCTGGAGACTGAAAAGTTATACTCCATTTATGTATGATATGTCAAAATGCATTCTATTATCATATATAACTAGTTAGAACAAATTAAGAAAAAAAAAGAATTTTTATTACTTAGGTGTTTGAGGGACATTTCTTTTTTTCCAAGAACTTCAACAAGTGGGGAATGGCCAATGTATTTCTTTAACTGTCATATTTCAGTGAGACTCAGCCATGTAGATTTGACTTTATAAGGGTTGTAAGTCAGTGCTATGAAAAATCTTGTGGTTACAGCTAATCCCGAGAAGAGACTGAAGTATGTGTAAATAGGAGATTCAAGTGAGAAATGGTAAGGTGTACTGAGATACATATGGAGGGGGTCTCCTGGGGCCCATGAGGCTGGATGGAAGATTTAATAAGAATCCACAAGAACTGTATGATCTCTCTGACCTAAGAGCTCACTGCAGGTTTGGGGGTGGATTCCTGCCTCTGTTTGCTTATTGTGGTCAGTCTGGGTGTTCTTGTGCCATTTAAACCACTGCCTGCTGATTCTGGGCAGAGGGTGAATGAGCTCAGGTGCATGGAATTGAAAGGTAATGAGAATGATTAATCAAATTTCTTCCAGTGAAGAGTGCCACAAGCCAGACTTTGTCCTGGATAACCCTCCTACATGCGAATCAGGGGCTGGGCTCTGCCCTCAGGTGTCTGGTATCCAAGGGTAGACATCTGTGCTTGGAGCAGACAGGGAATGAATGGAGGCCGCTTTTGGCATGGTGTCTTTGCTTCATTAGCCTCCTCTGCCAAGGTTTGCTCACAATCTCCTCTGGCCATGCTCACTTAGTTATGGAAAACAGGGCGAACATGAGTAATGGGAAATGCAGTTAGCTGTTGAGGCAGGATGGCCCCCTTGGCAAGTCTCTTGCATGGTGTGAGCCCCACCTAGGAACTAAATAGTTTCAAACAAGTATAGAGAGATGCCTGGGGCACAAATCACTCTCTTATAGACATATTTATTTATCTATCTGATTATATGGATCTTTTCATCTGATCTAACTTTACATATACAGATAGGAATGAGTTGAACTTGAAAGACCTGAATATTTATTTTAGAATTCTTTAATGTCTACATTACGTACACAACCTCTTTTAGGTATTAAAAAGAGCCTCATGGGGCTGGGGTTGTGGATCAGAGGTAGAACGCTTGCCTAGCACATGTGAGGCACTGGGTTCAATACTCAGCACCACATAAAACAAATAAATAAATAATGGTATTGAGTCCATCTACAACTAAAAATATTTTTTAAAAGAGCATCATAATCTACAATGTAAAATTCAGTAAGATATACGAATTCAAACATCTTTGATTTTTTTTGAGTCTTAATTCTGGAAACCAAGGCATCAATCATTCTATCAATAATTTCCTTTATCATTAAAATGGGTATAATAATGTTATCTTCCAGATCATATTATGTAGAGAGTGATGCCTGGTATATAGTAGGTGTTCAGCAAATGTTAATGCTTGCCATTCACTGAACTTCCCACACAGGATAATCTTTGTACCTTGATCTGATAAGGAGTACAGAGGGGTACACAATTTTCTAATGCTTTGGTCTTCATGGGAGCTGCATGGTGAAAAGTCAATGGGCTAATAGAGAGGCCTCTCTTCTTTCAGAAGAAAGAGAAGTGGGTTACCTGTAAGGAGCCCTGGGTTTTCTCACCTTGTCTCTGTGTCTGGAAGAGTTATCTGTTTTAAGGCAAACATTGATTAATTGGAAGAGGTTAGAATCACCAGGATCTTTAAGAAACAGGTGTTGAGAACAGGTAGGAAGGGCCAGGTGCTGTGTGCTTGCCTGTAATCCCAGCATTTTGAGAACCTGAAGCAGGAGGATTATGAGTTCAAAGCCAGCCTTGGCAATTTAGCTAGCCCTAAAGCAATTTAGTGAAACCCTGTAACAATATTAAAAAAAAAAATACAATAAAAAGGGATGGGATTGGCTCAATGGTTAAGAGCCCTTGGGTTCAATCCCCAGTTCCAAAAACAAAACAAACAAAAAACCCAAAACAACAGAAAACAAAGCAAAACAACAACAACAAACAGGTAGGAATCAATGGGGCAGCCAGACAATCTATGCAGATTCCTGACACTCTGAATATACTTAAGAATTTTTTTGCTATAAAGTAAAGAATTGAGCAAAGAGAATCCAGTTGGTAAATCTGTTTGGTGTCCATGCCTTGGCTGCTTAAGCATGGGAATGGGGAGATTGTCATTAATGCAGCTTTCAAAGTATACTTCACAGCAGGGACCCCTCCAAGATGGGAAAGGAAGGGACTGTTAGACAATGACTCCCACATAAAAATGACAAACATCCACTATCCTCTGCCATTAATTAGCTCTGTGCCTAGGGATAAGTCATTTTATTTTTCAGTAACATGATGGGTCTGGACCACATCGATAATTTACAACTTTTTATGTTTTAAACAGTTGATCCATTTTATCAATTGAAATCTTACCAAGATTACTCAGGACATGAAACCTGCAAAAAAGGAGACCTACACTGATTGAGGGTAGGAGAGAACTCCGTTCAGTCTCCTTAATCCACATCCCCTGCCACTACCTTCCTGAGACTTGGAAGAAAGATCCTCTGGGCTTCCAGGGAGCACAGTTTGAAAAACACTAGATTCTTCAGTTGCTCAGATGTATTTCAAATGACTTCATGATTCCGTAACTCCAAGATTTAGAATACTGCTAATTTTACCTGTAATTGAATCAACTTTAAGACTTTGAATCTTAGTTCAGCATGGAGCAAATTAGGAAGTTCAATTAAACTTGGTTTTCTTTTATCTTAAAATAATTTAGGTTTGGGAAATACAACATTGTGGATACGTCACTTGCCAACGATTGTCTCAGGCACAAACTGGCAAGAAGAATTTGCTAAAGAATTTGGAAAAGCAAAATTTTGTTCAAGTAAACACAAGGATTTCCTGCATTCATTTTTTTAAAACTTACATATACCACATATCATACACATTTATATGTTAAAAAGAAGAAGGAAAAAAAACAAAATGCCAACAGGAGATACTTTTGGATAATGGGACTAAGATCAATTCAATTTCTTTTAACTTCTCCTTATTTTCTGAACTTTAGGCAACATACACATACACACAACTTTTGTAAAAAGTTATTACATAAACATATTTTCATTCAAAAGTAATTAAGTTAATTAAAAAATTATTAAATTGTCACAAAATTGAAATTAATGGTGTTGACCATGGCATTTTACGAACTTTGAGCTTGGTGAACCACCCCAGATATAAGAACTACATTTCCTGAACCTTTTACCCCTTCATATGAGGAATGTAAATTATTTCTCCAGGGACAGAAAATCAGTGTTTTGTCTGAAATATTCTGTTATAAGACAACTAAGCAGCCCTCCTACTGACTGCTCCCATATGGAAGGAGTCACTCTTTGGATGCTGTTGTCTGTCTCAGGGCAGATGTTCAGATCTGTAGCAGATTTAACTTATGATAGCTAAGAATCAATTCCCTCATTGCTTGGTACCACACCTTGGGCCTTCTTTCAAGGTCTAGAAGGTGGAACACTTTTTGCCCATTTAGAGTAGTCTTGGCCTGTGACACCCACCAGAAGGCACTTGATCAAGTTCGCAGACCCCACCATGATCAGAGATGAACCTGAGGGCCTCTATCTGACCCTCACTGGTCCACAACTTGCTCTTTAACTCTGTGAAGGTCGGGGAGGCTGAGGAAAAGTCTTTTCTTTTCTCCAAGGAACTCTAAGATAATTTAGTTTCTTAAATTCATCATCAAAAGTTAAAGGAAAAAAAATAGTTCCATTTTCAGTATCTGCCTGTCTCCTTAAAGACAGATGGGAGGATAATAGATGGATAGATAGATGGGAGCAGACAGAAATGGTTACAGTAGCCAGACAGATCTATATTCAGTTTATTATGTTTGATTTTCAGAGTTAATTGAGTGTTTTGCCTTAAAATTATCTTTCTTCCTCTTCCTCTCTTTGCTGTAATTTAAAAGGAGAAAGATAAAGGCCAAGAAAAATCAATTTCAAAGTTTTCTTTTCAAAGTTCCAAAATTGTTCCATAGTCTCAGGAGTCATTGATTTCACGATAAAACCAAGAGGTCAGATGCAAATGGCTTTATCATGGCTCCTGGATCGATCCTTCCTTCCTTTCTTCCTTTCTTCCAACCATCCAACCAACCCAAGGCCTTGAGTTTGCAAGGCCAGAATTCTACATCCCCAGGTCCTGTGTGAAGGTTCTGTGTGGCCGTGGGCATAGGAAATCTTAGGATAATGTGCATCTCATCGAAGGAGCTAGAAGTCAGCCCCAGTTTAACACCAGGTCTTCATGCTTCTGCCTAGCATGATGATGCCTTACGTTTATCTATAAAACACATTACCTGAAAAGTTGATTTGGTTATTCTTGTTTTAAGGATGAATAAAAAGGGGTAGAATATGTGAGGGCACTGTGTCACAGAGTTCAAGGGGCAGAGCCAGAACTTGAATCCTAGACTTCAGATTCCAAGTATGGTGCTACGTTCATTGAGCCGGTTACCCATGTGGCTCACATTATACCTCATCTTGTCTTTGTGGTTCTCTGCTGTGCTCACCCTCAATTCATAGTACGAACACATTACTTTATGTGTAATAAATGTGAACGAAATGTCATTTTCTATTTTAAGTGATTTCCAATTTAATACTGAAGGAAATAATGTTTTGATTTAGAGAAGTTCTTTTGCTCTCATCAGACACACCAAGTTATTTGACTCTCTTTGGATAGCGTTATGATCTTCTTTCAGAGAAGTGAGGTTATGGGGAAGAGAGTGATCTTCAACATTGAACAGAAAGAATGCTCAGCTCCAAGACCTTGTGACCTTAAATAAGTGATTCAACTTCTTGGAATCTCTTTTTTCTCCTTCCCACAAAGAACTTGATGGTATTTGTCCTATATTCATCTTGGAACTGTTTCTAGGGTCCCACACTGTAACTATAAAATACTGGTTATGTTCAAAGTCTGATTCTTTCCTCCTGACTAAGATATGGCCCAGTGGCTTTTCTCCAGAGAATGAAGGCGTATTAGTCAGTACAAAACACTTGAGATAACCAACTCAGAAGGACAGAGCCGCTCTGCCAACTATCCTATGGTGGTAATGTTTATAATATGATCTTATGAATTTTGTTGTTGATATAAATTATTTATCCTATTGAATGAAAAGAGTCATGTCATAAATGTACCAGAGCTGCTTTCTTGGGCCATTTGATGGCTATGTGGTTTGGGTGAATTAGAAGGTTTCTAGGTCCTTACTATCCTATCTGCAGTATCCTTTTTCCTTATCAAGGTATATTTGACTTTCAAAACCAAATCTTCTAATGCCTTTCAAAGGAAAACTGCCACTGATCTCCACTAATTACTTAATATGCATCAACCTGGCAGCAGATACTTCTAATAGCATCCCATTGAATAATAAACCAAGTGGGATGGAGATTACTATTTTGTTATTTTATAGTTGAGGAAACTGATCTCTGGTTAAATAAGGTGCCTGAAGTCACTTACTCAGTAAGTGATTGAGCCAACATTTGAACTCATATTTCTAACTCCAAGTGCCATGATCTTTTGACTACACTTAGGCATACTGGGTGTCCACCCAGAAACAGGAAAATGGAGCTCACCAAGCTGAAATAAATCATTGCCTTAGATGTGTAAAAAACCAACTTATAACCAACCCTTCATCTTTAATCCTGACATGTGAGGGGAGAGAAGATAGAGAGTAGTGATAAGAGGTTAGTGAATACAATCTATAAAAAAGCACTTCATCCACAACCTGAACAACCACAAGAATGGAAATCCTAATTAGAATAAGTTATACTCCATGTAAGTATAATATGTGTAAATATACCTTACTGTCATATATATATATATAATTTAAAAAAAACTTCAATAAGCCACACATTCTTTTTTTCATTTTATAGAATCTAATTCATATTCTTATAGAACAGGTGTAGGCACCCAGAGGCCTGTGTAATTAAGGGTTTTTGAACACAACCAGGTCCATTAGTATCCATATTTTTTCCTGGCTGTTTTGCTCTACAATGCTAGTTGAGTGGATGCAACAGAGACTACAGCCTGCAAAGCCTAAAATATTTACCATCTGACCATTTACAGAAAGAATTTGCCAACCTCTGATATGGAACACTTGAAAATTATAAAGTATCCAAGAAGTGAAAAATGATCAGCTTAGAAATATCTGCTACTACATTTTGCTATATTTACTTCTTAAATTTTCCTCCCTGGTCATTAAATTTTTGAAAAATGTAATTTTAATGACTGATAATAATCTTTTGGGTTAATTTACCATACTGCAATTGATTCCTTTTTTCCATAGATATTCAACTATTTGTATGTTTTTTTTAATTACAAACAATGCTGTGATGCACCTCTGGTTTCTTGCTTCTGTGTTCTGTCTTTCTGCCATCAAGTTCTACTAGTGAGATTACTAGCTAGAAAAATATAAAAATCTGTGAGGTTGTTGATGCATATTCAACAGTGCTTTCCTGGAGGTTACACTTGACCCTAACTTCCCCACTCAGCATGGGAGCTAATGCCTGTCTCAAGCTTTCATCAGTATTGAGGGCTGTAATTTTATCTTTGAAATTTTTATTATTTTTTAGCACAAGCATTTTCTCCTTTTCATTTATTATTCTATGAAATGTTTGTGTCGCAGACCTATCACTTTCTTTTGAGATTTTAACTATTTCCCTTATTAATTTGTTGAGCTTTTTAATCTACTAATGTTATTATCTTTTGGTGTTATAAATACACACTTGTGGGAAACATTTTTTTCCTGTTATTTTGTCACATTTTTATTTATGATTTCTTGATGGCCATAAATATATTTTTTTCCTGTAATAAAAACTATTGACTATTTCCTTTTATGATTTCCTTAATTGCTTTTTCTTTGATCAAAAAGACTTCTCCAATTCTGAGGTTAAATATTCATTTGCATTTTCTTCTTTTTTAATTTAACTTTTTAATCTCGATGAAATTGATTTTTGGCATCAAGACTAAACTGAATTACTTATTTTTATTTTCCAAATTGCAAACTTCCCCAGTATCATTTAATAATAATTCATCTTATCTTCTCTGATTTATGATGATTCCTCCATCATATAAGCTTTTATAAATACTAGGTTCTCTTCTGTGTTCGATTAATCTCTCAATTTTGCTTCTACCAGTATTATACTGTTCTAGCTATTATAGATTTGTTATTAACCCGGTAAGAATTAACCTGGTAGGACAAGCCTTCCTTGGTTATTCTTTTTTTTTTTTTTTTCTGTGCATACCATTTTGGTGCATGCCTGTAATCCCAGCGGCTTGGGGGGCTGAGGCAGCAGGATCGTGAGTTCAAAGCCAGACTCAGCAAATTCGAGGTGCAAAGCAATTCAGTGAGACCCTGTCTCTAAATAAAATACAAAATAGGCCTGGGGATGTGGCTCAGTGGTCGAGTGTCCCTGAGTTCAATCCCTGGTGCCGCCCCTCACACACCAAATGTAGATGCTTATTGGTCCTTATCAATAATATTCTAGCACAAGGATTGTTAAACTGACCTACAATCCTAATGTGCCCTACTACTTGTTTTTGTATATAAAGTTTTACTAGAACTCATTTGTTTACCTATTGTGTATTGCCTCATTTGCACTTCATTGGGAAAGTTGAGTAGATTGACAGAGATAGTCAAAGACTAAAATATTTGCTATCTGGAGCTTTACAGAAATATTGCTAACTCTTGATCTAGAAGATGTGCAATAGGAATTCAAGTAGATAAAAAGCCAGTACTATTTAATAGTAATTCATCTTATCTAGACTCTACTGGCTAAAATGCACCATAGATCTCAAATGAGACTTTGGCTATTAGTTTTAGTTTATTATATCACTGCCTTTTTCCTAGTAAGGAGAGACACTCTCTCTGGCCTGCAGTTGGTCTTTCCAATAGCTATATTGCTATTTGACAGTAAATGTTTCTTCCTAGTCTGACTTCTCCCTACCACCAGGGACATTTCTTTTGGGAATTATCATTATATAGTATTCATGATACTATATAATGATTAACCTAAACACAGTAAACATTGTTATGTGAATCTACTGCTTGAACAAAAACCATTTTATGGTTGGCGGAGACTTTCAGAAGATTTTCTGCTCTGATATCTCTTCACTGTTCCTCTGTGTTTACTCAGGGGTACCCAAGGTAGCCACATGTCTGGATTAGCAGAGGGCTCAAGATAGGAGAGTCTGAGGCACTTTGATGGGAGACAAAAGAAGTAAGAGCTCATGAAAAGCAATACAGGTCGCTTGGAAGGCTAATTCCTCCAGTATGTGAGCGTATCTAAAAGTGGCAGCAGGCCTTTCTATGTGGCAGGTGTGGGCCTCCTGCTCATGGAGTGAGTACTTGAAGGGTACTAAAGAGGGCCTTTTATGGGTTTTTAAAAATTGAATAACCCTATCTCCACAAGGACAGACCATATCCCACAGAGAACACACAAACTTCTGTTGAGTTGTGTATTTTTATGACAGTTTTGAAACTCTGGCCCATCTCAGTGGGAAGCAAACCCTTCACTTTAAGTGGTCTGCAATGAGCTTTTACGCATTTGGCAGGGTGCTGGGCAGAATTGTTATGCCTGGCCAGAGTTCCAGGAAAGGCAGGTAGAAACATCTAAATAGTTGCCTGTGTGCACACAGGAGTGCGAAAGCACACACATAAAGAATAGAAGGAAAATGGAAAAGAGAAATGGGTTTGTAAAATGTTACACGTGTATTTTCTGGTGCTGTCAAAATGATGTAAAGAAAAAATGTTCAGGGTTCAGATTGAGGGCTAAAAACTATTTTTACAACAAACAAGAATTAAGAAAAAATATTCCTATGACTTTTCATTCTCGGAATGAAAGGATGCGATGTTGCTTCCACAGTCTCGAAAGATAGTTGCCATGGGGAAGCCCAGAAGGAAAGTGTGGATGCACATGAGGAGGAAAAGAGAGACCAAATAATAAAGGAATAAAAACAAAAGTGTGGCAAAGACCCACTAATTAGAAATGTAGTTGGATGGTCATCTTCCAAGAGAAGTTTGGCTTTGGAAGTTGTTGTTAGCTGTGTCATGGTGTTAAATATGTCAGGATGTGCAACAGAGACCGGGGATGGTCTAGCTAGTCAGGGTTCCACTGTGAGGATGACAGTAGAGATGAGGTGTGCACTGCTGAATGTGTCCTGTAAAACATGTACATTCTTCACTGGTGCACACATGTTCCCTAGCTCTCAGCCAGTACAGGAATTTCAACCTGTGATACTTTGTCCGGTGATAGAATAAAGTTGTTGAATTCTTAGATTTTGAAGGGAGCTTAAACCCTAGAGAAGTGGCTAAGGTTGTAGGCTGTAGGGCCAGAGAACCTAGAATAGAATCTAGGTTACCACTTGTCTCTGCTGTATCTTAAAAAGGTTCATTAACCCCTAAGCCTAAATAAGCCTGTAAAATGAGGATGATAAAAGTATCTTCTGGGAATGGGGTAAGGATAACATGGGATAATATAAGCAACTGAACATTACTCATGGTAATTGCTCAATAAATATTAGCATATTATTGATTTATTATCATTTGTATTACATTTTATATTGTCATCATTATTATCTCTTATGGTCTCTTCATTTTAAAACAAGGATAAAAACCTGGTGAGAGTGGCCATCTACCTTGTCAATGGGAGAAAGAAGACCCTTGTAGCCAGAGTAATGAAATAAAAGTGTTTAATGCCAGGTACCTGTTGGTTGGTTATGGTATGTTCTGGATACTATCTCTTTCAAATCAAAAGTGCCTCATATGGGGTAAAAATATAATATTTTTCTCGGTATGGTACCCCAGGTTTTGAACTGACAAATATGATTTACTTTGGTAAAGATCAAGACTAAATTTGTTTTTTTTGGGGGGGGGGGTGGCGACGGTTATCAGGGATTGAATTTAGGGATACTCGATCGCTGAGCCACATCCCCAGCCCTATTGTGTATTTTATTTAGAGACAGTGTCTCACTGAGTTTCTTAGCACCTTGCAGTTGCTGAGGCTGGCTTTGAACTTGAGATCCTCCTGCCTCAGCTTCCTGAGCAGCTGGGATATAGACGTGCACCACCACACCTGGCTAAGACTAAATATTGAAGCAATTTCATTTATTGCAAAAAAATCACAATTCCTAGAGTTCTGTAAAGTATATAAAGAAAGTAAAAGCTTCATCTTTGAGAGTCCGAGGACTGGTGATTCATTAGAAGAAAGTTCTGAATCTCTAAGTGTTAGATTCTTCACTACTCTACTGGAAGAGAAAACTATTCTTATTCCTTGTAAACAGCAGGGCCCACTACCAAGAATTCAAGGGAACAGACCTAAGGAGTAAAACAGTGAGGAAATATATACCAACTTTCTTTCCCAGTTTTTTAAAAATCAACTTTCTGTTTTGAAATCATTGTATATTCATGTGCAGTTGTAAGAAACAATACAGAGAGATACCAAGCACTCTTTATACAGTTTCCTCCATAGTAACACTCAGCAAAATTGTTGCATGGGGTCACAACCAGGGTGTTAACGTGGATATAGGTAGGGTATAGGACATTTCTGTCATCACCAGAATTTTCATGTGGGCCTTTTTTAGCCAAATCCATTTCCCTTATATCTCACTCCTACTTAAACCCTAGCAACTACTAATCTGCTCTCCATTTCTATAATTTTGTTATTTCAAAATGTTACACAAATGAAACAATATATTATGCAACCTCTGGGATCAGCTTTATTCACTCAGCAAAATATATACCACAATCTGTGGAGCCATTCACCTGTCGAAGGATATCTGTATTATTTTCAGATCTGGCTATTATGAAATAGCTGCTATAAATATTTGTGTATATTTCCTGTATGAACATACAATTTCATTTCTCTAGAATAATGCTCAGTAGTGCAATTGCTAGGTAATTGCATGTTTAGATTTTTATGAAACAACCGCAGTGTTTTCCGGAGTGGCTATACAATTTCACATCCCACCAGCAACCTATGAGTGATCTGCTTTCTCTACTTCCTTCCAAGCATGGCATTGTCCCTGTTTTTTAATTTTAGCCATTCTGATGGGTGTGTAAGTGATACCTCATTGTGGTTTTAACTTGCATTTCTCTAATCACTAATGATGCTGAACAGTTTTTCTTATGCTTATTTGCTATCTGTATAGTAGAAGATCTAGAATGTGTATTCAGATCTTCTGCTCATTTTCTGAATGAATTTTTAAAAAACTGTAGATTTTTTTACAATTTAGTTTAAAATATGGATGCATTTTGCTAGTGTGCAAATATTTTTTCCCCACTCTGTAGCTTTTCTTTTCATCTTCTTCTTCTCCAAGAGTTTTTAATTTTGAGGAAGACCAATTTGTCGTTTTTTAAGTGAATCATACTTTTATTATCAAATCTAGTACGTATTCATCAAGTCCTATATCTTGGAGATTTCCTCCTATTTTTTTTTCCCTAAAAATGTTACATGTTAACATTTTACCTTTATGTTCATGACCTATTTTGGGATAATTTTTGTATAAGTGTATTTAAATTGAGGTTTAGTTTTTGCCTAGATATATGGATGCACAATTGTCCCAGACCCATTTGTTGAAGAAGTTATTTTTCCTCCATTGAATAGCTTTTATGCCCTTTTCAAAAGTCAGTTGAGCTGGGAGCAGTGGGCAGTGGTGCAGGAGGCTGAGATGGGAGGATTGTGAGCCAGCCTTAGCCACTTAGTGGGACCCTCAGCAGCTTAGTGAGAAAAAATAAAAAAGGGCTGGGGATGTAGCTTAGTGGTAGAGCACACAACCCTGGGTTAAATCCCCAGTATTAAAAAAAAAAAGTGGACAGTAGAGTATAATTGTTTAGGTCTACTTATGAGGTCTTTATTCTCTTCCGCTTGTCTATGTGTTCTTCTTTCCTCCAGAAATACCATGCAGTATTTATTACTGTAGCTCTTCAGTAAGTTTTTAAATCAGATAATTTCTTTCACTTCATTCTTCTTTTTAAATATTGTTTTAATATTCTTGTTCCTTTTCCTTTCCATATATATTTTAAAATAATCTTGGGTTCACCTTCAAAAAAAAAAAAACCTTGCTGAGATTTTGAGGGAAGTCGTGTTATATCTGTATACTAATTTGGCAGAATTAAAATCTTTAAGATTTGGGGTTTTCAATCCATGAACATGGCTTGTCTCTCAACTTCTTAAGAATGTTTTTTTTGCTCTTTCATCATCATTGTGTACTTTCCAGCATACAAGTCCTGTTAGATTTATATTTGAGTATGTATCATTTTGAGCATTTGTAAATGGCATTGTATTTTGGTGTCCACGAGTTTATTGTTAGTGTGTAGAAATGCATCCGATGCCTGCATGTTTATCTTTTGTTTTGTGGCCTTGCTAAACTCCACGTATTAGCTCTAGAGCTCTAGGTGTGTCAATGGACTCCTTGGGATTTTCTACAAAGAAATCCTATTATCTGCAAATAGGGACAGTTTTATATGTTACCTTCAAGTGCACTTCCCACCCCCTATCTTGCCTTATTTCACTGGATAGAACTTCCAGAACTATGTCAAAAAAGAACATGAGAACAGCTGCTTTTGCCTTGTTCCTCATCTTAAGGGGGGCATATTCAGTCACCTATTTTGTTAGCTGTCAGCTATTTTTGTAGATATCATTGTTAAGAGGAGGAAATTTCCCTCTATTCTTATATCTTTGAAAGTATTTTTTAAAATCATGAATGGATGCTAAATTTTGTCAAATGCTTTTTCTACCTCAATTGATATGAGCATGGGATTCTTCTTCTTTGGCTTGGGAACATGGTGGATTATGTAGAATATGGAACAAACTTGCATGCTTAAAATAAATATCAGTTAGCCATCATGTTATGATTCTTTGTATATATTGCTAAAGTCTATTTGTAATTTTTAAAGGATTTTTTTGTGTCTGTATTTGTGGAGGATATAGGTCTGTAGTTTCCTTTTTTTATTGTCTCATTTTAGAGTCAGGATAATATTAGCTTCATTAAAAATGAATTGTAGTGTTCCCTTCTTTATTTTATGGAATTATTCTACAAAATTAACATTAATTCTTCTTTAAATATTTGGGAGAACTTTCCAGTGTAACCATCTAGGCCTGAAGATTTCATTCTGGGAGTATTTTAATTATGGATTTAATTTCCTTAATAGTTAAATTACTATTCAAATGATCTACTTAATATTGGGTGATTTATTGTAGAAGTGTTTTTTAAGAAAGTGGCCCATTCCACTTATATTGTCAAGATTACATGCACAAACTGTTTTTAGTATTCCTTTATTTTTTTTTTTGATAGCTTCAGGGGCTATAATGATATCTACTTTTTCATTCCTCTTATTGATAATTTATGCCTTCTGTCTTCCTTTGTCAGTCTTACAAGAGATGTTCCAATTTTCTTTTCAAGAAAACATCTCTTGGTTTTATTGATTTTATAGATTGTTTTTGTGTCTTTGGTTTTACTAGTTGTTGATTTTTGTGTTTTTTTCCTCCTGCTTTGGATTTATTTTGATCTTTTTCTAGATTCTTGAGATATGAATTTAGATAATCAACTTGAGACATCTCCCCATTTCCAAAATATACGGTTTAGGACTGTAAATTTCCCTTCAGCATTACTTTAACGATATATCACACATTTTGACATGTTTTGTTTGCATTTTCCTTCATTTTAATGTATTGTTTGATTTTCTTAAGATTCTTTCTTTTTATCTTATATATTATTTAGAAGTATCTCCTTTAGTTCACAATTGTTTACAGAATATCTTGCTATTTTTTTTTTGTTGCTGTGTTTCTTTCTAGTGCAATTCTACTTTGGCTGAAAAATATACTCTACATGATTTAAATTCTCTTAATTTAGTTGAGTTTTTGTTTTACAAGCTATCTGTTTTTTTTTTTTTTTTTTTTTTGGTACTAGGGAGTGATTTCAGGGGCACTCAACCACTGAGTCACATCCTCAGTCCTTTTTTTGTATTTTATTTAGAGACAGGGTCTTACTGAGTTATTTGGGGCTTCACTAAGTTGCTGAGGCTGGCTCTGAACTCTGGATCCTCCTGCCTCAGCCACCTGAGCTGCTGGGATTACAGGTGTGCACTACCACACCCAGCCAAGCTATCTTATTGTATATTCCAAAGACACTTGAAAATGTATATTATTTTACTGATGTGTAACATTTTTAATAAATGTCAATTAGATACTTTTGGCTGATTGTATTGTTGAGTTCTACGTTCTTGGGACTTGTCCTATCACTCATTAGTAGAGAGGTGTGAAGTCTCAAACTATTCTTGGATTTGTATTCCCTTCAGTTTTAATCATTTTCATTTCATGTATTTTTAAGTTCTGGGATTGTCATGTTTAGGATTATCTTCCTGTAAATAGACCGAAGTCTTCAATATATGTTAATACTTTTTGTGTCTGATTTCTTGATCTATAATCTAAATTATTTGATATTAATAAAGCCATTTCTTATTTACTTTGATTATTATTTGCATGATTAGTCTTTTTCTATCACTTTACTTTTATCCTATCTATATCATTATATTGGGAAGTGAATTTTTGTTAGCACACAATTGGTTTTTAATCTATTAAAATCTTTCATGTTTTTAATCTATTCAGATATTCTTTTTTTTCTTTTATTTCCTCTATTAGAACTCTAACATTTACTTTTATTATTTGTATATTAGGGCATGAATCTACTTTTTTAAAAATTGTTTTGTTAGTTCTCTCTGATTTTTTTTTTCTGATTTTTATTTTCACTTTTCTTTTTCTTCCTGAGTTTCTGTGGGTTACTGGAATTCTTTTTTAATTAATATTTTGATTTATCTTTAGCATTTTGAGTGTTTTTCTTTGTATAGTGTTTAGTGTTTCCCTAGATATTACATAGATAATAAACACACATAACCATAGACTACTGATGTCATTTTAACAATTCATGAATTGTAGAGACCTTCAGAGAGACTTCTTTTATATTTACCTTTATTCCCCTCCCATTTACAATATAACACTTTTGTCTACATGCATTTAGAATCACATCAGAAAATGCCATAATTGTTTATTTTCAGACATTATTTAGAAGACTCCAGAAGAGAAGAAAAATCTATTTACCCATATTTTTGCTTACTGTGTTATTTTTTCCCCTATGTTTTAAGATTCTTTCTGAAAAAATATTTTTTTTTTCTGGTTAGAGAGATTTCATTAACCATAGGTGAACTAGCAACAAAACATTTCTATTTTCTTTCATCTGAAAATATTCAGGTTTCTCCTAATTTCTGATAGACATTTTCACTAGATAAAGATTCTAGGTGGACAGTTGTTTTCTTTTAGCACGTTAAAAAAAAAAATGTGTGCCACTGTCTTTGGCCTCTGTGGTTTCCACTGTCATTCAAATTACTTTTCATTATAGCTGCTATTTTCTTTGTCTTTAACTTTGGAAGTTTGACTATGATGTGTTATTTTAGCTTGGACGGCTTTAGCAAAATACCAGAACATGACTTCCCTAACAGTCTTACTGTCTCCTGATTCTGGAGGCTGGCAGTCTGAGATCAGGAGCCAACATGGTCAGGTGTTGGTGAAGGCTCTCTTCCTGGCTTGGAGATTGTTACTTCTCCCTCTCCCCTATGTCCCCACAGGGTGGGTATAGAAAGCCTCCTCCCCGCATTCTGTTCTCCATCCTACCCTTGTGCCTAGCCACTGAGCTTTTAATTTTGGCTCTTAAAGTTTTGGGATTATTTGATATTTTTCTTTTGTCTCTAAAATGTCTGTTTTGTTCTTATTTTTCTCTTCATTTGCTAAGACTTCTATTTCTTTGCTGAGGTTCTCTTTTTTCAATTACCACAAGTGTGTTCATCATGGCTTTTTCAAGCACTTCTGAAATGGCTGCTTTGAGATCTTTGCAGGATAATTCTGACATCTCCGTCATCTCATTGTTGCCGTGGGATGATCATCTCTTTGCATTCACTTTGAGATCATCTCAGTTCTTGCTGTGACTTGTGATTTTCAATTGAAACCTGGACATTTGGGTTATTACATTGGAATTTTGTCTTATTTAAACTTTCTGTTTTTCTTGGCTCTATCTGACCCTGCTCTGGTTTTCCCTGGTACTGTCACGGGAATTGTGGGGAGGGGGTGAGTCATCTCTTTGCTGCTTGATCCAGGTAGAAGTCCAGATTCCCTGCCTGGTCTTCCTTGACACCTGAGGCTCCTCTCCAGATCTTCCCTGATTCCACCTTGTGATGGTGGTAGGAAGGCCTCCTTAATACTCCCCCTGTGGCCTCTGCTAATACTGTGGTGGGTGCTAATAAGGGTCCTGGGTCTCTAGTAGACCTGCCCTGACCCGCTGCAGAGGGCGTGTGCAGTGGTGCTTTGTTCCTTCTAGGTAGGCGTATAATCCAGGCTGACACCGTGAGTGGGGTTTTCATCACTGCATGGCAGAGATGAATGACCTGGCTCCATGTTTGCCCTTTACTGACACCACACAGGTGGTTGAGTGGGGATGGAGTCCCTCAACCTGTACCCTTGCAGTCCAGCAAGGGTACAGGTCTGAACCCCTGCTTAGCTGGGCCTTAATAACTGTTTATTAATTGACTATTTTTTTTATAATTTGCATTTGTTATCTACTCCAGCTGTCTCTGAGTCTGCTATATCCTTGGAAAGCCCATACCACTGTTGTGGTCTTCAGTTGCTTGAGCCATTGCTACCTAGCTGTTGAGTTTCCCTATTTGTGAGGAGGTGGAACAAGTCCTCTGGAAAAATATAAAGCAAAACAGTATATTCTTCCTTGAAGATACTAATAGTTTCAGAGGAAAACTAGAATTAGGTATGACTGGAGGACTTTTCTGGAATCATTAATTAATCTTGCAATCATTGCTATTTAATTTTAAAGTATAAGGAACAGAAAATACAGTTAAGTGATTGGCTATTCTGAGTTGTGTTCTTTTCTCTTTCCCTCAAATTTGAGCATTTGCAGAAAAATAACTGCAAAACATCTTGCTTTATTCTACTGAGAATATTGAGAGGGGTTGATACAGCCATGGAACAAAAAGACATTTTTACTTTCTAAGAGAAATTTCTCTCAGAAATACAAAAAAATATAGCAGTCCTATTATGACTGGACTTTGAAGATGAGACATAGGAATCATTCCCCACATCCATTCCATTCCTAATACAGTAGGCAAAAGACACAGTGATTTGTCTGAAAATTTCAGTGACCTCTAAACAAAATGTGACCTTTCTTCCTTTACCTGATGGTGTTTTTATTGGTGGTGCCTTCAGAGCTTCAACCCATCATTGGCAACAGTTTTCTCTTCTAGAGCTTTATGGGAATCTTTTATAGAAACTCGACCTAGTTATCAGTCTGTTGAACCCAAAGTGTCTAGTTTATTTCATTGGATTATAAACCTTGGAAAAGGTGCTGCATGGACCTACAAATCCTAAAAGGGTTTGGGTACCACTGAGCTAG
The DNA here is from genome assembly GCF_048772815.1 of Callospermophilus lateralis. NCBI lineage: Eukaryota > Metazoa > Chordata > Mammalia > Rodentia > Sciuridae > Callospermophilus > Callospermophilus lateralis. The sequence goes on along the minus strand of NC_135307.1, from coordinate 25,814,598 downwards.
TGGAGGGTCTTGAAGGAATTTATTGAACACCTCTTCATTCACTTATTCATAGGGAATAAGGAATATTTACTCAGGACTCACGATTCCCTAAATTGTGGATTTAGTATGTAAATGTTGGTCTCCATCTTTCAAAGAGAAGACATTCTGTGTTGTACTTATGAAACTCATTTACTGCCAGGCAGGAAACATACATCTAGTTGACCTTCTGATTACTAGCGATGGGTATTATGATTCATCTTCGCCACCTCCCAATTTGTTCTTCACCTTCCCCCCAATTTTTATGATGAAGGCTGTCTGTGTTCATTTGTGCTGTGATTAAAAAAATATCCAAGGCAGTGTATGTATTTATTTATTACTTATAATGCTGAGATCAAACCCAGGGCCTCATACATTCTAGACAGACTAGTTGAAAGCTAGTACCAAAATAAGTGAAAAGAGAAGAAAGTTTAAAGTTATTAGATGTTACTGCAAGACAGAGAGATGGAACATTTTCATCCAAGGAACTTGAGAGCTTTAAGGAAAGTCAACCTCTAACTGACCATCAAGTGATCTATCACTCATCAAACATTAATCAAATGCTCTGCTGTTTCTCTGTTCCCCAGCCCACTTCCCAAAAGTTTTTACTTGCTAATATCACTAGAATGGGTATTTAGTTTCAATATGATTTTTGGAGAGCACGCACACATTCAAACCAAAGCAAAGACAGACCTTACTCATCTTGTTTTGTACAAATAACCTGTCTGGCAATGGGCCTCTTTGTCATGTGTTTGAAGCTACCTGACCCACATGAGGATTAAATCTACAACCCACACTTCTTGATCTAACCAGCTGAACTAATCAGCACAGTCTAAAAGGCTGTCCCTAACAGAGCAATATATCCATCATTTTATCAGTTAGTTTTGAAAAATGTTAAGGCCTCGACCAGATAAAAGTAGTAAGTTGCAGAGCTTGGACTAGCTCCTACATTTGTTGGAGAACTTTAAAGTAGGAGTTACTATACCCTTTAAAATGGAGATTCTGTCTTGCTGCACCTGCTGAGTGATGAACAACTGGATGCATGATGGACTGTTCTGAATGGTGTGGTTCATTATAGCTTGTACATTGTGTGCTGTGCACCACTGACCCGCTTACAATCAATGCATCTTCTTCTGAATATTGATAAGATGAGGGATGTGGTACTTTCCATCTGCCCAAAGCATATTGTGAGAATTAATAAGCTAACATCTATGAAGAAAATATTTATAAGCACACCTTTTCATCCAATAGCAAGAAAAGTCTGAATTCGTAAAAAAAGTCAGAATAAGTGACGACTTAAAATTTAAAAAAATCACATTCAAGAACATTCATCGATGAGAACTATGATTTATTAAGTGGGGTAATGGATCTATTTTATTGAACATATGATAGTTCTCAGGAAGTTTGTATTTATATGAATTATCGTCAAGGAGGTACTATCCAAGTGCTTCAAAGAAGTTTTATTCTTTTAAGAAATTGGATGCTGCTTCTGAGATTTTGAGCCCAACAAACCCTTTTATATAGCAGAGGAATAAGCTGTAAGTGATTCACACATACATGGTCACAGATTTCAAAGTGAAAGATATAAATGATTCAGGGTTACTATGAACACCTACTCCGCATGGTAGAGCAGAGCACTTTGCTGAAATTACATAGGTCTGGACTCTGATTCTGAAATCACCCTTAACCATATGATCTCGGGCAGGATATTTGATTCCCTTGAACCATGTATGCTTATTTCTAAAATGGGGAGAATATTGAACACACATCTCATAAAATTTATGGGATATTGGATAAGATAGGCATGAAAAGTGCTATGAACGGCACCTGCAACATCATAAAGGTTAACTGCTTTTATTATTAATATTGTTAACACTATTATTAAGAAGTAATAAACAAAGTTGCTCTCCCTCTGTGAGAGGTTATGGATAATAACTGAGTCTATATTTGTTAGCATCGCAAGATGACTACTCCATACATAGCATCCTACCCCCTAATTTCTGTTTCTTATCTAAGTTAAGAACAAGGAAATGACAGGTTCAATCTAAAAAAAAAAAAAAAATCCTCAGGTGGTTCTCTTAATCCTGTGATTGGGTGAAGGATTTAGGACTTCTGTGGATGTGGAACAAAGGGATTGCAAGACCCCTGCATTTATTCCCGAGTATTCCAAACATTGGCCCCTGCCTGAAACTCTGAACCAGCCAATAGGAAGCAGGGACCCAGGTAACCATTTGCTTTAGAAAGACTGTTGGCTTTTGCCTTGCCTTCTACTCTGCTCACTGTAAAAGCAACTCAGCTTCACAATGTCCTCTCTAGTCATGCATTCTGATCAAAGTAGTTATTTAAAAGTCGTGGCTAATAGGAGAGTAGATACCCTTGGTATTTCCCAGAACAGAGCTCGCTTTCTGGGAATCTTGGGTCCATGTGACTTCCTGAGTCAGTGATAGGTTTGGCGTGACACAGTCTGCAGATTCAATAAATCTCCTGGGAGAGGATGAGGCTGCCGAGAGTCCTCTTTGCTGACTATAGCTTCCAGTGTATGCACAAAACACCCTGTCCCAGGCCCCAGATGTGTGCAGCTTTCTAATTGCCAGTGCTGCACTAAGATTTGAAGGGTGAGAGAAGAGTTGCAAAATCACGAACACTGAGGGCGGTGTTAGGAAGGCAGCTTCCTGCACACTGTTGTAGGTGTTAGTGAGATTATCGATTGCTCCGGGAGAGACACAGGACTGGAGGGCTTAGGGAACGTGGTGGTCCCTCTCCTCGCTGTTTCTGCCCCCTGAGGTTGTGCTTTCCCAGGGATATGCACTCTGTACTACCATTTCTGCAGTGAAATTAACTCGAGCTTAGCAGGTAAGTCTTGCAGCTCACCTTAGGAAAAAAAAAACAAAAACATAAGGTATGTGAACTGTGGTGAGGGTGGGCTATACCCCAGTCTCCTTGTATCGGGCATGTTTTATTAGTGTAAAAGTGGTATTTGGGAGCTTAAATGTGGGGCAGGGATTTGAATCAGCCAGATGAACTATGTGGCCCTAAGGGAAAAGGGGGCGGCGAACAAAAGGAAAGGAAGGGGACTCAGGCATTTTCTAGCAAATCTGTTTTTCTTGGAAATTCTGCCTGCAGGATAGTATCTGGTGCCAGAACAGGGTCTTTGGAATGAGCCATAGCTGTGATGTTCCCCATTTTCCTTTTTGGTTTTCTTTTTTTTTCTTTGCGGGGCGGGGGGTGGTTATTGCTGCATGGGAGCAGGCACACAGAAGCAGGGTTGCACACTGTCAATACACGCTGCAGAAGTCAATAAGCAGCCAGACAGGGAGCGAAATTGGAGGAGGCAGCTATGGATTTCTTAGGTTATTTCTTGTGAGTTTTTCAGAACTTGTGTGATTCAGGCTTGTCAGATACTATTTTGAGCTGGGCTGAGACAAACACATTCCTCCAGTGTGCCAGATGTTGTCTGCAGCCTCCCAATTTGCAGAGGCACCTGGGTTGGTTTTCTTGGGGAAAGGAAATGTCCAGGCAAGGGACATTAGAAATGATAATGGAGGAAGTAACTGTTCTATTGCTCTAGAGTTTGGTAGAAATCACAATATAACCTTGGCGATAATAATGAGGATGGGGGTGATGGGCTTGAGACTGACTGTGCCTCTTTCAATCCCATGATTGGGTCAGAAGGGGCACTCAGTAAAGTGTGTTAAGTGAATACTACTACCAAGATGAATAGTTTTGGGGTAAGCTCTGTAAATCGGTTCTCTGGGTTCCACTTTGAATGGCAAGATGGAGTGATAAAGGAACCTAATACTGATTGGTGGGCAGTTATGCAGTGATGACTTCTATTGAATAATCTTCTCAAGTGGAATTATTTGGCAGGGATACACAAGCACAGGGTCTGTTGCCTTTCTCTCGATGTCCCTGATCAACCACCTGGTTCCAGAAGAATTTCAGACAGATTCTGAAACAAGCCTAAAGAATATTTCTATCATTTGGGATAAAAATGACAAAAAAATAGAGCCTTCATACAATGGTTAAGCAGTCTTCTGTGGTTCTGCAGTGACAAGGAAATTGAACCACAAAATTAACTGTAGTTTTAAATTAATCCTTTATTTCAACCTCCTCCTCCACCAGCCTCCTACTTGATACTACAAATGTGGAAGAAAGTGGATGGTTGTCCCTGCCCTTTCTGCATCCTAATGAGACCAAAACTAGTAAAGGGCAGGTAACAGTCACACAGGTGATTTGAGTAATACAGGGAGGATTAGTTGAACATTTTGCCCCTGGGAGGTGATAAAGCAGATAATTGAATGGCCTTTCTCCGTTCCTTAGGCTGGGCTACTCTTTATAGCTGAGCAATGCTTTTCTTACTTTTTCGCTCCCTATTTGAAACTGAATCAGGAAGACCATGGCCTCCTTTTCCATCTTGCTTAATAAAATATTCTATTATTTTCTCAACTACTAAAATATTCTATTATCACTGATCACAAACGCCCAAGCTCAGAGTGTTTGTCACTGGCTGTCGTTTACATATAAACTACACAGTCTGCCTGGAGCCTCAATTGCCTTCATAGTGAACACTGGGGAAGGGATGGGGGATTCCAGTTATCCGATGAATTCCTGGAGCCCAGGGGGATTGGGGACAGATGCTTTGCATGCTGGATGGACTTGGCTCAGCTAATCTTCCCCAGCTCTGACCTGGAACTGGGGGAGGGACCCATTCATTCACTCAACCTACATGAAAATATTGAGTTAACATCCACTGTGTGTAGGGCCCAGAGTCTTTGGCTATTCAGGGAGTCAATTGTAGGGGTCCCTTTTCCCCAAGTCGTCTGCTCTGCCACCCACATAGCAGGTGCTGCTACATTGACTCATTTCTCTTGAGAGGGAAAGGGGGCTTTCTCCTGTTTCACAAATGAGGAAACTCAGACTGATCAACTTACGTACCTTGCCTAAGATTGTACAGTGAGTGTGTGGTTGAATCCTGATGTCAGTTGATTCCAACTGCTTTGCATATCTCTAAGGAAAGATCCATCGAGAAAAGACTCATAAGATAGTGCCTGCCAAAGACTGCAAAGTTTGGATAGGAGTAGAAATTACCCCTGGAGATGTAGAAATTAAGGTGGCCCTCAAAGGATGAAAAGATGACAATGGAGTCCAATTCAAACTTGCTCAAACAATGGGCAGTATGGTGATTGGCTCCTGTAAGTGAGAGGAACAGACAATGTCATGTCACCAAGATCTGGATTTTTTGGTTGTCTTTTGCTGAGTTGGCTTTATTCTCAGGCTCTCTGCCCATGGCCCTCGGGACTCTCCCATCCAGCAGCTATAGGGTGACTATAGGAATTTCAGACCCTTCCACAGTTTTAGGGCCCACTTTCTCTCATTGGCCCCAGCTGTGGCTGGGGGAGGAGATGAGAGAAACCAGGTTACTCAGCATCCTCCCCTAAAGAACATAGGTAAGGCTAATAGAGAAGCAACTGCCCACAGGGAAATCAGGATGGGAGAAGGGGGAACGGATGTTTAGCAACATACCAGCATCCTCTAACAGAGGGTTGACTTGGGCAAGGGTGGCAGAAATCCTTATAGCATGAGCAGTGGTAATAACTGGTGGGGGCATGGGTCTGGGTCAGGAGAATTAAGATTCCAGGTATGTCTTCTTACTAGGGATTTTGACACTTGAACCACATTGCCGCAGCCTGGTGGCTCCTTCTTGGACCCTTGAGGGGTCTCAGAATACTGAAGGAGAAAATCAGTACACCCAGTGGGGTGGGATCATATTATTGGAAATGGATGTTTGTCCTTCCCCTAGATGTTCCCAAGATGCCTTGTCTTTGGCCTGGAGCTGCACAAACTCTGCTGTCTAATAGCCCATTAGTATCCTGGCTACCTGCTCTGGTTCAGCTTGGCTCTTAAAAGTCAGCGGCTGCTCAGTGATAAAGCAGAGTACAAGAAGATGGAGCATAGATCTCAGGGACTGTGGGACTACTGGATGGTCCTAGGTCTCAGGGACTGTGGGACTACTGAATAGTCCTAAGGATACACTTGTTGTCTCACTCTCTACCAACCAATGCCTAGATCTGGTCAACGGCTTCTAAAGACACATGCTGAGATCATGAGTATGAAACTTAGTGTTTGGCCCATCGTAACAGAGTTAATGTGGGTTTGTTTCTTTCCCAGAGAAGCAGCCATGGATAATAAGGAAGAGTTTTGTGCCAGGGTTTGCTGGACTCTGTACCTACTAGTTTCCCATTTGACTTTGTACAAGTTTCTTTAATCTCTACTACTAAGCCCCAGTAAAGATTTTTTAAAAAATATTTTTCTTTCATATAGAATTATCTTACAGATCAACTTTGTTAGTGTAGCAGAAAAACAGGGTTGTGTTTTAGAAGGCCATGTCTCCCTGTATTTGAGCCAAATTTGCTTTAGCAGGTGAAAAGGGCTAGAGAAGAGACTGGGTGGTTGATGGAATTACAGCCAGGATTCAGATGGGCACTGGGAGTCCTGAGCATTGACCCTTTGAGTCCTGCAAAATCCTATTGATTTTATACCCAAGTTCCTTTTGAACCTGCACCCCTGCACCCTCCTGTTCAACCCCAGCATTCCAGTGCTGCACCCTGTCACACTAGACTTTTATCGTTGCTGCCTAGTTGGACCTGGTGTGTGAGTGGGCTTCAATGAAGGAGTGCTGAATGAAACCTCAATGAGAAAATGACACGGCTGGAATCTGAAGCAGGCTCTGAGTTCCCAACACTTTACCGTCTGCGAAACAGGCACAGGTTGGTATTTCCAGGAATCATTTGTGGGAAAGAACTAGGTTCTTTTGCCTCCAACTTGACGTATGGCCGAGGTTACCCGATTTCCATTTCAGGGAGATGTTTAACAAGTACCTGTCAACCAAACTACAGCAGAGATCATCTCCAAGCCTTTCTACGCCCCTCCCCTGCTTCTCTGAGGTCTCGTCTTACCATCCTCTTTTGGCAGCCTCTGGGAAACCTGATCTAAGCCTGAGCGGCACTAGAAGCGCCTGCTGAACAGCTTGGCAGGCAGGGAAGGCAATTGAATTACCTGTTTACACTTCTGATCTCCTTAGCTTATGTCAGAACAAGAAGATAATAGAAGAAATTGTTAACACTGCTTGGGACTAGTGAGTTCATATGCTAGAGAAATCTATCACATGAAAATGTTTGCTGTCTTTGAAGGTGAATATCTTTCTCCCCCAGAACGGCCTCCCTCCCTTCATTTTCCTTGCAACACATCTCCCTTTATGGTCTCTTTGCTCAGGGTGCTTTCCCTCTGAAAACAGAAACACCTATTTGGCAGCTCACAATTCTCTGCTAGTTTGATGGAAGCCTAGGGATGCAGAAAAAAAAAAAAAAAATCCCGTTCCAAGGGTGCCTCTGAGAAACGGATTTTAGGGAGCTGCCAGACAACTATCTGCTCAGAAAGTTGTCACAAATGTGAGAGCTCTTGAAGCAGGAAGGAGAGAAAAATCCTTTGTGGATTTCCCCTCTGCCTTCTAGAGGGATGAAGAAATGCTCTGAGTCAAAGTTTTAGGACATCAGAGGTAAGCCGTGTTGGGCATGGAGGTTTCTGGTTGAGAGCTGCTCTAGAAGGGCTTCTACCCAACCGGGTGATTTCTGAGTTATTAATAGAAACCATCAAAGTGAGGCCAACTTCAGGACTTGAAGTGCCACCATTAGAGATCTGTTCTTAACATCACGAAACAGATTCATGAAGCTCTTTACAGAGCCCCTGCCAAGGGCCATTCATTCCACAGACACTTCTAGAGCTGGTCCCTGGGCTGGTGGCTATAATGACAAAGAAAAGCCGGTCAGATCATCTGCTGCCAAGGAGCTCACCATCTGCATGAGAAATGTCTGTCCAGAGAAGGAGGAGGACAAGAGCCAACGCAAACAGTGCTCACAGCAGGCCAGGACCCCTTTTCTGTGCTCACCACATTTGAGTCATTGCATGGTCACAAAAGCCCTGTGAGATTTATGCCTATTCCACAGGTGAGGACGCTGGGACATTGGGCTGTTGTCTTGCCCAAAGTTGCAGAGTTAGCATATGTATCATAAGAGCAGAGAGAACAGACTTGGGGTCAGGGAGGAGGAAAAACGCAGGTGAACATTTCTACCGACTATTGACCCACCATGTCCCTAAGTGGCCCCTTGCCCTTCCTTCCCTTCCTTTAATTCAGCCTCATTTACTTTCCTATTCAACTTAGATATTCCTGTGGACGGACATCAGTTCCTAACATTTCTATTGGAATTTAGCACCCAGGTATTTGGCCCCTGAGGTGAGGAGGGCAGAACCTCAGGATGGAGAAGGGTCTTCAAGATGATGTGGGTCTGCAGCTTGATTTTCTCAGGTCTTGATTTTCTTAGAAGCAGAAAGGCAAATAGTTAATAAAATGTCACAGAAGTGGAGGGAGATTATTGGGAAGGTAGACCTCACTCTATGGTTCCACCAACCATCATGACCTTGAGACCTTCTTTATGGTGGTACTCTATGGGACTCTTTTTCATTGTAAGTGGAAGCAAACCCAGTCCAAACTGCCTTAAGCCAAAAGAGAATTTTAGAAGGTTCCCAAAGGAGAAAGTCTAAGGGCTACTGCAGGGTCTCATATGATATTGGTAGGTTTCATGTTTTCATCTTTCATCTTGGTTCTTCTCCCCTCCACCTTGCCTCATGATGGCAAGATTAATGCAGTGGCTCCAAACCCTTACTCTATGAATTGATGTGAAAACTTTTCCTCCTTAGGAGTCAGGGTGTTTCTAACCATTGGCCCCATTAAATTGCCTGTATATCCCTAGAGCTGGTACTGTGCCCAGGGTATAATTAGCTTAGGCCCATGGGGGTAAAGATGGAATGCAAGTGGAAAACCAGAGGATTCCCCAAGAAAGTTGAGTTTATCTTGGAGAAAGGTGCTGACATCCTTCACTGGAAACTTCTGAAATGATGACCTATTCCATAGCTCCTTTTAGGTAGTATTTTCCTCTCTAGGGCTGGCAGCAACCACAAGACCAATACCTCCTTGTTCTCCTTCTTCCCTATCAAGATGCCTATTCAGTTCTCAGCAGAATGCCAAACTGGGTGCATGAAGAATAGGAAGTAATAGCTAAATGGCTTACAGACTGGGAGAAAATAAGCTGGCTTCATATTTTTTATCTACTTAAATTTTTTTTAAAAAATGTGCTATTTATTTATCTATCTATTTCACCAGATACATAAAGACATAAAAGTGGTACATATTAATAGGGTGTCATGCAATATTTTGATACATTCATGTAGTCTGGGTTTTCAATGTCCTTAAGTTCCTTTCCTCCTGAGCCTGAGCTCAAATTCAAAGCAGAGGGACCGAGAACATCTTCAGGCCTACAGATGGTGTTGGTTGGGTGTCAGCATAGGGGAGATACGTGGGTGGCACAGCTGACGTGAGGAGGTCTGTGTTGGAACACTGGATTAGAATCATAGGAAAGTCTGGAGGCTTCAGTTGGTGAAGAAAAAAATCTCCTCGGCAAAAAGATGCAAAACTCTGGAAGTCTCTCTGTAAGGATGATGGAAAACAGGCCTGACTTTCTAGAGTGACTAACCCTCCACTGGATGCAATCTTGAGGGGTTATTGATTGGGACCCCCAGAAGGGGAATTAGAGGCTCCTGTCACCAGCACCTCTCCGTGGGGATCTTTATCCCCAGCTCCTAGAAAAGGCAGCTCAGTGGAGAACGGTCACCCGTGCGTCTCTGGGTGGCCTGGAATGGTTCCTTTCATCTCATTAAATCTAGATTTCTTGATTTGTAAATGGGGATGATCAAAATAGCTACTTCAGGAAGAAATTGTGAAAATTACATGAGACGATGTCATGTTAAGCTAGCACATAGTTGACGATTTGCTCAACGTTAGTTTCAGTTATTTTCTCCCAGTCTGTAAGCCGTGGCGTATCTCAGCTCTTTGGACTACTTGGAGGTTTCCCCCCAACTCAACACATGACTTCGTAATGTTGAACATATTGATAATGAATGACTGAAATTAACTCATTTTTTAAAATCAATATTTTGATCTGTTATACCAGATCCCAGAAAAATAGAGGTGTTCTGGTTAAGTTCAGCATTGCCTTGCTGGGGCACAGATCCTGGGCAGAATCAGTGCTCCGCCCTCGACTAGCCATATCATTTTGGAAAGTGAATTAAATCTCTAATCTCACTATCTTTCTCTTATTAGTTCTTTTTTACTCATATATCGCATTAGGATTCTTTTGACATCATTATGAAAGAATGGAATATAATTTGCTCTAATTCAGTCCCTAGTACTTCTCCTTTCCCTCTCCTCTTTTCTCCCCATTCCTTTCCCTCTACTCTACTGATCTTTCTGCTATTTACTTATCGTTTTCTTAAAATTAGTGTCTTGCGGGTACACATAATGGTGAGATTCACTGTGGCATATTCATATGTGTACATAGGGAGGTTACAGTAGATTCATTCCGCTGTTCTTCCCTTACCCCATCCCACTTACCTTCCTGTCAATCCCCTTCCTCTACTCCACTGATATTTCTTCTCTTTTGACGGAATTCCTCCTTTCTTTTCTTTTCTATTTAACCTTTGACTTTCTGGGTTTAGCTTATTTCACTTTGCATGACAGTCTCCAGTTCCACTCATTTACTCACAAAGACCAAAGTTTCATTCCTCTTTATGGCTGAATAATACCCCATTGTGTATATATACCACACTTCCTTTATTCATTCATTTGTTGAAGGACACCTAGTTTGGTTTGATAGCTTGGCTATTGTGAATTGTGCTGCTATGAATATTGATGTGGCTGCATTTCTGTAGTATGCTGATTTTAGATCTGTTGAACATATACCCATCAGTGGATATCCATATCATATAATTTTTGAGGACTCTCCATACTGCCTTACAGAGTGGCTGCACTAATTTGCAGTCCCACCAACAATGTTTCACCCACATCCTCACCAATATTTATTGTGATTTTTATTCTTAATTATTGCCATTCTTCCTGGAGTAAGATGGCATCTTATTGTAGTTTTGATTTGCATTCCCCTAAGTTGAACATTTTTTTTTTTGGATATTCGTGAGCCGTTGTATTTTATCTCTTAAGAAGTGTCTGTTTAATCACTTTGCCATTCATTAATTGAATTGTGTGGGTTGTTTTTGGTGTCAGGTTTTCTGAATTCTTTATATATTCTGTGTATTAATGCTGTATCTGAGGAGCAGGGGGCAAAGATCTTCCATTCTGTAGGCTTTCTCTTCAAACACTAACTTGTTTCCTTTGCTGTGAAGAAGATTTTTAATGTAATGCCCTCCCACTTATTGATTTATGGTTGTATTTTTTTACACTTTAGGAGTCTTATTGAGGAAGTTTGTTCCTGTGGCAACACATTGGAGTGTTGGACCTACGTTTCTTCTAGAAGTTGTAGAGTTTCTGGTTTTAAGTCCTAAGTCTTTGATCTGCTTTGAGATGCCTTCTGTGTACTGTGAGAGATAAGGGCCAACTTTTATTCTTCTAAATATGAATATCCATTTTCCCAGCACCATTTGTTGAAAAGCCTACAATTTCTCCCACATATGCTTTTGGAAACTTTGTCTAGCATCTGATAACTGTATTTAGATGGTCTTGCCTCTGGAACTTCTGTTCTTTTCCATTGGTCTTCATGTCTGTTTTGGTGCCAGTACCATGCTATTTTTGTTAATATAGCTCTGTAGTGTAAATTGAGGACTAGTATTGTGATGATAATAATACCTGTCCATAGGTTACTGGGAGGATTTGAGACAACTCCTACAAAGCCTGACTCTTCTAAGATCTTTATGTCATTAGTGCCCACTCTTTGAGGTTTTGCAGTTTGAAGCATACTTCCATGCATGCCCATCCCTAAATCAAAGTCTACCAATACAGTGTTTCTGTGGCTCCTCTGTCTGCATAGAGCCAAGGTGGCTGCCATCTTGCTCTCTCAGGGGATGACCCTGCTTTCATATTTCTGTAACTGACTTAGACATTGGATGGAATGTTGTGTTTCATGGACCTCAGTTCTTCTTTTCCAACTCTGAGATCCTATGTGTCTATGATTTCACTTACAACTGGGAAATAACTTTTATAATTACTAGTAACATAGCCTCAAGCAAGTAACTTAGCACATGCATCCTCGATTTCTTATTTTTAGAATGGAGTCAGTTGTAATCCCCACCTTCTAGGAGGGTTGTAGACTTTAATAGAAAAAATGTACGTAACATGTTTAAGCACAGTGTGGTTAGACATTAGTGGTGCTCACTCATAGCTCTTTTTATTACTAGGAACATAATAGGGTGACACTTCTCAGGTCCCTTGTCATTGGTTGGGGCCATGTTACTAAAACTGGCTATTGAATTATGATACAAAAAGAGGTCTGAAACTTCTGGGTCGGAGCACTTAGGGGCTGATGTGTAACTTTTGATATATCCACTGTAAAACATTTAATATGGTGGCTGGTCAGCCCGAGTACCTGAGCTCCACAACCATGGCATGTAGGATGATGGTGTGTAGTATAAGGCACTTAGATTTTGGAGGTGTATTTTTACCTTTCTGCAACTTAACTTACACTGATGGACACACAGCATTTGATCCAAGGTGATAGCTGGTAATGCTTATGTATTTGTTAGATCCTAGACAAGTATTTGCACACATTCTAACACAATACTCTGAAAAGTATGTCTTAATATCATCCTCATATTTATATAGGAACTAAGGTCGTAAATGTGAAGTAACTTACCCATAGTCATCCAGCTAGTGAGTGAAAGAGTGAAAATTTAGACCCACATCATCTGACTTCAGAGTTTGTGCTTTTAACCACTCTTCTGCAGACTCCATAGACCAAGCCTGTGGTTTCCTGCTATGATCAGCCAATATTAAACCTGCCTTCCCTTTTTCTTGAACTGCATCCCCTCTAGTTTCATTTGGAAACGGTTTCTCTGTTGGCCATTACCTATCAGAGTGGTGGTGAGGCTGGGAAACCAGCAGAGTGGCCCATTGTGGGTATCTAATGCTGAGGTTGTCACAGGAAATCCCTCATCTTCTTTGCTTTGCATGATCACTTTTTGTTTTTTAACCTAAATTCTTTGATATGGCTTATGAGTAAGAAATGCATTTTTTCCTCCTACCTTTGCTAGAAGACATTAAGATGTTTGTTTAGGTCAGGCTTGTTAGAAGCAGAGGCTGAGATGGGGATTATTGCTTATGCCATTTACTGAGAGAGTTGTTGGGAGAAAGCTGTAAGGAAGTGAGGGAGCCAGGACAGGGAAAGGGAAGAGGACTAGCAGAGGTGTGGTAGAGCTGAAGTCTAGCCTTCAGCCTTACCTATGGGGGAGCTTGGAGTGTCCTTCATTGCGGAGAGGGAGCTGAGTTTTTATAGACCTGTATCAGTTGGTCATTGGCCTTGGGTGTAACAACCCACATATCTTAAGGTGAAGTGGCTCCTCTTGGCTAAAGACACGTTTCCAGAGAAGAACACAGGTGTGAGGCAGTAGCAGGCAACACCTGGAGCAGTTAGAAGATGGATGCACCTACAGGTAAAAGAGCTTTTTGAGAGGCAGACTAATATATATTATGGTGTTTGTGGTCATGGCACATACTTTTGTATTTGTGCTTCTTTATCTGGGGATGATAGGTCAAGTTATAAAGAGGTACTAAAGTGTGTCAGTGATAAAGTAGTGGATTGTGACTTTAGCAAGGCCTTTGTTCATCCTTTTTGTTGATCTCCAAGTACCATGTGTGGACTGTGTGAGGCAGGGTGAACAGGGTGGACCTGGGACTAATAAATCTTGTCTGATCACCAGGAGAGTTATTCCCACTTTCCACCTTTTCTAATGGGTCAGGTGGTTGCCAAAAGTGTTTCATCAATGTAGGGTGTTTCCTTCCTCATGAAATGGGCCACTTCTACCTGGTAGGCCTAGTATCAGCAACTCAGTCCAACAATATTAATACAGGTACCAACACCAAAGCCATTTACGAAAGGCCTATTACATGTCAGGGGCTTCACTCATATTATTGATGTAATCTTCCCCAGGACCCTGTAATGTATGAATCATAGGATTTGTTTTATGGTCCAGAACAATAAATGTTAGGGAGGGATAGCAATTCATCCCAGGATACCCCATTAAAGAAAGGAGTAAGGAAACAAGTTATAGCATCAAAAAATGGGAGAAAAGAAAAAAAATTATTAAAAAAAAATCCCACATGATCATTGATAGGTAGGAAAGTCTTACTCTTTTGGTTAATATCCAAATGTTGCTACACTGAACAGCAGAGCAGGGCTCACATGCTGGAGACAGAGTTTGGTTCCACTGCTATCTGAGTCTAACGCTGAGATAGCTTGCATTGCTGTTTTAATAAACATATAATATAAAAATGTCAACTCACTTCATTCTGAACCATGAGTCCTAGTATGGAAGAGGGTCACACACCTAGGCCTTAGCAACAGACAGACTTGAGTACTGACTCTGTGTCTTGGGCAAGTTACTTAATCTCTCTCAGCCTCAGCTTCCTATTTGTCAAATGGGCATAAAAATACTCAGCAGGACTGTCACATGGATTAAGTGTCAAAAAAATTCAGTCTATATCAGTTATTCTAATACATCCATGAAGGTGTATCAGTGTATTTGGGAGAAAAGACAATATTTTCGTTCTCTTACTATTTCATAACAAACCACTACAGAATTCAGTGGTTTTCTCAACAGCAATTCACTATTTCTTGAGATCCTATGGGTTGACTGGGGGAACCCTCCAGTTTTGTTTCATGTAACTTCAGCTTGACCACTCATGCAAATGCATCCAGCTGGGAGGGTCATCAGGCCCCCCAGGGTGTCCAAGAAGGTTGCAGTCCTTCTTCACAAAGTTTCTCATCACTCAGTAGACAAGCCCATGCTTTTTACATGGTGACTAGATTCCAAGACCCCTAAAGTGGAAGCATCCCTGCTGCTATGAACTGAACATTTGCATCCTCTTCAAATTCACATGTTGAAACCCCATGTGATAATGTTTAGAGGCAGGCCTTTGGGCTGGTGTTTGGAGGCAGGCCTCTGGGATGTGCCTCAAATTGACACATTGTCATGTTTATGTGCAAAGCAAATCACCTGACCAATCCAGATTCCAGGGAAGGGGTAGTAAACTTCAGGTCTTATTGGCAGAATGGCATATGTGTATTGGAATGGGAAGTGTCCGCCATGTTTGGAGACCATCTTTCTTGGGTACATTCATTTCAGATTATTGACAAGTAAGATTATCTCATGAGAATTTTAATTCTCACTGTCCTCACTGCAGAGATTAGTGTCCTTATAGAGAGACGAGTGTATTCTCTCTCTCTACCGGCATGCATGCACCAAAGAAAGCCATGTGAAGATGTAACAGGAAGAGGGCTGTCTCCAAGAATCCGACTATGCTGACACCTTGACCTTGGATGTCTAGCTTCCATGAGAAATGAATATCTACTGTTAAAGCCACCCAGTCTATGGTATTTTATTATAGCAACCCAAACTAAGATACTTGCCTTTTGAAGGGTTAGGCCTAGAGTTGGCACTTTGTCACCTCTATGGGTGAAGCAAATCACATGGCCAATCCAAACTCCAGGGGAGGGGAATTAAACTCCAGTCTTATTGGCAGAGTGGCATATGTGCATGGGAAGGGAAGCAGTTATCGTCATCCGATGTTTGGAGGGTGCGTTCTTGGGCATGTTCATTCCAGACCACTAACAAATAAGATTTATCTTGTGGGAAGTTTAATCCTTACTGTTCTGATTTGAGTCTAGGCATTTATCTTGATGGCCAATACCCTGTAGTGTGGGTCAGTGTTTGTAGAGAGAGCTTTACAGAAAACCTTGGACTTCAGTTAGCTTCTGAATAAAGAAAGGGAAATTTCTATGGATGGGAAAGGAGTGGGTCTAACATTTTGATTTTTTACACCCACATGAACTGGGACAAACTTAATATGAGTTGGGTAGTGAGGGTGGAGACCCTGAATCTAACTGTCAAATTGATCTAGGTTGTCAGATGGGATAATTTAACCCTCAAATGAGGGTGATTTATCTTGTGTATTGTAATCAGATAGTTGTCTGAGTTGCTCCCCATGAGCTCGGGTAAATCACTTTTAGTACATATTGAAAGTGACAATATTGTATTTTATCACCGAATTGCCGTCTCACAGTAATAACTAATGCATGTCACCGGCTTTTGCTCCAGTACTGAATTACACTCACTTGGAGGTGCATGGATCCAGATGGGAGCTGTTACATCCATTTGCTGGTCCACAGCCAAGACCAAAAGGCCAGCAGGGAAACTACTATTGCAGCCCTTGCAGATTAGCCCAATTAAGAGACATTTGTAATCTTACTAACTGTGAAACTTTTCTCCAGTGGAATTTGGGTCAGAGTGAATTAGGATGGGCTTACCAATTCTGTGAGGTGAGTGATAAGCATTTTGATGACAAAAGGCGCCGACCTCACTTTCACAAGGAAATCAAGACTGACTGATCAGGAAACACGCTCAAACTTTCTCTTAACTGGCTCTTACTTATAATTGGTCTTAACAGTCAATGGTCCTGTCCATTGTCCCCAGAGTGATTTCCTTTGATGCAAAGAAGTCATCATGGCTTCCCAATGCCTGTGGAGTACTGTCTCTGCTCCTTCACTTGACCTACAAGGAACTCCTGTCTGCCACAGGTACAGCTTTGGGTCACTCCACTGCTCATCTTGCACTTCCTGGTTAGCCACACACCATGCTTCTTTTCTCTTACTGTTATTTGTATCCTTCCCTTTGCTGGGGCTCTCCCAGCCCCCACCTCAGGTTCCTGGGCCTAAATTACTCTTCTGGAAGATGCCCCACAAACATGCCCTCCTGTAATCATCTGCGGATGCTCTTGGGCCATGCTCATGATGCCCTGAACGTTCCACTCCTCTCATCATTTCACTGGTCTTCATTGCATTCCTTATTATTATTTATGACTCTGTTTGTGTCAACAGACAGCCTGTGAGCTCTTTGAAGGCAGGTACCCAACCCAAAGTCGATATCCCGAGCACCCAGAAAAATTACTGTTGGGCCCAGAGAAGGTGCTCAATATGTGTTTGTAGAATTAATGAACTTGTGAAAATACTTTTTTTTTTGAGTTGTCCCAGAAATGCATGAATAGTGGAGACTTAGAATTTTCACCTTAAATCTGAATTTCCTTTTGGCTAAGGAGTTTACTGTTTTGAGGTAACACACTTGGATTAGAATCAGTGTGAGGTTCACCAGGAAGGTGAGGTTTATTTGGCTCTGGGACAATAGTCTAGGCAAAAGCCTAGAGATGTATCTAGAGATACATTTGTCTGATGGGGTTTGGAGGTATTTTTCCATTTATCATTACCAGAGAGATTAAGGGAGACTTCACACCTGCGAATTTGAGTTCTGCTATATATCTGAAGGATTTGGTATATTAGAAATAAGGGTCAGGTGATCATTTCATTCTTGTCTGTGGATTTGGGTCTGCCAAAGTTCACTAAGGGCCCCAAACCATCTGCCTTCAGTGTTTCCTGCTCCCTACCTTTCCCTTAGATAAAAGGAATTGGGGAGTAAGTTCTAGAGGAGTCTGTCTAATCTTCTAGGAAAGAAGGAAGAGGTCTCCGAGTCTAGGAAGTGAGTCTCTCCATTCTTACTACAATTTGTAGGCAGGTGAGGTCAAGGAACCCATGCAGGCTTGGAGATGGGTATCAGTATGCCTTACAAGGAAACAAAGCACAGCCTGCTGTCTGGTTTTCTAAAGCAAACCTTTACCTACATCCTTTTATTCCAGGTGCAGATCCTGTGAAAGGCATCTGGTGATAATGTCAATAGTACCATCAGCAATAAGAATTTACATAGATTGGATATTTTCTACATGCTAGGTACCATGCTAAGCCTTTTATCAGGCTTGCTGCATTTCAACTCACAACTTTGTGAAGTGGGTATATTTTCATTGCCATGTTACAGATGAATGAATGAAAGGCAAAGAAAATGCCCACAATCACATGTCCAGTAAGTGAAGGAGATGGGATTTGAACCTGTGTAGTCTAACACAGCACCATATATCCTAAACTTGGTACTATCTTAGTTTCCAAACAATAGCAATAAGAAGTGTAGTTAACATTTATTGGGTGCTAACGCTGTGCTTGGGAAAATTGACATGCTCTCTGTGTGGAAAACCTCATTTACCCCAACACCACGTTTGGGATAAATTAATGTTATTTATTTCAAAAATAAAGTGTCCGAGACTCAGACTCAGTTGCATACCCAAGGTCCACAGCTAGTTCACTGTGAGTCTTACCTAGAGTCATTCTCTGCCTGCCCATCTCATGAGACTTTGGTCCTATATTTTATTTTGGTTTAACAGGTGATCTCCACCCATCACCTTTTCCTGCCTTCCTAGGAGCTTGGGCACCTTGACTAGAAATTTGGAAATGCAGCCTTCCTTCTATACACTACCAGAACCTGCTCCCAGATTCTGTGTTTCATAGGGCAGTGTGAAGAGAAGGGAACACTGAAGGCAAATGATTTGGGACCCTCATTGAGGGTGAAGAACCCTTTGCAAACCTCCCTTTCGATAGACAGGCTACATCTCTTTCATGGGGGCAGGGCACAAAGAGAGCTCCTATCTTTTTTCAAAGGCCACAGTTGTTTGGCAATTAAGAGTGTGTTGGGTTCTGAGTCCCTGTTGGGGAGTGTGAACTTGGAAACAGTAGTGGTAAAGAACTATAAAGGAGCAGACTTAGAGGCTGGGTGGATGGGAACCAATTACACTCCACTGTGATTGAAGCCAGAACACCATGTCCTGATATTAACCTGCATTAGAGACTTTATATTGGTGACCTTGGCAAACTGACTCTTTGTAAGTTTTTAGTACCATTGGTAGTCAGGACCTTACCTCCTAAGTATGTGTGTGTGTGTGTGTGTGTGTGTGTGTGTGTGTGAATTGTGTAATGTCCTCATTACCAATTGTACTAATATGTGGTTTATTTGAGGGAAAGGAGATATTTCTCTTGTGTATAAAGCACTCAACTTATGCTTTTGTGTAAATAAGTTGGAAAAAAGATGACATGGAGC
This sequence comes from Callospermophilus lateralis, assembly GCF_048772815.1. NCBI lineage: Eukaryota > Metazoa > Chordata > Mammalia > Rodentia > Sciuridae > Callospermophilus > Callospermophilus lateralis. The sequence continues at coordinate 25,795,497 of NC_135307.1, read as the reverse complement.
CATTCACACTAAGTTGATCCAAAAGTCTAAGCAGAATTAACTCAAATGAATAGATTAGGTTGACCAAGTAGTTTTTCAGAATTTTTGAAATTATAAAACCTAGACTATTTCTTTAAATCACAAAACCTTGATCAATTGGTAAAATTCTCAAAATATTTTATAGAAAAGGTAATAGAGCAAAGTTTATATCAGTTTTCAAATAGAAATTCATGCCTTTACCAGCGTGTCAGACATTTGAAATATGATTAATAATAACGTTAAGAGGATGTTATTGGGAGGGATGCAATAAAACTTATCTTTTTCATCATGCTCCTTATCTGGGTCACCAAGAAACTAATGTGAACATCTTCCACCCCCAGGCAAAGCACTTACACGGCTCACCTTGTGGGGCTGTCATTTGCTGCACTGGAGAACAAATATGCAGCTTCAGGTTGAGGGTAGAAGGAGGTGTAGGCCAAGGAGGATCGAGGAATGAGATTAGGAACCAATGTATTTACATAAAAACTGTGGATTTCAAGATTACCCACAAGGTCTACTTCAATTTAAAAAATGCATTGTGGATCTGAGCAATGATAATTGAAAGATTCTGGACTAGTAGTTGATAGATGAAGTTATCAGGAGCCCGGGGCCAATGTCTCAGTTTTGGTGCAAACTGATGGCCCTGACTTTGTTCCATGGCTGAAGGGAGAACCTCTAGGCCATGCGTCAGAAACTTTCAAATGGGTTCTCAAAACTGGATCCAAGCGGAGGCATCAGGAAGAGAGCGTCCTTTATCTCCAGGGCACAAACTTTCTGTTGTGGACTCCATATATATATACACACACACACATATTAGTTGAGGATGTACATGATAATTTTATTTATTTATTTCTTATTTTTAGTGGTACTGAGGATTGAACCCAGTGCCCCACATATGCGGGCAAGCACTTGCCCGCTGAGCCACAATCCCGACCCACTTCAGATGGCAGGTAGACACTGTGATGCTGGCATGGATGGCAGTACAGGGACTGGACACATCCACTTTTAAACATTTTCCTTAGGAAAAATGAGCACATTATAGAGCTGGAGAATTATTACTGAATTATTCAAAATGGTGGCCAGTTAAAAACATCCTATAGCTCCAACAAGAACAACATAAATTATTAAATTATGATATCTATTAATTTGAAATAATGGGAATTGATTCAGCCACTAAAACATGTCTATACACATTTATTGAAAACATGGCTATAGATAGATACAGATAGAGTAGATGCATAGGTAAGTTGATTATTGGTTTATTAAGGTAAAAAAAAACAAAACGAAGAATATCTCCTTCTATAATGCACTGTTTGGTTTTTAAGGATATCTATTTTTAATCCTCCATCCCTAGAAAAATTTCCCTAGAGAAGCATACAAACATTTTATTAGCCATCATGTTTAGATACTGGGTGATTAAGTGTCCTGATCTGAAACTTACTGGTCAATTTTTTTTTATAATCACATATTATCTTTGCAACCATAAAAAATTAAAAATTAACACCAGATATTTCTCCTATTGCTAATTAATCCCATGCAGTATTGGAATGGGGACAGAAAGATGGGATTGGTCCTAGATGTTCCATTTGTTGGTTGATTGGCTTGTGCACAGGGCTCGTCAATAGGCCCTACTTTCCTCCCAGTCCACTGGGGATCAGAGCAGTGATGAGGCCATGCCATATCAAAGGTCTGCAGCCCAGTCCCTTGCTCTGCTTGTATTTTGGCCTTTCTTCCTTGGGTTACTTCTTGTTATCCTTCAGAACTTGGCTCAAATGGTGCTTTCCCAGGTAACCTTCTCTGGATCCCCACATGTCATCAGGTTTCCCCTTGGAATGTCCTTGGAATGCTTCAGAATTCTTCTCACTGTTACAAATTTTAATCTGTTTTCCAGGCGATTAGATGAATGTGTGGTTCCTCTGAATTGTGTCTGTTTTGTCACTTTTGAATAGCCCCTGATGTTGGCATATAATAGTCTCTGCAAATGTTTGGTCAATGAGTGAATAAACTCTTCAATGCTAAGGTTTTGCATCAGCTGATGGAGAGACAGATCTAGTGTTTTGAGGTAGATCGGAGGGGTGATAGTGCTAACAGAGAAGAAGCTTCCTAGCAGAATCAGTAGGTCCTTTTTTTTTTTTTTATTTTTTCTGGGAAAGAGTATATGAGTCAACAAACATGGCAGAGAGCTAAGGCTTTGCATTCTAATGTGGGTCAATCAATTAAGAAATCAATCAACACCTGTTTATCCAGTACAGACCATGTGCCCAGCACAGTGCTAGAGGCACTTGGACTTTGGCAGAGTAGATTTGCCTCTTTTCTTCAGTGAGGTTATTAAGACTTTTAGAAACTAGAAGTGAGGAGGGCTGAGGGGCAGGAGTTGCAGACTGATCCGTGTTTGAATGACTGGAAATGGGCATGAAAGACCACTGGAATTTGAGCCCTAGTATTATCATTTTGGGGTCCAACATCCTAAAACCCAGAGCTGATCCTCCCCAAGAAAGAGGTGGATAGGAAAATGCCCCTGATAGCTATTGCAAAGGTGTCATCTTAAAAACAGACACAATCCCAAGACGCCTACCCAAACTCCAAGGCCTGATGTAAAAAAAGCAAACTGTTCCCAAGCAGAATGATTGCAGAGTTAGTGGCTAAGAATTACGCTGGTTTTGCAGGTTTCTGCATTTTGGAGGTGGGGACAGGGGAGGCTTGGTCTAGCTTAATTAGCATTTTCCCTCTTGAGATGTGACAAAATATCTAACCTCAAGTGTTGTTCTCTAAAAAATGCAAAAGGAGAATTTCTCCTCAGTCACATTTACATGGAAACCAAGGACAGGGAGATAAGGAAGGTAGAGTCTGCTGGGGGAAAGAATAAGTGGGCTACAGATACATCCAGATGCTAAAATCTACTGCCAATTTGTTTTTCTCTGCCTGGAATCTGTGACCAAATTTCATGTTTAGGGAGGAAAAAAAAAAAAATCAGCCCATACTCATAACCTAGCAGGTGCTCTTTATAGTTTCCCCTCCCCCATTATTTGGAAAGTTCCAGCACAGTTGTCTTGGGAGTGACAGGGCCTCATCAATGTAAAATTTGAAATAATCCTGTCCTCTGATGGGCTTGAGTTTGTCTGCATAATGGGGATAGGGAGTCAGTGGGAAAGGCAGAAGTTGGTTAATTAAGACTGAAGGTCAACAAACTGTTTAAACATAGAGACCTAAGTCATAGCTGCTTTTTATCTCTTGAAGCAAACATTTCCAGGTTGGCCAAGACCTCCCGCTTGTTCCCTGCCTCTACAGAGGCAATGCCATTTATGTGCAGGAAAGTAATAAATCTGCATTTATTCTTCAACATCCTTTCAGAAATGCCCACTTCATTAGAGCAGTCCAGTTAGGGCTTGTTAGTGAGGGTTGACTGTACTATTGCAGGAGAATCTGGGATACTAGCAGGGACAGGAAAGCTTTCTACTTAAGGAATCGTTTTCTCCCTAGGGACATAAATACGTGAACAAGCTTATGTGAAAACTTTAGGCTCAGGAGTCAGAGCATTCTAAGAGAATTCCAGGAAAAGTGATTAATAGTGTAGGTGGAGGAGAGACAGGCATGGGTTCTTGAATGAACTCAAGGTTCATTTTTGTACCAAAGTATGAGGCCTCCCCTGGGTGGAGTGGGGGAGGACCCAGTCATCCCTGCCTGAGATTGAGCTGTCTTCATCCACATTTTATCTTCTCCATTTTTGTTCCCATCTAGTTGTTTGACTACTATGTTGATGCTGCAACTGGCCTGCAGGGGTCGTGCGTAAAAAAAGCCTTTTTAAGTCAGAGCACAGTGGTGCACACCTGTAATTCCAGCAATTTGGAAGATGAGGCAGGAGGATCACAAGTTTGAGGCTAGCCTCAGCCACCTAGTGAGGCCCTAACCAACTTAGGGAGACATTGTCTCAAAGGAAAAAAAAATAAGTTTTGGGGATGTGGCCCAGTGGTTAAGTACTCTTAGGTTCAATTCCTGGTACAAAAACAAGATGAAACAAACAAACAAACAACAACAACAACAACAGCAACAACAACAACAAAAAAAAACAGGAAAAAAGCCCATTTAGATGTCGTCTTTCTTTGCCAGTCTTCATATCCTCTCTTCTGAATTCGTGTCCAACGACCACCATTGGTTCTTGGGCTTTTCCCTTGTACCTCTTCAACTTGAGCAGACAGGCTGTGTGCCCCCCTTTACCCTGCTGTCCCCTAAAGGAAATCAGGATGCATTGCACAGACTATCAGAACAAAGCAAAATATTTAAGTTCCCATCATCCTCCCACCGTGGGTTTTGATCACTTCTTTCAGTAACTAGTTTAGCTTAATTATTTATGGGAGGACATTCATAGTGCTAGAGGAAATGTCCTATAAAGCATTTATTAAGAATCAGTCTTTGTAATCTGAGACATCCCCAGAACAAAAGCAAAGCCTCTGCTTATGATTCAGGTCTTACCTTTGGGGAGCAGCAGAATGAGACATTCTGAGTTGGAGGGGTTTGAATCACTGTGGTTGACTCACTAGATGAGCCCAGAATCTGCAAGAAGTGCAGTGTTCGTGAGCCATCCTGGACCTCCCAACATCACGATGAGGTGGTCACTGCCATTATTATATGATGGCCATTACCATTATTATACAATGGGGAAACCTAGGCACAGAGAAATAAAACTCCTTGCCCAAGTTTCTAAAATAGGTGTGGAGTCTAGATTTGGAAAGATGCATCCAAGGCCATCATTGTGCTCTTAACCATCTGGAAGTGGACAAGCTGGTGCCTTGGTTGTCCACTGCCTTCTATCCCTGGCTTCTCTGAACCCATTTTTTTGTTTTTCTGGAGCTGGATGTAGGATTGGCTTGAACTTGGCCACAGACTCAGAAATATAAGAACTTCAATAACTTCATCATGATTTGGTGGGATTGAAAGATGTCTTTGGTAAATAGAACAGTATCTAATACATCTAAGATGAGTCAGCCTGCTTCTTCCTAGCTCTTTGACTTTACCAAGGAGATTAGGTTTTGAAAATCACAGTTGTCTCATTTGAAAGATAACAATATCCTCTATCTCATACTGTCCTGTGGGTTTGAAGGAGGAGCACGAGTACATGGAAGGCACTTGGCAAACAGCTAAGAGTTCTAGAAATGTTTCTGAACTTGAACTGGGGTCTTTTGACCACTTATGGTATGCTCCAGGAATTTCAGTTTCTAAAAGTCTTTCAAAGTTTAGTGTCCACAGGACATGAGGGAGGAGTATTAAACTGCCCATGGCCCACTCCAAGTGATGCTGACTGGACCAGCTGACACTTAGCAACTGTCCAGAAACTGGAGAAACTCTGGTTTGGAGGCCAACAGGGCCCCCATTGTACCCCTTGACTAGGTCTCCTATGTCCCTTCAGACTCTTCTTACCTACGGGGGATGTGCTAGAAATGTTCCCAGAAGTCTGCTGAAAGCTTTCTAAGGTGAATTAGTGATAGTTTTGGTGTTCCAGAAGCAGCTCCCAGAAGAGCATATTTCCTCTCCTCCCCTCCTTCTCCCGTTAGCCCTCGGCCTTCTCCTCTGCCCAGCTTCTATTGCACAATAGTCTGTGGCATTTCTGAAGTCCAGGGCTCCTGTCTGGCTGATTATCCATTTTGCTGAGGAACTGCAGCACCTAATTAATAGGAAATTAGCAGTGAATGTAACATTTGGCCAGTAGTCAAGGCCCAAGAAGTTATAAATAAGCACCATGTGAGTGGCCTGGGCACCCCATTCCTGGCAGCTCCATGGGTGGCACTGGTCAGGAAGCGAAGTGTGCATGGTGTAGGTCACAGGCAGCAGGGAGCAGGCACTGCCTGCCCTCAGGGCCAGAGGAACCATCCTGGGGAGTACCAGGGCCTCTCTGCTTTATCTGCTTTCTCAGCAGCTCATTTACTTTCAAGTTAGCTAACTCTTCAAAGGGCAGGCCAGAGAGAAAGCAGATAGGAAATAAGAACAGAGGCTTGAGAGCACTTGGGATAGAACCATGGGTGTCCCAAGTGCTGTGTCCCCACAAACACCTGCAGGTCCACTATTGTTCCAGACAGTTCCATTTGGTTTCTTTGGAGGCCTGTGGCAGGGAATTGTGCTTACAGGCCATGCTCCTGCTGTCCATAGATAACAGACATAGGGGAGGAATATGTCTGTTTATTCAGTTCTTCTAAAGTCACAGCTAGAGCCCCTGTAGCCAAAGACAGATTAACAAAAGAAGAAAATATGCATTTGTTTAATGTACGTTTATGTGGCACACAAGAGCCTTCCTAAGGAAATGAAGACCTAACGTGTTTTTATGATGAATTTGATGAAATGTAGACAACTGTGGAATAATGCGGTAGGATGAGGTAAGTGTGGATATGTAGCAAGACCTGTTCTTTTCAATTTCTGTGTCCCTCTGCAGATGAAGATGCTCCTGTCACTTGTGGATAGGGAGGCACCTGTCATATGGTTTCTGCTTATGAAGGCGGGTCAGAAAATCTGTTTTCTCAAATTTCTTTAGAGGAAAATATTCAGTATTCCAAGATGCCATATTTTGGGGTAGAATATTCGGGAACCCAATATTGACTATGAGAACTGGGAGCCATAGAGAGATAAAACATCTTGCCCAAACCATTGAGGGGCAGAGCTGCACAGTGAAACAAACACCTGTGGCCCCCAAGTTTGGTGCTCTTTGTCGGACCTCAGTGCTGCTTGACAACTTGAGAAGGAAAGTCAGTCTGGGAAGAGAAAACTATTTCTAAAGCAACAGCAAAAACAGAGTTGAGGTCAAGGGGGTGAGGTGTGTGTGTGTGTGTGGGGGGGTGTGATCAGGGCACCTCTAGATGCTTCTCAGGAGGCAGAAGTGCCCCCAGCCCACACAAGGTGGAAGAGGTCAGAATTGGAGCTCTTGTCTCTCAATTTCCCTGATTTAAGTTATCTCCCTTTTCTTTTTTCTTAATGTCCCCAGTAGAGAAATAGGAATTGAGCAACCTGCCTTTTCTCCTGTGAGAGTTAAAAATCTGCTGATAAAAGGACCTGTTCAAATTCCAAATGTGTTTGTTATGAGCCAAACTATGGGGGGGGTGGGGAGAGGGAGATGCCCATTCCTTGGCCGTCCAGGGCCAAGAGGAAAAGCCATTCTGACTACATTAGGGAGTAGAAAGCCCAGAGTAAGTGAAATATTTTGCCAGCTTTATTTAAAAGATCGATCGAAGCCTCTTTAACACAGGCTTCTACCTGAGAACTGATATAATGAATCCGGCATTTATGTGTCTCTGGAAGGAGGCTTTTGAAAGAGAAGAAAATTATAAAAGAAATTGCATCTTTGGGTAGGTCCCAGAAGGGTCTGGTCTGAAGGAAGGAAATAACTCACTGGTGATGTCACCGAGCAGAAGGTGGACAGGGAGAATGCATGTTGCCTGGACCAGGGTGGACAGAGTCACCCTGGAAAGAGAATGTGCCTGGAGCCTTGCTCAGGGAAGGGAGCTATACGTCAAAGCCCAGGCTACAGAACCCAGGAGTCACTAGTGTCCCAAAGAATGGAGTCACCTTTCTTCTCCACATCCACCCATCAGCCAGGACCCTTTCCTGACCCTCCACCAATCTTTACCATCCTAGAGAACACCCAGTCACAAAACCACTTTGGACTCAGAGAGTTCATATACCAAGTCGCTCCCCTCAGAGTTTGGATATGTTTCGTGTCTCTTGACTTCAGTTTCCGATTTTGTTAAATAATTATGGGGCAGTATCTATCTTACAGAGTCTGACAAAAGGATTGAGTGAGGTAGTAATTGAAACAACGAACACAGCGCCTGGCGCAGAGTTCACCCTTAAGAATAACGATCGCTATCACAATGTAAGTAAAAAAAGTCAAGAATGACACTTGGTCCCTGGTAGCCACTAAACGATCCGTTGCTGTTCTCTTGTTAAAGGTCACAATGATGATGGTGATGTTAGGAAAAGATGCTGGATATATTTTCCTTCCCCAACACTTCCCCTCTCCCTAACCCAACTCTAAGAGAAAACTGGGGCCAAAGCCAACCCCAGCCCAATCCCCAGCCCATTCCCCTACCCTAACCCCAAGTCTAGTCCCACCTATTCTACACTGTAACTCCAACAATGTTTCCAGCCCTATCCTGACTGGAAGGAGGGAGGGGAACTGGCTCATGTGATGATGGAGGTTGACAGGCCCCAAGATCTTCAGGGTGAGTTGGCAGGCTGGAGAACCAGGGGAGCTGATGGTGTAGTTTTTGTCCAAAGCCTAGCAGGCTTGGGACTCAAAAAGAGTCAGTGTCTCAGCTTGAAGCCATCAGGCAGGGAAGTCTACATGTTGCTTCAACCAGAGAGGACAGTGTCACCCTGGAAGGAAAATGTGCCTCCAGCTTTGCTCAGGGAAGGGAACCATAAATCAAAGTGCAAACCCTCTTACTTGTGAGACAGTTGGGCTTTTTGTCCTATTCAGGCCTTCAACGAATTGGATGAGAACCATCCATGTCAGGACAGTCAGTCTGCTTTTCTTAGTCCTACTGTCTTAAATGTTGATCCCATCCCATAAGACACCCTCACAGAAGCAACCAGAGAATGTTTGGCCGAATGTCTGGGCATTCTATGGTTCAGTCAAGTTGGTGCATAAAAGTAACCCATCACACCAGTCTTCTCTAGGTTTTCACTTAGGATTGTGTAAGGGAGAAGGGAAGAGTTGGGGAAGGAAAAAATATCCAGCATCTTTTCCTAACATAACTATTATCAATGTGACCTTTAACAAGAGAACAGAAACTGATTCATACCTGATCCTATCCTCAAACTCTCCCTAGCCCTAAGCCTAACCCCACCCTAACAATAAGTACCCAATATGTGCTAGATACTATTAGTTCCTCAGCTTTCTTCTTTATAGTGGGAATATACAACTCACCCTATCTATCAAAATTTGTGATGAATTCACCCCATAAAGAAGTCAAGTTGATAATTTTTCTCTATATGGGCTTGGAAGGTACAGGTGATTAGAAAAACCCCACTCTGATAGTAACCCAGTGTGATTAGGATCTACTTTGGTATGAGGAGTTGATCAGACATACACACAGAACTTCCATTCATTGATTTTTAACTCCTGCTTCAATCTCTTGGCTAAACCCTATTTTAGCAGTGTCTGTGTGGAGTGGGGTGTCCAAGCACAGAGGCTGGGCTTAGTACCCCAGAGATGCCTTATCTCAGAGAATATAGATTTGTAAACAATTGTTAGCTAAAAATATCTTGTTGATGTTTTCATTCAGTAGATCATTTTGGTTGACAGCAGATTCTTGCCTCAGATTTGTCCTATATGATAGAGTTTTCTGATTTCTAGCAAGATTCTTATGAAAGACAAGAGTGTTCGAGCTCAAGGGATGATTGTCTTACCCAGTTGTGCTCAACTTTAAAATCACTAATGTCTAGATCTCACCCAGTTGTCCAGTTGACTCTCTCTGGGGGTGTGTCCTGGATATTAGTAGAAGCACTCTTCCAGCATTTCCATTGCTAAATGGTTCTGCAATTTAGCCCTGATATCTCATTTTATGGACGGAAAATGTGAAACTCAAAAAGACTAAGTTACTCTTATAAAATCAGACATATGAGGGGCAAAGCCAGCACCTAAATATGAGTCTTGTGGCTCCAGCCAGTGCTTTTGTCCAGATACCACACTTCCTCTTGTTTCCTTAGATTTATAGCCAAAGAAAAATGGCACCACCTAAGACCGCCCCCTGAGAAACCCTCAAGATGAATGACACTCCAGTTCAGACCCTATGGAACCTGCTTAAAGCCTTTCATCCCTCTGTCCTGGATGGCTCGTGTTCACAGAAGTAGGTGCACTGTGGCAGAAACAATCCTCCACTACCCCATTTGGAACAATAAAGAAATAAATCCTAATCTACCAACCTTGACCAGACAGCTGAAGGTTGTGCTTATTTGGTACTGACCTTGTAAAGATGGATTGCAATTTTGGAGAGTCAATTTTATTTTATTTTATTTTTGTTTTTTTTCCCTTCTGGGCACTTAGAGTTCATATTTATCCAGGAGCATTCTGGGAATTGTAGGTTCAATGCCATTAGTATCTGCTTCATCTCCCTGACTTTCCACTTAACTTCCTTCTTTTCTAATTCTTAAAAAGAATCTTAGATTTTCAGTGAACTTATCCTGAATGAATTGGACTGAAATACACCTCAAGTCCTGGTTGGATGTATTAGAAAACGTCGAAGCCTCTGAAATAGGCTAGCAAGGCAGTCTGTGTGCTCTCCCTATGCCTCCCCAGGAGGAAGGGAAGAGTTGGCACCCATTGAGTCCTTATAGATTCCTCCTAGGTCCAGAGAATTTGATGCTAACAGAAAATTAAAGTGATTCAGACTCAGCACTTGGCCTCAATAAGCTAAAATCTAATGGACAGGGAAGAGGAATATCCTTGAACATCCATGGCATCCACAAAGTGATGTTCCCTAAAGGTACTATAACAGGAGTCCAGAGGAAGGTGCACTGTGGCAGAAACAATGGAACATAGGAGAAAGTCCCATCAATGATTTGACATTGGAAAACTCATGGGGGTTTAGACGGAAATAGAGAAAGTTGTGTAGGCAAAGGAACAGCACAAACAAACAAGGAAGGGCAATGGGGAGGGGACATAGGCTTGGCTATATTTGATCTTAGTAGCCCAGGCAGGAGGGAGCATGGGAAAATTTTTAGATTGGTCCTCATGGACCCTAAAGAGTTGAAACAGGTTCTAGTGACTGATCACTTCCTCAATTTTACAGAAATTGTAAAATTGAGGAAGAAAATAAGTAGCAATAGCAATATTGCTTTCAATAGGCAGTTACTGAATTAGATACTTTACATGGATTTTCTCATTGTTTTCTCCCAATATTCCTTGAAGATAAGTGCTATTATTATCCTCATTTTGTAGGTAAGGAAACTTAAAGATTTGATCTCAAGGATACAGAGTTTCCACTACCAGGATTTTAGCCTGAGTGCTCAGCAAGAGTTGTGGTGCCATTATGGGAGAAGAAGAGATGGTGCCCTCGTTCTAGACAAGTTTGAAGTGCCCATGAGACCTCCAGAGGAGAGCTGAGTTTGAAGCTCTGGGAAGACATAAATTTGAAAGCAAAAGAGTTTGTTTCTGAAAGTTGCATCCTAAGGTTGGCAGATTCAGAACACCAGTCACGTTGACTTGCCCAGCAGAATTTCCAGATGGGAATTCTAGCAGCTCACCCGCCAAGGCTGCTCCTTAGTGTATGGATGGTTTGCCAGGCCCGTCTTCCAAAACTGCACTTAGAGTTTCTTCTCCTTTTTCCTTTTCCTTTTCTTTTTAAATTTTTTTTTGATATGCCTTTGCTTCTTTCTTTTCCAATTGTGCCCTTTGTGCCGTCTCTAATTATCTGAAGGGGTTTTTCAAGTTGTCTCCTTGCTGACTGCTAAGATTTACCTTGGAGAGGTATCAATCTGTTCGGAATTGGCTGGATCAAGCTCCCCTGACCCTGCCACCCTGAGAGTGAAAAGGTCTCAGGGTGTGGGAGCTGAGAATTTCAAACATGAACATGGGGGAAGGAAATAGGTTCTCTGTAGAGGTGAGAAGACCAGAAGGAAACAGAGAACTTGGGTGGGTCTGGGAAAAAAGCCCTTGTACCTCAAGGTAAAGGACAACTGTAAGAACTCGGTCTCATCTAGCTCTAAGTTATATATCTTGCTGATTCTTTCTGCCCTGACCCTTCTCCTCTCCTCATGTCCCAACCCCAAGCCCTTTGTCATTCCTGATTTGGGCTAGCAGTGATGATCCTTGGAACCAGTCATGTCTGTCAAATGGGAAAAGTGAGGCAGTGAGGAGCAGAAAAAAAAAACTTAGTCGAGGGCTTGCAGTCCATGCCCAAGAACCCAGAGTTAACACTATGCTGTGAGAAAATCTCTCAGAACAAGGATCTGAGGGTTGCAGTCTGTATTAATCTATTGCTGCTGTTATAAATGACCACGAATCTGGTGGGTCAAAACAACACCCATTTCTTAGCTCACAGGCAGGCGGGGATAGGTCCTCTGTGTGGAGTCTCACCAGGCTGAATTCAAGGTATTGGCTGGATGGACCCTTGTCTGCAGATTCAAGGTTGGGGTGGTGATGGGGGAACAAAACCCTACTTCCAAGCTCATGCCTGATGTTGGCCAAATTCAATTCCTCTTGGTTGTAGGCTTGAAATCCCTATTTCCTCTCCTGCTGTCAGACAAGGGCCATTCTTAGCTCCCAAGGTTTGCCTGTATTTTTTTGTCACATGGAGTCCTCCATCTGCGGGGTGAGCAGTGGCACATCAAATCAAATCTTGTCCTTGTTTCACATTTCCTCTCTGCCAACTGCTGGAGAAAACACTCTGCTTGCGAAGGGCTCCAGGGATCAAATGAGGCCCCCCAGGTGACCTTCCTTGGCCATATGTATTAGTTTTCCAGGGCTGCCATAACATATGGGGCAGCTTAAACAACAAAATCTTCTTATCTCCTGCTTTTGGGGGCTGGAGGTCTAAATTGAAGGGGTTGGCAGGGTGGGTGCCTGAGGGCTGTGAGAGAAGGAGCTGTTCCTGGCCTTTCTCCTTGGCTTGTAAGTAGATGATAGTCTTCACGGTCACACTGCCTTTTTTATGCATGTGTCTCTGTGTCCACATTTCCTAAGGACTCCAGTTGTATTGGATTTATGCCCAATTTATGTGATGACCTCACCATAATTAATGATATCTGCAACAACTTCATTTCTAAATAAGGTCACATCCTGAGATGCCAAGTGTTAGGTGTTCTGCATGTGATATAGTTCAACCCATAGTACAATCATGACAGGGACGTCTCCTTCACCCACACTTAAATGGGAGGGACTTAGGAAAGGGGTTGCTGGAGGTCATTCTTAGAATGCTGCCTGTCACAGAGTCCTTGAGCTGGGGTAGCTGCCCAGTATCTGAGATTCAAGGACAGCCATGGTGAATAAGAAGAGGACCTCTGCCCATGATAAGAGCAGCTGTAATGATGCTACAGTGGAGGAGGCAAGGCCATGACCATTGGGTTGTGGGTGGACAGGAAGAGAAGAAACACTCAAGAGGCAGCTGTGACCAAGACAGGTGGTGAGAAGAGAGCAAACTAGACTCAAGTACCAGCTTATTAAAATGTAAGCTATATGAGCTTGTCTGCTGGGAAATAACTGACATAGGGAGACTTGCAGCTGTCTCTGGTAGCCCTTTGTATAGAAACTTGCCTTAGTACCGTGCAGAGGGATTTGTAGGACTCCAAATATTATTCAATGGTCTTTGCAAATAAAATAGACATGCGTGTGATCTGGCTGAATTATAGTTGCTTGAGAGACCCGTATTTGCTTACTTGTGGTCCTGTAACTCTCAGTCTTAATATTACAGGAATGCATTTCTATTTCGTCTCCACTTTCCTGATTCTTTTAAAATTTTATGTGATCCTCTTAGAAGGAAAGGTTTACTAGAACAACAATAGCACTGGCGGCTATTGATGGAAGGTCTGCTGCGTGACAGCCCTGTGAGAAATGTCTGCATGCTTATTCCTCATCCTTCTTCTATCGGACAGACTCTTTCCTCCACTTCACATGTGAGGACACTGTTGCAGAAGGGTTTGGGGGCTTTGGCAGAGGTTTCATAGCTAGGAATTGGTCTGTCTCCCACACCACTCTGGCTTAGTCCCTCTACTCCTATCAAGCCCTCCTCTTGCTGAGGTTAAAAAGTTATTTCTTTGTGGGAAAAAAACCCCACTTCTCTAGAATGCACTTAGAGATGTAAGCATTCTGTAAAGTCAAAACCATAGTTGTCCCCCTCTATTCCCCTCCTAGTCCCAAACTGATGGGCTTCCCGACTTAGCTATTTAAAAAAAAAAACTTAATGAAAAATTTGCATCTCTACCCAGAATAACTCATTGCTGAGCAAAAACAATACAGAGACATTTCAGCCAGTCTGACTTTTTTCCAAAGGTCACACACATCAATGCCCAGAGGTTTGTGATAGACAGAGTGCCCAAGGCAACACGTCACATTTGCTTTTCTTTCTTGATGCATTTCATCACAAGAGGTTTGTGGGGCTCCATCTGCTGACATACTATGGTCTGCTTTCCAAAATGTAGGCCCTGGTCACCCTTCTAACGAGAACTGCAGAACTTAGAAGGTATTTTAAGGGTGCCTGGCAGGAGAAGAAATCCAGAGCAATTGGAAATCAGGGTTATAGAGCAGAGAAACCACAGGCACGGCCCCAGATTTCACATGTTTGATAAGTGATGAACTTGGCCAGGGGTGAGAGTGCTTTGGGAAGAGCTAGGTAGAGAAAAAGGGCTTTGGAGACAGTAGAGGAGATTTTCAAGTGGGTAAGATGTGGAAGGTGGGAGGGAAGGGCATTTCTGGTACAGGCAAGGTACAAAAGTTTAAATGTCCATACTTATGCCAAATGACTCAAATATAAATGGTAACATTAATAATGATGCCACCACTCCATAAGATTAAACACATGCACGCCTGTTACCTGCTGCATGCCAGGGTACATTAATTACATTCTAAGTTCATTAATAATATTAACTCATATATTCCTCAAAACAGCCATAGAGGGTGAATACTATTATTATCCTTATTTAACTTATTAGAAAACTGAAGCTTAGGAGAATCTTCAAAGAATCTTCAAGCCAAAGAATCTTCAACCAGCAGATTCAGGATTTTATTCTGGCCATTTACCTCTAGAGAGACACTGTCTAAAGAACCCTCTGTAATGATGGAAGTGTTCTAAATCTGTGCTTCCAGTATGATAGCCATATGTGGCTACTGGGTGATTGGAATGTGGCTACAGTGACTGAGGGCCTGAATTTTACATTTTATTTAATTTTGATTACATTGAAATTTAAATAGGCACAGGTGGCCAGTGTCTTCTGTTAGGTGAAGTCTGTTTAACCATAACTCTGCTGCTGCCTTTCACACTGTAAGCTGTTGAGTTGATGCTATTAATTTTACCAGTACGGGTCACCACCATAGGAGTGATGGCTGCCATTTATTCAGTGCTTACTATGTGCAGGACAGCATGCTAAGGGCTTCCCATGGGTTATTTCATGCAATCTCCATGACAACCGTATGAGTGATGACTTAGAGCATAGATTCTAGATCTGAACTACCTGCACTGGAAACCTGCTCTGCCACTTTTTAGCTGTACTACTTTAGGCAAGCTGCTTATCCTTTCTGTACTTCAGTTTCCATGTTTGAAAAATGGAGTAAATAAGAGCATCTACTTCATAAGGTTGTTATGATGATTGTAAGAGTCTATGCATTGAAATCACCTAACGAGGTGCCTGACATGGGACAAATAATATCTGTAGGCATTGTTGCTAGTAATCTTATACTTCAGATGTAGAAACCTGGACACAGAGAGGTAAAGTATCATGCTGAAATCCTAACTGTGGAAGGGTTGGAATTCAACCCACATGGAGCTTGATTTCAAAGTCCAGGTTCTTAACACCCATACTGTGGTTTCTCATCCGAATTCTGAAAGTGTGAGCTGCGGAGAACTGAAATTTAAAAACTTCCAGGATGCTTGTTAAAAATATAGTCTCCTAGAATCACTGAGCATGAATTAACTAGACTATTTGGTCCTGAGACCTAGAAACCTGTATTTTCACAAGTTCCCTGGGTGATTTTCAAGAATACTTTAACCAATGAGAATTCACTGAAAGATCTTGATGGGGAGGGGAGTAACAGGAGAAGGCGGGTTTTGAGATGTGAAAGGTGTATGGGGGAGGGTGGGCCTGCAAACAGAATTAATTTAGAAAGACCTTTCTGGTGACCCGTGTTGAAGGTAAATTTAATAAAAGAAGGAAATAGGGGTGAGAGTGGAAGAGGGTGATGGGACCCATTAGAACAGAGGCAGCTTGGACAGGGAGGCTGGGGCAGATTCTTTTGACTATCCAGTTAAATTGGTAGGGCACAGTAATTACTAGAAAGCTGGGTGCAGGAAAATTAATTGGGAATCAAGGATGATCCTGAAGTTTCTATTTACAATAGCTGAGTAAATAGTGATACTGTTGACCAAGATGGACAAGGTATGGATTTAGGTATACTTGAGGGTTCTTAGGACATCCATGGGGAGAGGTCCGTCAAACAGCTGGAAATTTGATTTTGAACTCAAAAAGAGGAATACAAGCCAGAAATAAAGTTTACAGTTCCATTAGCACTTGGGAAGGTATGTGATCTACACAGTCATGAGATCGCCCCAGAAGAATTTGGTAGCCTCCTCCTCCCAAATATGGCCAAAGACTGGGAGTTGACTTAGGTATATGAAGTGAGGGCAGGTGCTAAGCAGCTTTCATTGCCGTCAATGTCACACCTGCCCAGTCACATCGCCTTGGAAAACTGCCTAACAACCCATCAAAACTGCCCAAAGACCTTAGCCTTACAATACCTGGCACCTTGGGTGTCTCAATCTACTAACAGAATGGAGAGGGCACCAAGACCCATCCCCTGGAATTTAATAACACTTAAGGGCTAGGATGGGGAGCTAGTGGAAGAGAAAGAGAAGAAGTAGAGAGCGGAGGAGACTGGACAGAGCCCAGGGCAGTATCCAGGAAGCCAATGGAAGGAAGGATTTCAATGAAGGGGTAGCAGTGCTATATGCCACTAAGAACTCAAACCGAAGCCTGGAGAGAGGTCCTGGGACCCACTTGACACGCTGCATGTGCTCAATGTCTTTTGCTAGCGGTAGAGTAATGGGGGATGGAAGCCAGCAGAATGAATGGAAGGTGCAAGTGGAGACGAGAACTATAGACGACTCTCTCCAGAAGGGAAAGGACGGAGGGTGCCGGCTTGAGGAGGAGACACGGTTGACAGCATTGTCAAGACTTGGTTCTGTGTATAGAGAGCCAGTGGAACAAGAAGATTCAAAGACAGTGAAGAGCTGAGTGTTGGAACAAAACCGGAGGCTGCATCACATCTTGGGAAAAAAAAAATGGGGATACCTCTTCCTCTGGGATGGGAGGAAAGAGAAGAAAGAAGCTTAGAGGTGGGCACAAGAATTCATAACTGAGAGTCCTGGCAGTGTAAATCTAGGTCATCTGATTAAAACCAGGGCATGGGTGGAGAGCACCACTAAGCATGATGAAGTCTACAATCCAAGGAGCACCTGTTCCTCTGCGCCAGGCTGCTCAGTGCTCTCGAGGAATCGCCTGCTTTACTTCTAACAGATAAATGTAATTGGCATAGACCCATTTTATAGCTCACAAGGAGAAGCTAATTGCCTGTGGTCACACAGCTAGCAGGTGGTTGAGCTGGGATTGGATCCCAGGGAGCCCGCATTTACAGCCTGCTCTCTTAACTGCTGCACCGTGTGATGGAAAGGCAGCCATAAAGGCGCCGTGCATTCTCATAGTACTTAAAAAAACCCCTACATTCTCCCTATTTTGCAGGTGTGGAAAGCAAAGCAAAATGTGTCCAAATTCTCACACATCTAGGAAGGGTCAGAGTTAGGAGTACAACCGGGGTCTCGGCATTTCTAGTTGCGTGCTCTTTCCTAGGAGTGAACATCCACAAATAGCTCCCTCTGTCCCTCCTTCATTTCCACGCCCGCCCCATCCCTGCCCCAGCCTGACCCTAGCCCTGAAAGGCCAGCAAGGTGTTCCAGCCTCGGCTCCCTCCTTCTGCTGGAATCCTTCTCCTGCCAAGTGAGTGCCCTCCCCCTGCCCCACCTCACCACCCTGCTTGGCATGAGGGGCCCCATGCAGGCAGGCAGCCTGGTGGAAGGCCACGTTTGTTTTGCTTTTATTGTTAAATAATATAAATCTCTTGGCTGCACCACCCGCCGGGACATGAGTTGTGTGTCTTCCCGCATAGTCACTAATGAGACAGTTAATCATTTGTTTATTCTGTATGAAGAGAGGTGGCGGCCATATCTCTCAAACCAGACACGGGGCTCCAAGCCCCTCGGGGAAGCTGTCCACCTGCCCCTGGCACATGAGTCACCCACAATCCCCCCACAGTCCCATCCTGCAGGCCCCGACCCCTCCTTCCTTGAGAAATTGATTGGACAGGCTGCAGGCATCAGCGGATGGTGATTATTATTACTGCTATTGCAGTTATTATTATTATTATTTTTTTAATACTGTCTTCCTTGAGAAGGGAAAAAAAAAGTAATTTGCAAAGATGCTTTGTTGAGAGATAAGTAGGCTTCCTCTTGGGCCCTGGGTTTATCTCACTTGTGCAGAGGTTCCTAGAGGTCGTGCAACTCACAAGATAAAGCTCCGGGATCCTCCTGGGGGAAGGCCGGAGTCAGCATTCAGCTGTTTTCCTAGTTCCAGGGTTAAAGAGGTGAAATCAGCTATGTTCCTCCTGCAGGCTCCCTGGGGCTGAGGCTGCTTTTATTAGAGCAAATCAGGCCTGTCCAGAGCTGTGAGATGGGGGAGGAGAAAGGCAGGAGGAGGTGAGGAAGGGGCTTAGGTGACTGCTTTCTGCCCCTGGGCTGCCCAATCTGAGTGATTGTCTTAAAGGGGCCTCCTCTCATCTATTTGCTCGCTGTTAGCGTCCTGCTATTTTCTGGGTGTTTGGATAAATCCTATTGCCTGAAGCTTGTATTTCAATTAACTGGGTTCAACTGTCTGTGTCCTGAGGTACAGGGAGTGGGCGGGGGTTGCTGTGTTTTCTGCTGTGGCACTGAGTCATTGGCAGTTGTCTGTCTGTCTGTACCAGCTCCCACTTTGGAGGAGAGCACTCTGCAGGACTGTTTGGATCCCTAGTGAGAGGCAGAATAATCCAGGGCAGGGCTTGTGTTTTAGGAGTAGTTTGGACAAGCAGAACAGAGCCTGCTGGAGCAGAGAGCAAGAGGATGCCTGTCTTTGATGGAAATGGGGAAGTGAGCTGTAGGGGCAGTGGAGTGGAATCCAGATCTTACCCAGGTCTTAAGATTTCTAGCTTTCTCCGTTTTTCTGTGGGACCTGGGCAGGTACTTCTACCCTCAGCATCTCTCCAGGTCTGTACCCCTCATCTCATCCTTCTTTCTCCTCCCGTTTTTCTTCTCTTGAGTAACCTCTTTGAACCTCTGTCTCTTTCTTCTATTTCTTACATCAATTATCTTCTCTTCTACCACTCCTTATCAAAACCTCTCCTTCCAGGCTCAGTTCAAATGCCACCCCCTCCAAGAAGTCCTCCCTCTGTTCTCTCCATGCAGAATGCAGTTTTCTTCCACTGCTTCCAGTTTCTTTGATCTCACTCTCCTCTGTTCTTTGGTTTACAATGAGTGAACATCTCATTTTGTGCATCCCATGATACAGCATCACACAGTCCATATGGTTCAATCTTTTTGAGTTTGCTCAGGGTGGATTTTGTAGGAGGCTCAATGGTGTCTCCCCAAATCTATGTCATATTCTAATTTCCTGATCCTGGGAATTTTATCTTATTGGAAAATGTGGTCATAGCAGCATAAAGATCTTGAGATGGAGAGATCATTCTGGGTATTCCAGTTGGGCCCTAAATTTGATGATAAGCATCCTTATAAGAGATAAATAGGGACGATTTGATGGTAAAAGAGAAGATGATGGGGAGACTGAAACAGAGATGTGGCTACAAGCCAAGAAATTCCAACAGCCTCCAGAAGCCAGAAGAGGCAAGGGGGGATTCTCCCTGGCAGCTTCCCCAGGAGCATGGCCCTGTTGATACCGTGATTTTAGACTTTTGGTTACCAGAACTGTGAGAGAATAGATTTCTGCTGTTTTGAGCCTTCCAGTTTGTGATGACTTACTACAGCAGCTCTAGGAAAATAATCACAAGCTGACAATTCACCTTTTCTGAAAGGGGAGATGGGAGAGACACAAAGGACAGAAAAACATGAATGAAGAACCTGGACCCTTCCTCCCATCCTGCTGCCTTTTACCATCCTGGCTCCTGCTTCTGTGTTATACAGTCCAGGTCCTGTTACTACTTCTTCTGCACCAGGCCTTGTGGGCTTCAGGACAAAGCCTCACAGTCAGGGTGTCCTGGGAGTGTGGGTGCTGAATAAATAATGTTAATACCGATAAGAGCAACTGACATTTGCATAGCCTTTATAGTTTACAGAGCCCTTCGCCTGCCTTCCTTGCATTTCATTTTCAAGATAACTCTGAGAGGTGGCTGATGGGGTCCTCATCTCACATTCTAGGAAATGGACCATCAGAGGTGTTAAAGGAGTCATGCGGGACCCTGCAACAGGTGTGATTGAGGCAAGACTTCAAGCCCCTTGTCTTCTGGTTTTATATCAGTTTCTTTTTATCTGTGTGCATGATAATTCTTTGATGATGAGATCCAGTGGATCAAATCTGGCTTTAAAAATTATTATCAAAACAGGGCTATCCTTTGCCTGAGCTTTTCCCCAAGGTGTGCCCAGACTCAGCAGGGTTTGCAGTAGCAGAGAGGCTGAGAACAAAGCCTGTTTGCTCAAGGGTATTTATTTTAAATGGTATCTGTGTTAATTCTCTGTTTTTGTTTGGGTAGGCTACTGAGGAACCTCTTTGTGTGTGTGTGTGTGTGTGTGTGTTTGCATGTGTGTGTGTGCATTTGTGTGTGTGGTGTTTGTGCATGCCTGCAGTCTGTGCTCTACCAGCTATTATCCCCCTCTGGTGGTCACTGGCATAAATCTATCACCTGATCATTTAAAATCCCAAGAAGAGGAAGCTCACTGGGAGAGTACAGGGAGATCCAATGTACTTTAGCTTGGTTTATGTT
Source organism: Callospermophilus lateralis (assembly GCF_048772815.1). Taxonomy (NCBI): domain Eukaryota; kingdom Metazoa; phylum Chordata; class Mammalia; order Rodentia; family Sciuridae; genus Callospermophilus; species Callospermophilus lateralis. The sequence goes on along the minus strand of NC_135307.1, from coordinate 25,774,766 downwards.
TGCACATTCTCTTTTTAGGCATTTCAGGGATGATTCGCCTCTCCAAATGGGGCACCTCTCCCCAAGCAAGTAAGAAAGTCACATTAATGGAAAGAAAGTGGGCTTTGGAGTCCGACAGACATGGCATCATATTCAACCCTGCTGCTTAATTTTTATTATCCGTTTGAGGTATTTAACCTCACCAGTCTACGTGTGTGTAATGGCATAACAACAAACACCCACTTCCGGGGGGTAATTCACAAATATTGTGTGAACAAATGTACTTGAAATGCCTGGTACACAGTAGGTACTCAGTCATTGTTTATTTTCTCCCCCTTGTCCATATGTAATTCATTCTACACTTAAAATTATGCTTCTATTACATGTCACACTTTTACCCAGGGAATAGTTAGTAGTTCTGTCACATTATTCTCTAATAATGATGACCTTTTGTGCAAAGGAAAAACCAAGGACTTAAAGAGAGGAAATAAGATATTCAGAATCCACATTAAATCAGAGTTGGGCTTAAATAGAAGCAGGGATGCTCAATTTTCTCCCCTAATGGAAAGAAAAGTAAACTAATATCTAGTGGGTATCTGACTATAAGCCAGGTCCATTACTCAAGTATTTCATTTATTTAATTTTTACAAGATGAGCTTGGAAATTATATTATCCCCATTTCATAGATGAGGAAATAGACCTAGGGAATTCCAGTTGCTGTTGGTGACATGCCCAGGTTGCCTGGCTTCTGTTCTTTCCTGCCCCGTCATGCTGCTTCCCTGGAAGTCCTGGGGAACCTGCTGCTCGTGGAGGGACATGTGTAAGGGTTAATCAAGAAGAGCCTCATCGTCACACCTGATTGCCACAGAGCACACTCTACAGTTCCTGGCTTCTGGCTTTCTGCCAGTCATTCAGGTCCAGTAGATGGAGAGATTCAACCAGGACCTCACCAGGAACATAAAACAGGATCGTGTTTGCCCCTGGTCCTGCTGTTTATGAACCAGCTGTCCATTATCATTTCTGGTCTTTTGAGTAAGGCCTCCAAGCTACTTAATGCAATATAGTACAATACTTAGTTGAAGTAAAACTTCAGAAAATTTTAACCACTTCTCCTGGAATAAAACTGCAGATATGTGTGTTTGATTAACCAATTAAGTAAGGCTTTCAGTCATCTTGTTACACTTTTCAGAGCAGTGGAAGGATCTGTCGGGGATTGAGGCTGCAAAGGAGATAGAATTGCAAGCTCACTGAGGAGATGGAGGAATCACATTGAGATGGGAAAGCACTGGTGTTGCGGCATGTTTTCCTGCTTGGTTTATGGAGAGACCTCTGTCCTAGTTCTTGATCCACCAGCTATGCAACTTAGAAGTCATGATCTCCCTGAGACTCAAGTTATAAAATAAAGAGGTCAGCAGGATGTTATCTAAGGTTCCTTTCAGATATAAACATATGCTATTTTGTGTCTTAGTGCAGCCAGAGGGCCAAGGACGTGAGGGGAAGCAGATTACTTTATCAGGCAAGTGGGGTCTCAGCAAGGTGCAGAAGGAGCTCTAGTGGCTGTCTCTATATACACAGTGGGTCAAGAAATATTCCTGACTGTCTGTGAGCAGTGTGGTTAGCATAAGCCCCCAATCATGCCCTCTGTCTTCCACAGTTCTTGGGTTCACTTTGATTAGAGTGTTCATGAGGGCTGAGGTTGTGGCTCAGTGTTAGAGCACTTGCCTAATAAGTGCGAGGCTCTGGGTTCGATCCTCAGCACCACATAAAAATAAAGAAATAAAATAAAGGTATTGTGTACAACTACAACTAAATGTATGTGACTGTATACATATATAAAAAATAAAATATTCACCAGGTTTGGTGTCATTGAGATGTAAGTCTTTCACCAGACTGGGAGCTCCCTGTGGGAGCCATGACTACTCCTTATAAGAGTCATTGAGTGATCATTGAAGGGATGAAGGCATTGTCCAGGTTCTTTCATATTTGAGTTTCCCTAGAGATGTTCCTGCAGCATCTATTATTGATTTATTTTTGGTCTCCTCTTAATAGGACAAGAGAATCTAAGCTTATGTCAGGAAGGATAGTGAAAGTGGGTTGATATTTTCAGGGACAGGTGAACATTGCAAGTTATGTCTATTCTTGGCCAAAAAGCCTGACCAACCTTAGCTTCTTACCTACTTGGAGCAGGGCTGCATGTGTGAAGCTTCCCTGAAAACTATGCAAGTGACAGGCAAGACTAAAATGTGCTCATGGCCCACCTCCTTGTTATGGTTCTCATGCCCATCACTGGCCTGTGGCCATGCACAGCAAGCTTGGTGGAGTCTATGTCCTGACCTTGCCCTTCCAGTCCACCACTGGTCACGTCCAGTGGTGTCCCTTCTGCATCCTTCTCAGTTAGTCATTGGAAATATTATAATTTTTAAAATTCAATATAAATTCTGATTTGTAAATTGATTCTCATTTGACCTATTCCCTCCCCATTTTTTCTCCAATTTTTAAGATTTCCATACCAGGTTCAATGAGTTGGGGAGTGAAAATAGGGGAAGGAGACTGAAGGGACATCAAAGATACACTTGCAAGATGGGGGCACTTATATAATAGTGTCCACCAATCATCTGCTGTGTGTTTAACATCGTACTCTGGGCTTCATCTCCATTATTTGTAGTCTCCTTAATAACCTTATAAATAAAGTATGATTATTTGATATTACGAAAGCAGAGAGTGAGATTCAGAGTGTTTAGTTAAGTGACTGAGATCACATAGAGAGTGAGAAGCAGGGCTGGGTGACTCAAGAATCAGTATGTCTTTTCAATGTAGAGTCATTGTTTTTCTAAATGTTTTATTTCCTCATATACTCTCTAAATTTGATATACTTCATACTCACCACTAGGAGAATCAAATGATGATATAACATTTAGGTGCCTAGCCCAGGGCCTGATGCAAAGCAAGAACTTCAAAGTCAGTAGCCAATGTTATTTTCACATTTAATGGCTGGGCATTCATCATAATATCCTGAAATTGTGAAAGGAGGAAACAAGGTTGGATAATTGGAAACAACCTGGCATTTGTAGACATGATAAATATTGTGACCATTAAATCATTCTAGACTTTACATAGAAGAATGAGCAGCTGTTCTGGATGAAATTTGCATTTGCCTCTACCTATGTCGGGAGGGGGGTTGAAGGTATCTGTTCTAATCTCTGTCCACTTCTGTCAAAGTGACTTTTATTGCCACCTATTCAGTGTATCTATGCAGTGTTTTCAGAGTGCACAACATGGCTCAACACTCTAGAATTCAAATTGAGCTCTACTTTGGAAACCAGTATTGCACACTATTAAGAATGGTGTTGTTTCCATGCTCTGTCCATGGTTCTGAACCTAGAGCTACTGGGAGAGGAAGCAGATGGTAAGGCCTGTTCCCTCTCATCTATTTCCACAGCTGGCCCAAGCTGAGACTGGACTACTGTGAAAACTAGGCTGGTTTGGGAGTTTTGGGAACTCGTTACAGTTCCAATCTCTGTGGCCCCAGGCAAACTACGTAACCTTTCTGTTTCAATATTCCCACTGGTAAAATTGAGTTGCTACATTCTGTCATTCCTATCTCAGAGTGCTGCTGATTTCTGTGTGAGTAAATGAGATAACAGATGCTACAGTGGGATATGAATGCATGGTATGATTATGTGGTTATTATTGCCTCTCAGTCTTTTAATCATACATTTTGACTGTATCATTTTAATTCACTGAGGCACCCTAAGGCCTAATAACATATAATGCAGTGAGCAGGAAATCAAACAAACAGATAAATGCACTGGGGGAAAAAGAAATAACTTTTCTATGTGTTGCTTGCAATTGTCTGTATGGCTGTATAACTTAGGATGTGTCTCTACAGGAAGAGAGATAATGACCAGGAAGGGGTTATCCCCTCCCTGTAATAAGGGCAGATGACAAAGAGGATGGCATCTCACCACATCCACAAGTTCCAAAGGGGAAGACAACCTTCCTGTCACAGGGCCTGAAATCTTGCCATCAATCTGAGGGTTTTTTTTTTAAATTTTTTTAAAAAAATAAATGACAGTGGACTGCATTACAATTCTTATTGCACATATAGAGCACAATTTTTCATATCTCTGGTTGTCTATAAAGTATGTTTACACCAATTCGTGTCTTCATACATATACTATGGATAATGATGTCCACCACATTCCAATTCCTTGTCCTTCACAGAATGCCTGCAATCTACCCTTTTGACTTAATCATGCTTGCTGGGATATAGAGCTCAAATTCTTAGGCTGAGGTTCCTCTTTTTCTAGTTATGGAATCTTTATTAAGCAAGTAACTTAATCTCTGATAGCCTCAGTTTCTTCATAATAAATAAAGGTAATAGCAATACCTTCCATATAGGATGATTGACCAGAGAACATTTTAAGAAGAAGCTTTAAAAAAATTACAGAAATGTTGTTAGTATTATTTTTCAACACACTCTAGTCAAAGTATTCCAAGAGCAGGTCCGAGCTTTGTCCCTGTTTTGTGTCTTCCGTCAAGGGCATCTTCTCCTCTGCCTGTTAAAATCTTACACATAATATAAAGCACAGGTCAAGCACCACGTTCTCTGATGACCCCACTGATAGATAATTTATTTTCCTTTCTTGAACTTCTAGAGAACATATTGTCTTTACTATTTAATTTCTTACCCACTTACACTGTGGTAGTGCGGTTATTTTAGCTCACTTTTACATTCCAAAATAGATAAGACCCTGGGGTCATCTCTAGCACAGTGCCTCATACAGCAGTTGCCCAACACCTGTTTAAATGGACATGAAGGATGTATGCTAAGCAACGCCTGCTTCTTTAGACCTTATTCAAAATGCAATTATTGCTGGATCAGGTGACCCAATAGGTCATAGGTGCTTATGAATGCTGTGGCCTGGGATTGGAGATAGAATCCTTTGATTTAAAAATCTAGAGAAGGAATAAGGAAATGAGAGTCACTGAAAACAACAAGCACAACAAAAATATTTCATCATTGTAGCAGGTGTTTTCTGACCTAGTTTTGGTCTTGAAGATGTTATGGAAACAGTGTGTTGGCTTGAAAAGATGCCCCAGCTGATAGATTAGGCACCTTGATCCCTCCCTGAAACCTGATCACAGAGCCCTGTGCACACCTGGCACAGAGTCAGAATATATGGACACAGGGAATTGTGCAATATGTATGCCTGCCAGAAGGTGGCATGCTGTCACTGAGTCCATGGTCTGGCAGCTTTGCTCTTGGGGTTCCCCAAATTAGTGTGGGTATTCTGAGGGCTGGGTTTCCTCTTCATTTTGTGAGGGTCAAAGCTGTCTTCTTTTTACTCCTTTTCTTGTCCCTATTCCATTCTGCTTCTTCATAATATATAAAGGTGAAACTGGCCCCAGTCACTGGAGAGTATAACTATTGGACTTCCAACTTTGGGAAGGTTCCTGCTGAGATGAGATAGAGGTATCTTAACTGCTTCTCAATTCGGCATAATGTCAGAACAAAACTCAAGGCGTACCCTTTGCATTGGAAGCTGCCTTCTGGATTCTTAGAGAGTGAGCAATCAGTGCCTTTTTGGACAAAGGAGGTAAAGAGAGAAAAAAAATCACTTTCTTTTGCATATTCTTTTATTCTCTGTTCCCTCTATGCTCCTTCATTATTCCTGATTTCTTGTCTGAATTGTAGAACAGCATCTCTATCTACATCTTCCTCATTTCATTCCAATATCATGTTTAATTTTCTTTATAATGGTATTTGTTATCTTCTTGTATTTTTACAAAATATCTCTAAGGTATGTAGTGAAGGTTTTCTCTATTTTTTATCCTAATGATCAAAACTTTTGTAGTTCTTTGCAGTCATCAGAGCTGTTTTGTATGCACCATTTAATGTGACCCTCACAATAGCTATGAGAAGTTTGGGGGCATCAATTTTAATATTCTATTCCATTGCACAGAAGAAAAAAAAAAACTCATGCACAGGGAGAGTAAAGGATTTTATAAGAAATGAAAAATATAAGACACACAAGAATACATTCATCTGGCACCTAATGTACTTTAATATTCCATAATAATTTTACTATGGATGGCATAAACTAGTCCCCCCCCAAAATGTGACTTACTCAGCATCTTACAGTCAATGATGGTTATGTGGTATTGGAACTAATATCGGATCCTATGTGTGTTGCTCTTTTTATATCACTCCATAATCTAACAAACCATTGACTATTTTTCCAGCTCATTCATTTGCTATGTAGCCTTTTCAGACTTGAGTGAGCATCAATCGGCATTAACATGGGGGCCTAAAGGTGAATGTGTGAGGTGTTTGGGATAGCTCATCAGAAATCATAAAATTAAAAATGGCTCAAACTGAAGACTGAAAAGAATCCAGCAAAATGCTAACAACAAGCTGGGCATGGATTACAGTACACCTGTAATCCCAGCGGCTCAGAAGGCTGAGGCAGGAGGATCATGAGTTCAAAGCCAGCCTCAGCAAAAAGCAAGGCACTAAGCAGCTCAGTGAGACCCTGTGTCTAAATAAAATACAAAATAGGGCTTGGGATGTGGCTCAGTGGTAGAGCACCCCTGAGTTCAATCCCTGGTGTCAAAAAAAAAAAAAAAAAGCTAACAATGACTCTTCAGAATTATGGGCTATTTGTTTATACTTTTTTGTGTTTCTGTATCAAAATTTCAGTGAGATTTTATTACTTTGATAATGGAAAATAAGCATTAAAGGGTAAAAAAAAATAATAATGGTAAATGAATCAAGGTGTTTGTGCAGCTGTGTGGTTTTGTGCCATACTGTTGCCGACTTGATTTAGATAAGATAGAGGCTGCTCAGAGCAGGAACTTGCTAGTCTTCTCTCCTGGAAAGGCATTCTGTTGCTCTCTGGTTCCCCCTTTCTCCCCTAAAGTCCCAATTGATAGTTTGGAAGTCTTCACTTGCTCCTTGATCCTTCCCTGGAACACAGGTTGAGTCTACAGTGCCCTGTGCACACCCACCTGGTGGGCAGGGGCAGGTAGGAAGAGACCTGGGGGTCAGAGCCCCACCCTCTCTCTCAGCAGAGCTGTGGACTCCTGAGCTCTCACTTGCCTGCTGTGGATTTATGTAACACATTCACAGGACTTCATTTTCCAGTAGATTGAAAGCAAAGCCACTGTTGATTTTCTCCAAAAAGATCTATTTGGAAGTGCAATTGCCTGGAATTACATGGTGGCGCGAGAGGCCAGACCTTTCTGTAAATAACTTTACTCTCAGCCACACAGAGCCCAGCTGACAGAAGTGCCTGTGCTTCAGATGTAGCTGTATGATGTGAAGTGTGGAGTATGAGTGTGTAGAAAACATGTAGTGTGTTTGTGTGTTCTTGGGCTTTTGCCCACCTGCTGCTTCTTCCACCTACAGAGCTCTGTATCTGAATGAAGACCAGGACAGAGAAGATGGGGTTTTGCTTCTGGTTATTGCATCAGCTGGTTTACATGCCATGTCTCCCACCTGCATATGCAGGGGTCCTGGGGCTGCATGATTTCCAATGCCTCCTGCATGCAGTGTGAGGTGGTAGAGAGAAATAGCTTTAGCATTAAACACATCGGAATTCTAGTCTCAAGTGTGCACATTACAATTTATGGGATCTTAGAACATTACTTGTATCTACCACCTTTTCTCTTAAAAAATTATATATATACATACACCCACACACACATACACACACATATACATATATATACATATACACACATCTATAAACATATACAAAACACACACACATATATATACACACACACATACACATATATACATAAACACATACACACACATATATATATATATACATATACACACATATATATGTTTGTATATGTATATATATATATATATATATATATATATATATATATATATATATATATAAACATCATCACCAGCAAAACTAAAACCAAACAAGTGATGCAAGTGATGCTAGGTGTGGAGGTTAACAGGACCTATATCTTGGTATTATTGTGGGGGCTACATGGAGGTATACAGAAGAAATCATACCATACGGTGTGTGACTCTTGGTGTGAGCTGTGTAAAATGAGCTCCCTTCTGTGCCCTGCCTCGCCTTCTATGACAATTCAAACAAGAGGCAAAGAAGTGGGCTTGGAACCAGGATGGTCCAAGCCAATGCTGTGAAATATGCAAAGTTTAGGATACTTCTTCTTTCTGTAATCCCTTTGTTTTTAGATAGCTGTGGCATACAGACATGGTTCCTCCAAAGAAAGACTAGCATAAATTAACTCACACTGTAGCAGATGGGACCTAATGCTGTCTTTCTCTGGTGGGCATTTGTATTTTAAGAGTCCTGCCTAGGCATGTAGGGGACAGTGCTTAATCCCCAAATGGCAGCATTCCATGCAGGGTAACATCTAGATAAGAGAGTTGTTTTTGAGATTAGAAAATGTTACCATTTATTCTATTCATTCTGCAGATCAGCTCTATCTTGCATATATTAGAATGCAACTGTGCATTAGGTTAAGTGGACAAAATTCTCTAAACTCAGGTGGTATTGTCCTTTGTACATTTCCCCATCAAGTCTAGGAAATAATGGAATATAGCAAACTGTGCACCACACCCTCAGGAGAAGACTTCCAGATGATTCTGGAAAAGACATCAAATAATTCACCTACCCAACAATTATTGAAATTCTACTGTGTGCTATAAAAAATACAGCCAGCATTTGCTTAAATATCTTGTCAAGCTCTTATACACCTCATTTCATTTAGTCTCCACTACACTTGGTGGTGTTTTTACTGCTTTTATTATGCCATTATTATATAGCATTGGTGGTTAAAAGCAACGATGCTAAAGCCAGGTTGCCCGGTTCAAATCTCAGACCACCAGCCACTAGTAGTGGGAACATAGGCAAGTGAATTTTCTGTCCCTTGATCTATATTATAGAAATTTCTATGTTGTAGAGATCTGAAAGTAGTTGTTCGCAGGGCTATTATGAGCATTTTGTAAGTAAATATATGTAAAGAGCTTAGAAAAGTGGCTATCACCCCCGTCAGACATCTGAGAACAGTGAGAATGAGGAGGGAAAATGATTTATCCAAAGACGTGCAGTTGGCACAGTTGGTGACAGAGCCAGGTCAGCAATCCATGCCTTGGGACACTCAGCTAGTGCTTTTCTCTTGCTATGAGAAAAAGTGTGTGGTTTCTTCTATTGCTCCTACATTACCATCTATCAGGACAGCTATCAGTTATAAATAACAACATTTTAGAATGGCTGAGGGTTTTGGTGAGAACAGTCAAAGAATTGAGGGTTTATTTAATTAAACTCTAGTCCATGAAAGTGTTAAAAAGTTTCCTTATCCATTGGGATTGACTTAAGAGCCTGCCCCAACTTGTCAGCACAAGCCTAAGCAACCGTTAGTGGGTTTACTAATGAGTGTCATCAGGACTAGAATTCAGCCAGATCCCTGTCCAGCACTGGTTGTCACTGAGGCCAGAGCTAAGGCTGCATGCCACCCAGGCCAGCATTCAACTTGTGTGATATTCATAGCCCAAGCGCTGAGTTTCCATTAGGAAAAAATAACTGTGAATTTATAAAATATGATAGCTATTAATGGAGTTGGAATAGAATATGGAGTAGAAGTTATATATTCGAAAAACATTTTTATTTTCTGGAGTGACCTAGATCAAGTCTTCAAATCCAGAAGGGACTCATCTTTCAGATGAAGAGGGTGAGGCAGATGAGGGTGACTCCCAAGGTGTCCTCCTTTACCCTACCTCCATTTCTCCTGATCTGTCATATGTCTACATTTTCACCATTAGGGATTTATTCTTTTGGACATTGCTAATATTTGCTTAAAATATTAATTTGCATATCTCTCAGATGGCAGTATCATAAATGAAATGATGTTGTATCTTCTACAGAAGTCCCTCTTTCCCAGTTCAGATATAGCAGCCAGCCAACTACCTAGGACCAGTTAAGAACTAGAATATAGGCAAGGTGCCTGGGGAGGAGATATTTGCAGATTCACCATTTTGGAAAAAAAAACAAACAAAAAACAAGGCCTATTTGTCTTTTTGCTCAGCAAAGAACTGCTGGAAGAAGTTCTGAGTAAAATGAAGATACAGCAGGGAGTTTTGATCCAGAATAAGAGCACATCCCACTCACCCAAGAAAACTAAGAGTTTGTTCTTCCTTCTTTCCTTCTTCCAGCCTAAGAAGGAGCATCCCACTTAATGGTTGAATTGTGTCTTCTCCAAAGATGTTGGAGTCCTAACTCCTAGTATCTGTCAATGTACCCTTATTTGTGTCAATGTGGTCTTTTTTTGGAAGTAGGATCTTTGCAGATGATCAAGTTAAGATGAGGTCATTATGGCAGACCCCAATCCAATACAAGTGTGTCCTTATAAAAAGGAGACATTTGGACACCGAGATAGGCACAAAGGAAGAATGCAATGCAAACATAAAGTCAGAGGCTGGAGTGATATGCCTGCAAACCAAAACCAAACCACGCCAAACCAAACCAAAACAAAAACATGTCAAAGATTGTGGACAAAATGTCAGAAGTTGGAAAAGAGGCCGAGAACAAACTATCCCTGCGGGTGATAAAAGGAACCAACCCTGGAAACACCTTGATCTTGGGTTTCTAGCTTCCAGAACTGGGAGACAATGACTTTCAGTTACTTAAGCCACATAGTTTGTGGCACTTCATTTAGAATAGCACTAAAAACCTAATATACTATTGAACCCAGATAAGAGCTTATCATTTATTTTTTAATTCTTTCAGTAAACATTAGGTAAGAAGTTACTGTCTGCCACACACAATGCCAGATACCCGAAACATAGAAAAATTGTTGCTTTTAAGGAGTCTAAAAATAAAGGTAAGTAAACATGCCATAACTAGCAGTGTGAACATGGTAAATGCCTATTCTGCCTTCTAGACTATTGGCTCTTATCCATGGCCATACTCTAGACTCTTTTGAGATCTTAAACAAAAAATATCTGTGTTCAAGCCCAATCCCAGAGATTCTGACTGAGTTGCCTTGTGTTAGGAACAAGGCATCAGTAGTTTATAAATCATCCTAAGAAATTCCCAAAGGCTGTTATTATTGAGAACCACTGTTTAAAAGTACATCTACTATCAGATCAGGCTTCTCAGGTGGTTCTGAAATGTTGCTGTCTCTCCTGTGAGGTACAGATTGTGTCTATCTTTTAAAATGCCATGTCCACTAAAGAAAAGGGATAGCCCAGAAAAAGCGGTTGACAAGTCAGGATCTACGTTGAGATCTACACAAGGTGCAATAGGGGCAGAGATAACCCAGGGCAGTTATTAGCCAGCTGAGATCCCAAGGTAAGTTAATTTACCCAGATGAGGAGGGAAGAGAAGAGTGTTCCGAGCAGAGGGAACAACTTGTATATAGCATCAAGGAACTGATTGTGGCTTCACATGACTGGAGTGACATCTGTGGGTGATGAGAAGTGAGAGTAGGAAGGTAAGTGAGGACTGGGTCATGAAGGGTCTTGTAAGCTGTGGTAAGGAATTTGGGCTCCACCAGAGGCTGGTTTGGATTGCCCTGGGGGGCATAGCCATGGTCTTGCAAGACTGACTGTGGCTGTCTTGTTGCTCACACAGCTTCAGTGGTGGACTTAGAATCTTGTACTTGTCCTCTTTGAGGACAGAAACCCAAGGAGACTGTGCTTTCTTGGAACCCGTGCCTGCAAGCCCATCTTATAAGCAGACCGTTTGCATCTTCCCAGAGAGAACACATTCTATAACTGCATTGCACTCCTAAGGGTGATGTGCCATCCCTAAGACTAAAGATAAGGTTTTGCCAACCCTTCCATTCTTCTTGGGTGGATTCTGAGGGAGCTTTAATATCTTTCATTTCTCACCTTTCATTTGAATCTAGCTTTACCTGAATAAACAGGAAGGGGAAGACGGAGGAGGAAGAGGAGGGTGGGTTATCTTCTCCAGCTGGTCAAACATTAGGAAGGGCCCATTGGCAGGGCAGGATGATAGCCGAGAGAGAGGGACCAGACCCTCAATCTTAGAGGTAGCTCACATATCCCATGAGTGCCTGCTGGTCCAAGCTGTGCTGTTGCCAGCAGTGGCCAATTTAGGCCTCTCTGTAGATTTCATTAACAGCCTGCCTGCTCCATTCTGAGTCCTTAATGAAGATGTTAAATAAAATCTGACATTATTACTGCCATTTGTATAGCACTTCATATTTACCAAGTGCCTCTAGAACATTTTTATTATTTTCCAAGCAATAGCCCCCAAGAAGTCCATTAGTACCACGGTACCGCTGTCCCCATTCTACATAGAAGGTCCTCTGGAGTTCAAGGATTTGTTGACTACCCCATAGCCCACCACCCCTTCCTCATGACCAGGGGAGGAGGGGATCACTCCCTCCTTTGCCCAAAGCACAACTCTTTGAAGGGCAGGAGCTGCTCAGGGCCTGTCTGACCTCTCATGTCCTCCCTCCAAATTCCAGCTTTGCTCCTTGCATATCATGCCTTTTCTCCATTCTTACAATTTTGTATTCTTAGTTCAGGAAAGCCTTAGTCTATTTTATTAGTCCATTTGAATGCATTTGCAAGTAAAATTCCCTGATGGCCATCAAATGTCTCGCTGACCGTCCAAACACAAAATGTTCTCTGGCCGCTCTTGTCTATTCTGTCCCTTTCATAAGCCTGTCAACGGTACAGTGTGTGTGTCTGGCATGATCTGTCCTTTGTAAACAATCGCAGGGCAAACAGCATTGCTATTGTCTTTCTGGATGTGACAACCTCCTTGCTTACAATAGGAAACTTCAGATCAGAGAGTCCACGTGACTGCATCTTTAGGGCCTGGGAGAGAAAGAAACCTGGTAGAGAAAGTCGCTCAGATTGGCTTCCATGAGCTTTGTGAGATCAGCTGAGTAAGACATATTAATAGGCTTATTTAGTTCTTTGGGTCTCAGTTTTCTCATAGGCTAAATGGGGACATTTGTGAAAACATGGGTATGTATGTTTTTTGCTTTGATGACCTGAGCTTTTAGGGAAGGCCTTTTTGTAGCATTGTGTTTAACTCACACTTGGACCCATCTTACTGATTTGCCATCTTTTTCCACTTGATTTTTCACATTCACTTCTCTGTGTATACTCCATTTACATCTCTCTTTTTTACGCCACCCCCTCCCCCCCGGAACTTTCTCTTCCCTCTATCATCTCTCTCATATGCGTTCAATTTTTTTTTTCCTTTCTACACCATCAAGCTCTCCTTCTGCTTCTTATCCTAGTCCATGGAAGGACCTCTCTCTGCTGCTGGACTAGATCTCCCCAGTCCTTGCAGAATGGCTTTATGTAAGGGTCTGATGGAGAATTTGTGGCAGGGGAGGAGGTAATGGTAATGAAAAGACCCAGCACCCCATCATTTTGGTTTCTAGGTGAGAGTGGGGGGTGATGGAGAGAGTGGGAATACTTGAGCGGATTCAGGGTTCTTTGACTCAGGGAGCTACTATCTGGTCAGGAGCAGGTAACACTGAGGGGTAAAGAGCGGGTCAAAATGGGATATGGCAACACACTACTGAGTTCTTCAGATAGAACATTGAACTGAGAACTAGGATTATTAGGTCAGAAACTAGAGGGTCTGAGACTGCAGCCTACTTGTAAGCTAACAAATGATTCTTCCACAGTTATATGCAATACACATGCACATGTATATATATGTGGGTATGCATGTAAATGTATGTACATATACATATAGTGTGTAAATATATGTGCATACACACACTATCACCAGTATACATACTAACAAAAGACACGAGGTGTAGATCAAACAGAAATGCCATTGATTACTTATGGCAAGAGCAGAAATCAGAACAATCTCTTGCTTTGATTCTCTGAGTCCTAATGCCCAGGGGGTATCATGGTGACAGCCAGATGGTACCTGCACATGCCACGGGTGTGTCAAGGAAAGAACCTTCCAGGAAGGAAACTCTTTGCTCTTATCTAGGGCAGCTGATGACCTTCTCATCCTCTCTCCTAGAGAGAGAGATAGAGAGGGGGAGGGAGGGAGAGGGAGAGGGTTGGGGAGGCAAGGGATATCCTTATCCTTATCTTCATTCTGGAATGTGTATAAATCTTCAGAGAGAGGAAGGAGAATTTCTGGTTAGGGAAAGCCTGTGGGAAGGGAGACATTCCCTGTCTTTGTCATACTAGTCAGAAAACAAAGCTGCTTTGTGACCTGGAGAGAGACACTATATTTAATTTCCTAGAATATATCTTATGCAAACACCCTCGAAAACACAGTACTGCTTTGTGCTCAGAGGACCCAGAAATGGGAGATATTCTTGAAGAATTGTCTCCCCAGAAGGACTCGCAGGTACAAAATGAGAGCTCAGGCATCTTTAGAGACGTGCATACCTCCCCTCTCCAAATCTCTGCCCAAGGCAGCCATCACTAATCCACCAAGGTTTTCTGGTACGAAACCTGAGGAAATCTGCACCATACCCATCATTACCTAGTCCTCCTCCAGCTGTGGGGAGTAGCATTCCTCATAGATTCTCTTTTATTCCCTCTTTCCTACTTCTGTGGTTCTGGGTATCTATTTATATCTTTATCTCTCTCCAAGTGAGGGAAAAGGAAGAACATCTCTTCTGAGGCAATGGTGTGGTTTGAAGTTTTCATATGAAGCAAGTTCCTAATCCTACCCAACAACTTTCTCGATTTAATCTTTAATCCATGAGAACTTTCACTGTTAACTTAGAGATATTTCCCTTCCAAACAGGGATTAAGAAAAAATAGCTGCCCCTAGTTACATGTTCTCCTTCCCATGGACTATGAAGGGATTTCCACACTTCATGGCAGTACCACTTTCCAAAAGCCTCTGAAGAGTCTCAAGGAGATATGGTCCCAGGAAATGTGTGATTGGGTAAGAGAAGCCTGCATCAGAGCAGATGCCGCCTGAGATGTGTCCTGACTCTGAGACGGGGCTGAGGCTGCTTCCTAGGTACTTGGAAGATGTCCCAGTCTGGGGGCACACAGTCAACTGGACTGTACCCCCAACACAAATAGCCTCTCTCCTCTGTGCCCTATATTTTCAACTTCTCCATTTATTTAGAGTGTATGTGGAAGTTGGTGCATTACTGGATCTTCTGCTAACATCTTGGTTATATCCTATTGATGCTAAAATGAAAGGAATCAAGAAAATAATGGCAAAGTGTATGAATGCTGAGTAGCCTGTTAAAAGTTAGAGGATGTTGATTAGCTCTGTGGCCTTGAACAAGTCACCTAGGCTTTTTGTGCCTTAGGTGTCCTTTCTTGAAAACCAAGAGGAGCATGCCTACTTGTCCATCTCATGGGGATATTGGCAGAGCCAATGAGTTCATGTTCAGTGTGTGAGGTGCCCAGTGGAGAGATTCTAGCTGAATGCAAACGTTGCCATCAGAGCCCTAAACGTCATGGCCCTCTTGTTCTCCTTATTCCAGTTTGTGGAAGGGCCTCCCTTTTATGTTTCTGACTGGGTCATCCCATGGGATTTCTGCCTTCTCTTTACAGCCCCTGCAAGATTATTTCTTAAGGGCCTGATGGAAGATTTGTGGTACAGTGTGAGATGTACAGAGAGAGAGGATGGTGCTGCTAGAAAGGCCTGGTACCCTCTCCCTTCATTATTGGCTTGTGGGATAATGGGGTGATGGTGAGACTGTGAGTAGCTGAGGGGTTGGGGAAACTTTGACTCAGGGAATGTAAGGAGTAAGGATATAGATAAAACCAAACTGTTTCTCTTACTATACTTTCACAACACATAATACGTGATCTGCGATCACCAAAATGTATGAGGGTTTCTCCCCACCAAACAAGCCTCCGGTGAAAGCCAGCTAGGTGTCCTGTCCTGACATTATCTACCTGGAGATAGCATCAGAGTCCACAGGATGATGACTAAGTCCCACAAAAGTGTACCCCACTTTAGCTGCTAGTCATGAGTCCCAGTGTATGACCTGCACTTCTCACCAACCACTTATAAACTGGAAGTTAGCAAGACCTCCTCCTTGGGTTCATTTAATTTACTAGAGAAGCTCTCAGAACTCAGTGAAACACTTTATTCACATTCAAACATTTATTATGAAGGCCATTACAATGGAACAGACAGACAGCCAAAGAGGAGGGGTGCAGAGGGCAAGGTATGTTGGAAGGGGCCTGGAGTTTCCATGCCCTCTCTGGGTGCTCCACTCTCCAGGAATTTCCACATGTTCAGCAATCTTGAAATTCCCTCAGCCTATTCTTTTGGTTTTTACGGAGGCTTCATTAAGTAGGCATCATTGATTATATCATTAGCCATTGGTCTTCAAACTTCAATACTGCTCCCCTCCCTGAAGGCTTGAGGGATGAGGTGAAAGTCCCAACCCTTTAATTACCCTTGATCCTTCAGGTAACTAGTCACCAGCTTCAGGCAACCTAGGACCCCCGGTCACTAGGCACCTCTTTACTATCCAGAGGAGACCCATTGCTCTGGAGAGTCCAAGAATTTTAGGAACAGTGTACCAGGAAATGAGACAAAAACAAATATATATGTTACCATAATCACAGGGAGTTACTTTCTGGTCAGGAGTATATGGCACTGAGGGGGAAGCTGCAGAACAGGTCCAAATAGAACTATCTCTGCCTTCAGATCAAGTGTGGTGTAGTGGGTCCATGAACTGGATGTGAGATTCTAGCTCTCTTGGTCATTATTGGTTTATGGCTAATGTACTGGAAAGATGCCTGGTGATCTGTGATACTGCAAAAAACAGACAAACAAACAAAAAACTTGTTTGTTTTACTTTCTGTGAGCATCTGAAGATAATTGGGAAGTTTACCTGGGGACCACCCAGCTAGCCTGCCTGCTCCTTCTCTTTCTAACTCCATGCCTCCCTCCACAAATATTTGTTTATACTTCATTTGTAACTGAAGATAACTTTCTAGGAAATCAAGTCTGTTGGCACATATCTAAACAGAGAAAGAGAGGGGGAAGGGGGGAGAGAGAGAGCGAGCATGCACCAGAGCAAGCTATTCATAGAAACATTTTTAAGTGTCCATAAACTAACATTGATTGTCAAATCCTAATCACAGGGTTCAAATGAGGATTTTGACACAGATGTTTTGGGATGTTCTAGTGCAGATCAGCGTAGTTCCTGGTGCAACCCTCATGGATTAGGTCCTCTGTGTGCACGTGTGTGTTGGTAACTGTTTGAGATGCTTTGTTAGTTAACATTGCAAAGCTTTCAGTCAGTGAAAAGGATCTGGAGAGTTATATATCCATCATAGAACTGTTTACAAACATAATCAAGTGAAAACTATTGAAAGAGATATGTCTTTTCGGGAGCCAAGCTGTTGATCGGGAGTCTACTCTGGACACAGGGGATGTTCTCTGAGTGTCCTGTTGGCCACAAGGATGCTCCTTGATTCCCTGTCTTTCCTCAGCACAGGAGGATTCTTGCAAAGGTATCTCAGAGGAAGCATTCTGCTGCTCTTGTCAGTGTGCCACTCAGGCTGCTTGGGTGTGTACTCTTAGGCTCTATCTAGTTGGCATGCAAGTAATTCTAGTAATGGAACATTTTCCTCTTTCCTGGGGGACCATTTCCAATATCTAGCTACTCAACAGTAAGAGAACAGGAGCCTGGTGTTAAAGGAGGAAAGGGGTATTTATAGAAACAGTGGGGAAAAGAAAAATATGGAGCTGACCCATTGACCTGCTTTAGAATGCAGAGCATGTTCAAGGCCTTTACATCTGTTTTCTTCCAGCTGTCAGGCTTAACTATAAGCTCTGAGAACTACCAGGGTCCAACTCCTAATTTATTTGGGGAGGGGGATACCGGGGATTGAATTCAGGGGCACTCGACCACTGAACCACATCTCAAGCCCTACTTTGTATTTTATTTAGAGTCAGGGTCTCACTGAGCTGCTTAGCACTTCACTATTGCTAAAGCTGGTTTTGAACTCAAGATCCTCCTGCCTCAATCTTCTGAGCCACTGGGATTACAGGTGTGCCCCACCATGCCTGGCCCTCATTTTTTTTTTTTTTGACCTAAGATGAGCAATGAGAGTAATTGAATATGCAATGCCAGACTACTTCCTAAGAAATTTAGGAAGTCTGCAAAGTCAGACCTGATGTTAGACCAGTTTTTCTTCCACTGAGCAGGGCACACTTTAGGGTGTGGGGAAAACTGGCTTCCCAATCCAGCTTTGCGCTTAGCAGTCAGATGATCTTTAAATTTCCTCATAAAATGAGGGGAGTAATACTTTCCCCTCAAGCTCGCATGAGAGAGAAAGGTGATAAAGTCCCAAGCATGATGCTCAGCCGATGGTCATTTGCTTTCTTTTTCCAGGAAGGGGGCTTAGTTTCCTGGTCTTCTCTGGAGTTTACTCTGAATCCCCGTAGGTCCCTTTGAATTCCTTGATGATCCCTGTGCACCTTTTCAGATAAGTGTGATACCGTCTGTCTCCAAAGCCACTTTCCCTCTTCTCTATTGCAGAGACCAGGCATAGACAGAGACAGGAGGATGGCTCCCAGGGTGGTTGTCACCAGGTGCCACATCACTCTCTGTTTATGGGTTTGCTTTGATAAGCAGATGGGGGGATTTATCCACTTTACTTTTCTTACTGAAGACATTAGAATTCAACATATGAGACACCAAGAGTAATTGTACTATAAACTGACACCAACTGCAATGAGAAAGGACCTTCTCTGCTTCCCCGGTCTCAGATTGCACACCAGGATGCGCTAATTAAAGCATCTGTCTCTTTCCAGCTCCTATTATCAGATGTCTTAATTTATTTACTTATTAAAATATAAGAGGAGAATTTGTGCTTTGTTCCCCCTCCTCCCCCTTTATTTTACCTTCATTGTTCAGTTTTGAGTGATTTTTTTGGAGAAATGAATAAATAAAATGACAATAATTAAATATAATTCTTGTTTGTTATGGTGTTTCCTTTGGAACATTGGCAGTTCTTCCATTGACAATGACCTTGTAATTTAAAGCACACCCTAGGGTGTCTGTGCTTAATTTTGGACTGCTTTGAACATGTACTGGTTTAGGAATGATGAAAATGATGGTATGCATCGGTGATACCTGATTCAATCTTTGCCCACAGGTGGAGGAACAGGAGACCTTTCTTGGGATAAGTCCTAATGGCCTCAGAAGGTGTCTTTTTCCAAGTATTTTCTCTTCCTTGTGATTATTTGGAGTTAAATTCTGCTTCTCTTCCAAAAAGCTTTGGAAGTCCCAACCTTATCCATCCAGAATTTGACATTGATTTAGATCCTTATGTGGTCAACTCTGTGGCAGTCATTTGCTTCCGAATTCACTCAACAAGTGAGTTAATGGATGAGTGAAGGCCTTGGAAGATCTAGAAAGAGGCTGGAAGAGCCTAAATTGGGTGAAGGTCATTCAGGGTACTGGTGAGTTTGGAGAGTCTATTTGGAGGGAGAAATGGGGAATGAGTTTGAACAGATAAATCCCCAAATACAGGCATAGATGGGCTACAATATACCAAAGAACATGCGTATAATTCTTACCCTTTTCTTCAGTTTTAATCAGAGGCTGATGTTTTTTTGTTCCTCCGTTGGGTTAGATCATTTTATTAAATAACATGTAAGGGGAAAAGGCTTTGACATTGAGTAGAGGAATGCTCTGAGCCCTATGAAACTGAAAATCAAATATCTTCTCTTCCACCCTCAGACAACACCCACTTACTGTTATAACTCCATCCATAAACTGTGTTTCCCCATTCACCTTCTCTTCCCACTTGCATCAGTGGTTTGGAACATGATAGCAAAACTCATTTTGCTAATCCATCCCAAGTCTTTGGATGTAGTTTTCTGGCAATTTAAGAGTAATCTAATGATGTTCTGTACCTTGGTACAGAAATTGAATTGGTATGGTGCCTCAGATACAGAAGCATTCACTATAACTTTGAAAAAGTGTCCCGTGGCCCGCCTGACCTTACTTGCTGTATGAATGATGAAATGGAGAAATTATTGGAGTCTTCTGGAATCCTGTCCTGCTGTTTCTTTAAGCCAGCAACATAATTATTATGTATAATTATTACTGTTGCTTATTTCTGTTACATGATGGGTACTCAATAAATTATTTTTCAATTTTTTCAGTGATGGTGGACACATAGTAGGTATTCAGTGTACGCTTATGTATTAAGTGTATTAAAAGGACAGACGTACACTAAATGCACAATAGAAGAAAGATACTCCATTTATGTTCACAGATATGAGAGAGAGGCCGTTGGGAATCACAGGATCCTCTTCCTTTCTAATAATTCATGTACCCATTTCTGAAGTTCTTCTATACCTGACAGGGACTCTGAATTTTGCTGTATACATTTGCTTAGAACTAAAGTACATTGACCTCCTCTAACTAGCTATTATACATTGTTTTGTTTAGATTGTTGTGTCAACACTTCATGATGATTTTACAAAGTGTTTCTTAATCAGCAACTTAGGCCCTAAGCAACTTAGCGAGACCCTGTCTCAATATAAAATATTTTAAAAAGGGCTGAGAATATGACTTGGTGGTTAAGTTCCCCTGGGTTCAATCCCTGGTTTAAAAAAAAAACCTATTTGACTGTTATTTCCTATTTTAATGAAACCTATTTATTTAAATATTCATTCATTTATTATTAAAGTTTTTAAATTTGAAGAGTTCTGTTCTTTTTTTCCTTTTTTTATTCTTCTTAGATATACATGACAGTAGAGTATATTTTGACATACTATACATACATAGAATATAACTTATTCTAATTAGGATCCCATTCTTGTGGTTGTACATGATGTGGAGTTACACTCGTCTTGTATTCATATATGAACATAGGATAGTTATGTCCAATTCATTCTATTGTCTTTCCTATTCATACCCCCTTCCTTCTCTTCATTCTCCTGTCTAATCCAATGAACTTCTATTTGCTACCCCCACCTTATTGTGTTAGAATCTGCATATCAGAGAGAACATTTGGCCTTTTCTTGGGGGTGGGGGGAATTGGTTTATTTCACTTAGCATGACTGTATATCCATCCATCTACTTTCAAAAGTCATAAAGTCTTATAAAGGAGAGTTTTGGATGAAGTATGATTGTAACTACAGAATGGGTGAGGAGGATGAATGGGATGAATGAAAAGGAGAATACAGATGTATTTTATAGGAAAGAGAATTTGGAAGTCATTATCTAGACCAACTGAAAGGATTGGATTCTATGAATACTTAAACTAGACAGTCTGAGTTAATCTCTCTGTCAAAGGAAAAGGGTAAGTTATGTTTTTATTCTTAATATATTCAGAATTAAAATCATATAAGAAAAAAATAAGAAAACCAACATTCATAAAAACAATTTTGTATAACATTGTAAAACTATTCAAATGCTTATACAACCACACAAAAATAAATTATTTCCTTTGAATCCCATTCTCAAATGGAAAAAAAACACATTAAAATATTTTCATTCTTAGTTTTTCTGTTTTACCACCAGGATTCTAATATACTTTCTTAATTTATGAAATTCAGACAGTATTATCTGACTCCTTGCTCTGGGGATTTAGCCATATTGCTAATTCTATTTTCCTATCTATTACTCCTGCACCAGAATTAGATCCACATACAATGACTTGCTCATTATCAAGGTACAGTGACATTTGTGTTCTGTTCTTTAAATACAATTAGGTTTTTCATGCCTTGCAGTTGATTCTAAAGAGGTTGTTTCGTGGAGTGCTGACTGTTTTGACAAACATTGAGAGACTATTTTGTGCCAATCAGGAACCTTCTGGAAAAGTATGTGCAAGTGTTCACAGAATTCTGTGCAACACAACTAAAGGAGTTGTAAGCAGGAGGGACACACAATACACACCTCATTTGTATTTCTAATAATTTACTAGAAGAAAGATTAGATAAAAGACACCTGTACAAGGATGCCATCATAGAATTATACAGTGACAAAAGTATTGTGGACATTTGCCTAAAGATTAGCAAATATTAAAGAAATTATGGATCCCACAGATGATGGAATCAGAACCATTAAAAATCAAATTTTGAGAAATATTAAATGGCATGAGAAAATATCATAATTTAATTATTCAATGAAAAAAAAGAAAAGGGATATACAATGGGATCTATAGCTTTTTTAAAAGATAATATGGGTGGAAGTACTACATGTGGTGAAAATGATTTAAAGTTCCTTTTTTATAGCTACTTGCCAGGAGCAAGTATTTTCTTTATGCTTAAAAAAAAAAAGTCCACCTTATTAACTTCACAAAAATAAAAAGTAACCACAGAGACTTTGCCTTCAAGGAGCAGATTCTCAGTTTCCTGGGGGAGATACATTTAGAGACGTTGCATTATATAAGGTAGAGTGAAATCAATGCTCTCGAGTCTGTCCAGAGGGATAAGTGTGGAGTTGTGATGGGGTCTCAGCATCAAAAGACTTCACAGTAACTTTTGTGTCATGCCACAAAGACCAAGCAGGATTTCCATCAGTGGAGGAAGGCATTCTTGGCATGAAGGCATGGAAATGAGTGTGCATCACAATGTTCACCCTGTCTGAATTGGCTGGTGTCAGGGGTGGGCTTAAAGATACAGAAGGAAGCAGGCTGACAAGGTAGTTTAACAACTTCTGAAGGACTTTGGGTACTTGGCTGAGAAATTAGAATTTAAAGTGAAGGCCATAGGGAGCTACAGAAAAAAATTTTTAAAAGAAGTAGGTGGGTTTTACTTCTATTTGCAGATACAAAGTAAAGAGGGCAGTATTTGGAGTCAGACAGTCCTGGAGCCAGAATCATTACTGCTGGCTTCTAGGGGTGTCTTCTTGGATAAGCCATTTAACTCTTCTGCATTTCCTTAACCATTCCTTGGGGGCAGTGAGCTCAAGTTTATAACGTGGATGTGGGAACTAAACAATTTGATAGAGGTTCTCAAAACCATCAGTGATGAACAGATTTTTCTTAAAAGGAATTTTTACAGCACCCCACTTCCCAGGCTATGTTCAATTGTTTTTATTAAAGTGGTAAAATAAAATTTGTCATGCATTTCTTAAATTTCATATCCTACTACAGGTATAAACCTCAAGCAAGTTTATATCATAGAAATTATATAAAAATTACAAAATTAAGTTAAGCGGTAAGAATTTATGTGATCAGTTAGTAATAGTTATAAAAATACATCTCCATGAATGATGTAACTTGGGACTAGCTGTCCAGGTTGTTTAACATTTGGATTTACCCATACTCTGTGCTGTATGTTGACCCAATTTCCTTTCTTTGCAGAATACATCGACCTATCAGGTCCATATCTGTTCTTTCTCTCTGACCCGTGACACATATGCAAGGACAAGGGCTGTAATTCAGAGCACGTCAGTTATGACATGCTCATCTAAATTATTTTTAAAACATTATTGTCAGTATGAAAACTTAGAACACACACTTACATGCACTTGCAGACTGTCTTATTTTTGTTAATGATAATTTTTTGTGGTTAATGATTTTGACTAGGGCAGGTATATGGTTGACTATTGGCATGTAACAATTAACCCCCAGTTTAGTCATTTATTATTTCTCATGGGTCTTGAGTTGGCTGGCTGGATGGTCCGGGGACACGGTGGGGCTCTCTCAAAGGTTTGTGATTGGCTACTAGTGCACTAGACGGCTTTGTGGATCTTGGCTGGGCTCTTGGCTCAGCGTTGTACCACATGTTCTCTCAACCTACAGAAGTAGAATAGGGGCTTGGTTTTAGGGTAGCCTGGACACATTCTTATGGTAATGACAGAAAAGCAGAGAAAGAAGTGGACACATTGAAGGTCTCTTGAGGCCTAGGGCTGGTGCTGGCAGACCACCATGTTTGCTGTATCCTAGCAACTAAAGCAGGTCACGAGGCCAACCCAGATTCACAGGCTGTGGAAACAGACTACCCGGTCTGGTTCTGGATGAGGAGAGTTGCAAATTCACAATTCAAGTTTGTGTTGAAGCCATTTTTGTGAGCCCCCAAACACAGAAGATGAGAGGCTGGGTGTAGAAATCTGTTAGGAAGTACCCTAATCTTCTTGGTGAGAGAGGGACACTGACTTAGGATGGGGTGGATGTGCAAGATGTTATTCTGCCAGTTCTTTTGGTGTGAAAGTGAGGAGGGGGGTAGAATCTTAGGAAACCTATATGTGAGACATATCTCAACGACAAGTTGACAGTTATGGGAATGGAGCCATATTTAAAAAATATTATCAGGAAATTTTTAATAAATAGCAAGGAAGGAATAATCTAGTGTTTTCCTTCTGCTCTCACATTAAAATCACCTGGAGATCTTATAGAAAATACTGATGCCCAGACCCCACCACCACCAAGTCTATTTAGTAGGTTTGGGATAAGGCCTTGGCTTTTGTATCAAAATCTGTCTGGGTAAACATAATGTGCAGCCAGTGTTGAGAACTACTGACCTAGATAGTTAATTTTCACTGTGAATAATCAATGTTTTCAGAGTTGCAGGCCATGGCAGAGCAGCACTATGACACAGTCTCTTTAAGCTTTGGGTAGGTCTAGAATTAGCATGAAATTGCTAGGACCCAGCAAGGGCACAGGGACAGGAACAGTAGAAGATGAATTTCATTATGTCCAAAGACCCAACTTGGACCAACTTCTACTAGTGTTTGAGGCACAAGAATGTGATGGTGTTTACCCTACTTCAAGGAGAGATGTGGGGACCTGTCCCCCAAAAGTCCAGCATTCAGAATGACACGATGTCTTCTGAACCCCTGACCTCTGATACAAATTTATTCTCCTTTGTAATAGAGCCTGTAAAATAGGACTTTCACCATTTGTTTTGAGGAGGTCAATTTACAATGTCTTGGATCTGAGTATATGAGCATTTTCCTTGATTGCAAAGGTAAACTGCTTCTTCCTTGATTTCATTCTATAATCTGAGCTTTGACCTTGTCACCTTAGATAATTCCTGAGGCTTTTCCTTGCTGATGTCTTCTAAGTATTTGTAGCCTAATTGTCTGTCTATAGGCAGTCACTGAGTCAACAACAGGATATTTTAGTTTGTTTTTTGTTTTTCTGTGTTCATAAATCATTCTTGGCAGAACTTTAATCACCTGGGATTTTGGCTGGCCTCTCTGACCTTCCTCTAGTTTATTTTTGGCCTCCATAAGCCTCATCTATTTTGGAGAAATATTTAATTGCAGTAGACAGAGGCTGACTCCTGTTAGGTCCATCCCTGGCTTCAGGATTTTTAAAAAATGGACAT
The DNA here is from genome assembly GCF_048772815.1 of Callospermophilus lateralis. Classification (NCBI taxonomy): domain Eukaryota; kingdom Metazoa; phylum Chordata; class Mammalia; order Rodentia; family Sciuridae; genus Callospermophilus; species Callospermophilus lateralis. Next base: position 25,749,540 of record NC_135307.1, on the reverse strand, counting down.
GAGAATGCCTTTAGGATGGGGGAAGGCTTATGAAAAGGACACATTTCTAGCCCCTCCCTAGATATCTAAGATATCTAAGGAGATTTTTGGTGATTCTAGTACATACACAGTATTAGAGCTTTTACCATAATTATTACTCAAATATTATAATTAGAGGAGTCAGAGCAAGTTTAGCAAGTTTTAGGGGGTGTAATGGATGGAAGAAGCTTTGCTCTATAAACCTTGTTTATAATCAAGACATAGATCCTTCCCTGAAGAGTTTCTAAGAATGTTTTTTCACTAAGAATCACCATTTCATGTCAGTCTTGACTATCAGTGGGGTTGATCAACTCATATGAATTTTATTGTGTCCAACAGACACTCCTAAGATATAAGCAAAGACGGGGAGAGAGAGAGAGAGAGAGAGAGAGAGAGAGAGAGAGAGAGAGAGAGAGAGAATAGGAGATAAACAGTAAACAGCAAGGCAGAAACGGGAAGAGAAATGGACATAAGAAAGGTAAAGAAGAAGAGGTGGATGTATGCAAAGGGGTCTAGGGTTATCTATGGCCACACCAAGTGCACAGTATTTTATACTTTGAAGGACCTTCTGTATGTGATCCTCACAGGTGTTCTAGTTGGGATTATATTCCCACTTCACAGATGGAAAAAATGAGACTTCTGGCAGCAACTTGCCAGAGAGTTGACAATGGGCTGCACCAAGACTAGACCTCAGGACTTAGTTGTAGAGCAGAGACTTTTCTGTCAGTTCTAACATATCCTAGGCCAATTCAAACTACACTTGCTTTTGCTTCTGTTATGATGAAGCCTGGACCTTGATGGGTGTGTGGTTTGAGTTCATGTTGGTGAGGTGCATGGCATTGGCCCTAGAAGCAGAGTGGAGTGGGAGTCCTTTAGGTTCTTCCAAGCCCACTTGGTCAAAGTCAGCAAGCTTGGTGAACGAGCTCACATTACATGTTACAAACAAAATGGAAGTGGTCCATGCTATGCGCGTCTTCATTCTTTCCTTTTTTCCCACTTCCTCTCATCTCCTACACACTGACCCCATTCACACAAACACACCAAGGGATAGTTATGCCTCTGGGATCTGGAGGAAGTTCCAACCATCAGCACTGACTGTAGTGTGATTGGATCTAATGGAACTGATAAGATAAATTAATGTCCTGGGATCACCACCAGACCTTTTCTTGGTCTCACCTACTGTGGCTGAAGAAGGGAAGTCCTACTCATATCTGCTTCCCTCCACCCCTTTTTTGCCTTGTGTCTTCTGGAACAGACCCTTCTGCTTTAGATCAGACATGGGACCAACCCTCCTGGGACTCTAATAATCACTAGCCTGGATGTCATCACTTAACCTTTATAAGCCTTTTTATGCTCATTATTTCTCTTGGTCATTACAATGGTCAGGTAACATAGATTATTATAATAGCTCTGCATGCTTATAACAACACTGGGCCAGGAGTATTTGCATGATTCCCCTGGATCAGCCATCCATCCCCATGAAGAGCTAAGGTAAATTTATGCACAGAGGGTGTGAAATAATGCGAAGCGACACTCTATTGCAAGATGGTGCTTTGCCCCCTAACACTGAGCAGGATTCTAGTGAACTAGGAGGCACCACATGAAGACACTCAGCAGAACTGTGCCATCTAAAAGAAAAGCCAAGCCAATCTTTCTGATTTTACTTTTGCAGTGAGGGAAAAATCTAATCTCTGCATGCCTGCTGAGAAGCCTCAGAGAAAAGTGGAGTGAATCTAAAAGATGGGGGTCTAAACCTTGCCAAAGTATAATTCTGTGCCTTTGTAGGAAGAAAAGACACACATTAGAAGAGAAAGCCCCGCAGAGCTTTGGATAAAACAGTCCCAGGTCCCAGGCTCTATCTTACTTCTTAAGGCCTGAGAAGATGGGCAAAACTCTTAATGATGGATACCCCAGCTTCTTGGTCCAATGGACTAGTTTCAATTCTTTGCTGGGCACTGTGTTAAGATTTGGAGGCCTTTGGACACTGGAGGGAGACCCGAGATACCGGAGCCCATACAGTATTTTCAGTGGCCACAATTTGTCATGGTGAAGTTGAGGGCCAGGGAAATTAAATCATTTACTCACTTAGGTAGTTTATTTGGTGGGTGGAGCAGCCCAGATTTGAACTCTGAAATTTTGGCTATAAAACCCAGTGATGATTTTTCCATTGCACTGCCTGGCCCCTCTACCAATCAGCATCTCATCCTTGTGTGGAAAATCAGTACTGCTCTCTTGGGCTTCCTCTGGCAGGAGCAGAATCATTAGAACATTAAAAAGGATCCAAAGTATGTATTTCCTCCTCTTACCATTTGCCTAGAGAAGACAGCCTCTTCCACGAGAGCTGTCTGGCTCACCTTTCCATGCTCACACATGGAAGCAGTCATGCCCACTGCGGCTCAGTCACATCTATTCCATCTTGCTGTTCTTCCTTGAAAGCCTGGATGATCCAAATGGCCACACTGTTCCCTAAAAGAGAAATTCAGATTATTTTGGGAAAGGGGTCTATTTTAAGCAAAAGGACAGGGGCTCCCTGTCCTCCTGCTGTGCTGGCTCATTTCCACCCTGCACTCAGCAAAAACTGAGAATTTTCTAAACAATAGGTGACTCAGCCTTTGCTAAATCTCAGGTGAAATGGATTTAGCAAGCAAAGAGAGAAAAACGTCTTTTTTTTTTTTTCTGTTTCATTTTTTCCTGGTCCTGTTTGATGATAATTCTCAGTGCTCAGTGCTCCTTTCATCCAAAGATCTGTAATTAATTAAGCCTCACAAGTCCCCTGGCAGGCAGAGAAGTACAAGAATGTTCATTTAAAACCAATCCTGTTTGATACAGTAGGACTGTTACTAAGGCTTTTAAAAAGAGAAACCTCTCTTTTGTGAAACTTCTTTTTAATAGAGTAAATTAAGGGAGAAAGGGAAGAAGTAATTTTGTCTGGGTTGCCTGCTCCATTATGGCTGAAGACAGAATCCTGAGTCTGGTGCCATTCTTGGGTTGAAGTAGGTGTGTCAGCTACGGCTGCAGAGCAAATTACCATAAAACTTAGTGGCTCTAGACAACAAGAAGCGTTTATCATCTCCTTCAGTTCCTCTGGATCAGGAATTCAGAAGGGGCTTAACTGGGTGGTTCTGGCTGGGGACCTCCTATGGTGGCAGTTGAGATGTCAGCAGGCTACAGTCAACTGAAGGCTTGATGGAGCTGGAGGGTCCCCTTCAAAGAGGACTCCCTCTGATGGATGGCAAGTTGGTGCTGGCTATTGCAAGAAGGCCTGTTCTTCATTCTGAGGACTTCTCCAGAGGGCTGTTGGGTGTCCTAATGACATGGCAGATGCTTTCTCATAGCAAGGGACAGAGGGAACAAAAGTGAAGAGACAGTGCCTTTTATGACCTGGCTCTGAACACCCCACTGTCATTTCCTCAATGCCCTGTGGACTGCACAGGCCGACCCTCTTCACTGTGGTCCATAATACAGGGCTATACAAGGGCATGGGGACCAGGAAGCGAGAATCAGTGGAGGTTCACCTGGAGGCTGACGACCAGATCAATACATACCAACCATGATTTCACATTGATGTTATTTGGAGGGTTCCAAAAAGCCCATTTAGAGGACTGATCATCATGCATGTTTCAGAGGGACAGTTTGTGCAGTTAATTTTCTATTTGTAGCTTTAGAATAAATAACCGCCCAGTATTCCTGGTTAAGTAGATCAGCCTGTCCTCTAGGGTGCCTGTGACTATGGTGGTATTCTCTTCCCTAGGAACTGAACATTTGTCTCAGCCTTTGTACTGCAGCACTGAGTCCCTTTTGTTGGATCAGTGTTGTTCTAACTTTGAAGAAGCAACCCGAGCTGTTTCTACCTCTGGGTATACCAGGTTAGGGCCTCTAAGTGCATTCAGATCTTCCTGGGTTAGGTCACATTATTATGCAGCAGTAGCTTCCAGTTATGTCAGGTGAGAATCATGATTAATAGCAGTCGTATTTGTTTGTTTAACATCTATTCATGATCTATTCCTTGGTGTCAGAAAACAAATTCAAAATCTGGCTACTTAGGACTGGAATCAATAACTGATGTGGCTGTTCCTATGCCATATTAGTTCAAGTGGGGGGGTACATATTTGATGAAGCTCCATATGATAAGGGCTTCTAGAGAGTTACAGTGGGTTCCTGACCAATAACAGTTTGAAAGGCCATCATTATATTCCCGCATCTATATGTGTGAGGACTCCTCCCAGGACCATGTCCAGAAATACTTTTACATCCTACATAAGTCAGAGTCCAGTAATTCTCAAATTTTAGTACCCAGAAAAGTCAGCCAACTGAGGAATGCTAAAAAATACACATCTTCAGGTCTGTATCTGAGATTTGGATTCAGCAGGTCTAGTGTACCCAGGTGGTTTGCTATTTGATATACCTATCCCAGGCACAGCCAAACCTAAGTGCAATATGTTGACCTCAGGCAAGAGTTTGATGCAGAGTGGGTAACGTAAGGGGTACCCTGCTGGAGTTCCTGTCTGGAACTGATGATGGGCATGAGGGGTCTGGGGAGATCTAAACAGGTGTGGGAGAGCACTTTATTAGCATCTTTGTAAATGTACCCCTCCATGTCAGATGTTAAGCTGGTAGAGGTAGAACCCGTAGGCTGTGTAAATTTCTACCCCCATTCAGGCTGGTAAGAAGTCCTGCTTGTGGCAGGCTTGCAATAGATATGTGGTCACAGAGGGACACATTCAGTACAGGAGGCCAGGAATTCTGGTGGGAATTGATCCATTGCACTCAGAGCACACTGCTTGTTACATTGACTGCTTTATGGCATCTGAAGCCAAGTGTCTCTGGGCTAGTGCCAAGCTCTGTTTTTACATCCTCCTCTTTTCCAAGTGGGTAGCAATAATGAAACAGTGATGGCATTAAGGACTATCTAGAGTTTGTGACTTTGGAGAGTGAAATTGAAGTAAAAACTGAAGAGTTGAATGGAGCACTACCAAAGCCTGCAAATCACCATGGATGATGAACAGGGCAAATGAACACTATTTCCGCCATACCAAACACCTGTACTTCAATCATCCAGGAAAACCTGGGCACGCCGGGGTAGCGGATGCACAACTGACAACATGGTCAAGAAGAGGACATTTGATGACAAACAGCAAATCTGTTTTTATTATTTATGGTTGTTTAATATTGCATTTGCATTGCTCACAGAAGATGAGGAAGGGGAAGAAGCATGGAAGGACTGTTGGCTTAGTCAATACTCATTTATTGAACTATGTGTCAGGATGTATCTTAGGGGCCAAGCCTATTAGGGTAAACCAAACAAGCAAAGAAGTCTATATTTTAGCAAAAGAGATGGGTAGAGATAGATAAAGTAGAAATAAACATACAACACAACACCACATAGTCATTAGTGCCAGTTCAATAACTAATGCAGAAGGAAACAGTAAAATTAGAGACAGCATTATTCCACAGTGGATTGTTTTGCTATAATGATGATGTTGATAATAATTTTAATAAACCTACTCGATTGCTATTTATTGAGCACCTACCATTTCCCATACACGGTCCTGAGCAATGGAGATAACATGGTAAGACAAGTTCCTGATATCATGGTGCTTTTCTGTTTTAAGGCCAGGAAAAGGGGCCATAACCAATTCAGTGAAGACTTACAAGACTCATGTGAGACAATGGTTAGTTTTATGCAGAGAGTTATGAGAAGGAGAACTGGCAGAGCAACCTGAAAGGCTGTTAGTTTGGTTAATGGAATTCTTCTCCAAGGAGGCGATATTGAGCTGAAATCTTATTGACAAGGAGGAGCCAGATAAGCACACCAGGCCAAGAGTGGAGGGCAAGTACATGAGGACCCTAGGCTTAACAGATTCAGGAAAATAAAGGCACCCAGTATAGTGTCATAAACCAGGGGCAACTGGAGTCACTAAGGAGAAAAATAACCTTCTCGTAGAGATACGGTTTTGAGAACCAATATAATTCTTAGAAAACAATTGTTCTTTTCTTTTAAATATTGCCTAGTTCTTACATCAGAGATGGGGTAACATTTAAATCAATCAATTTATAATATGAATTTCTTCTTATAATTAGTTCCATTTTCTCCAGCACCCCTGAGAAAATCCAAAGTGCAGGGCAAGTGTTATTATAATAAAATTTTATTAGATAGTATAATTAGCCAAAATATTATATGACAACATGACAGTCATTAAGTGTGTATAACTGGGAATTCTTGGTTAATGTAAGTCTGCAGATTCACTTCTGCAACACCTTAGATGCAATGTTTTGGAGATATTAGGGTATATTTTTTTTGTATATAGTTTCCCAAGTACCTGGTCTTTGGAGCAGCCAGGGAAATGCCCTGAGCCCTCAATATCTTCATTTTCTTTCCCTGGATGCTGCAATCTCTTTAAACCCTGTCCACAATGTCATGGGATCTGGGTGAGGACCATACGTGGGGATCATAAGACTTCACCAAAACAAAGGAAACCACTTAAGAGTTTATTACAGGAAGATACACTGCACCCTTGCAGTGGAACAAAGACATCTGCTCACCATCTTAGAGGGAATCTGGGCTTATATGTGCTTCTGAGTTCTTTTGTTTGCTTTTGGCAGGCTTGTTGCTAGTAGTGGTTTATTGCTAAGCAAGGAGTGATTGACAGATTCCTATGCCTTGCCCATAATGCTTATTGTGCATGTGCCAAATGCTTGTTTCTAGGTTTTACTTTAGATGCACAAGATGCAAGTAATATGTTTGAGGTCCCTTTTTGGTTACTCTTGGTCAAACTTGGTGGTCTCTGCACTTGCTTCTCAGAATACTTGGACAACATTTTTGAAAAACAGGATCTTGTTTACACTTTAGGGAAGTTAGCTCCTCCAATAACAACAAAAGGGAGGGATGAAAGAAAGATCCTTAAGCTCATTTCAGCTCTAATGGAGGAGCTAATTGAGGTGGGGTAGAGCCTGGGACAAGGGTCCCTAATCTATCCTGCCATGGAATAGCTTTTTGACCCCTGTTCTCCATCTAGGGTACACATAACATCCAAGTCCTTTTGCTGGTCTTCACTACTACCTTTTGTTTTCTCTGTTGCTCTTCTGTTTGGAAAAATCACTTCCCATGCCATTGAATCCTTTTGCACCAATCAAACAAGAAACTTTTTGCTTACTCATACTCTGTATTTAATACCTCCCTAAGGCACCTTCTATTTATACCTGTTACAGATGACTATGCGAAGATCAGGCAGCTATTGTGTTTGCATAGAAACTTACTTATACGCTAAAAATGCAGAGAAAACTTTAATGTAAGTTTACTGAATATTTGAGTGAATTGTATATTTATTCTCCAAAATAAACTTAGCAACTTTCACATTATGAATAACTAAGCCTTATGCTTCTCCGAAGAAGGGAGCACGATTTCTCAAAATACAGTATTGTTTTTAGAATGGAAATTGAATTTATTTCATGACCAATTCAAATCAGGTTTGAATTTCTATACTATCTCATCCATAACCAGCTTTAAAATGTAAATGCTACCCATAAGGAACAAATATCTTTTCAATTATTAAATTTGAACTTCCAGATTTATAATGGTTTCTTATGATAAAAATATGTGAATATATCTGAGGATATTTCTTAAATTCTAACAATTATAAAGCACAAAAGAAGAAACCTGAAGGCAATAACAAGAGCAAAGATTGAGTTACAAAAACTAAAATGTATTTAATTTTCATAGCTGTTTCAAGGCATCAGATTACAAGTGTTAGGGTAGGGGATTAGAGGTTCATGAGAATTAGAGGTGGAAAACAGGGTTTTAAAAGCTATTCCATATGAGGCAGGAAAGAAAGTGACCCTTGTCTCAGGTCCCACCCCACCTCAATTAGCAGGTTTTCTCTCTCTCTCTCACCCCCACCCCTACCCCCAACCTACTAACCCATTAGCTCTTGGATGAGACCCAATAGTTTGTATATCTAATTCATCCTCAGGTGCTGCTGCTGATGGTGGTCTGGGGACCACAGTTTGAGAAACATCAATTTAAACCATTAAAGTCAAGCCAATTCAGGCTATAACTAAGGAGTACTCTCTAAAATTTGGTCTTGAACTTATTTGTTCAATCTGCTAAATTAGAATACCCAGAATTTGTGATTTTATAATCTATGGGAATCAGGCTTGACTTAGTGATTAAAATTAGAGTCAGAATGCTGAACCTAGTTGTGGATTCTAACTTAAAAGAATGTATCTGAGAAGCCGAAGTAATGATTAAATGGTTTTGATGCTCTGTAAAACAGGTGTGATGATAATCAAATGCTTATTGAATTTCTGCTCTGTCTGTGCTTGTTGCCTAGAACAGCACTGAGGTTGTAAGGGATAAAAAGAACTAGAAGATAGAATATCCGTCTCTGGAAAGTTCACCAGTGATTGGGGAAAAGATGGCTTAAGGTAGTTCTTAAGGACCACACAGTGCAGGGCACAGAGACAACTAGTTGCAGCAATTGACAGAAAGGAATGTTATTAATATTGTGTGGGGCCAACCTGGGATGCTCTATAGAGGAGAAGGACTTTAACTGGACTTGGAGGGAGACACAGTAACTTTTTCTTTTTAGTAAAATGATAATCACTCATTTTTATTAATAATACTGATACTCTGTTGGCTCACAGATTACAGAATGGAAAAGTATGACAAACTCACAGGGTAACTATGTTTTAAAGGTCTTTTTCAAAAAGGAATCAGAAAAAAGAAAGCCTGAGAGGCTAGGCTTGGGGAAAATGTAGGAGGTGCAGAAGAGAATTACTGGGTAATGCTTATCATTTTGCACAAAATAACCTTGACACAAATGGGGCAATTTAAAGGAGGGTAAGTGACTCCCAACCCACTCACCCGGGTTGATGGAGGAAATAATCATGGGGTTGCTGGCAGATTGGAAAAAGAAGACCCGGGGTAGCTTTCCCTCCTCCATATGGGTGTTTCTGCTCTAGAGGTAGGAAGCTCATAGCTGAAGGAATATTTAAAAAACTCAACCCTTTCTACTTTCTAATCATTTTAGGTATGTAACTTGATCTAAGAGCAAATTAGATATGTGTCTTTGTTTCCCTCCTGGTTCAAGCGCCATGCAGAGATGTGAGACTTGTCATACCACGGATGTCCAAGAGGTTGAACTGAGAAAAATGGGAGAGAGAAACCAGGATAATTGTAAATATATTTGTTGATGACCAAACAGTGTATTGCAAAGGGGAGTCAGGGTGCAAATATCCTGAGCTTTCATGAGTGAGGAAATTTAGCTGCTCTAACTTGGTGGCTTTTCCAATCTTGGCTACACATTAGAATCACCTGGGGAGTTTGACAACTACAGCTTCTCAGACCCTCCCCTTCCTGCTCCTCCAAGAGGCCTGAGGAGTAGCCTGAGGGATGGGTTTTCTGCAGCTCTTGGGTCATTCTAAAGTTCAGCAAAATTGAGAACCACTGCTCTAAGTGTGCATTTAAATGAATTGTACCTGGAAAGCTTGCTCAGCCACAGACTGCTGGATCCCATCTCCAGAGTGTCTAACTCATTAGCTCTTGGATGAGACCCAATAGTTTGTATATCTAACACATCCTCAGGTGCTGCTGCTGCTGGTGGTCTGGGGACCACAGTTTGAGAAACATCAATTTAAACCATTGAAGTCAAGCCAATTCTGGCTATTACTAAGGAGTCCTCTCTAAAATTTGGTCTTGAGCTTATTTGTTAAATACGCTAAATTAGAATACCCAGAATTTGCAGTTTTAAATGAGATTTTCAGTTTTTTTTTTTTTTTTTTTTGTGTGTGTGTGTGTGCGTGCAGTACTCTATCACTTGTGAACTGCTGTAAACTTGAATAGTTTTGCTGCTTTTGTTTCTTGCTCCAGGTATTATTTTTATAGACATTGACTATGTGGCCATATGAAGGTTTTGCATTTTATGCTGTTTTATTGAGAAACCTCTATAGATTGGATTGTATTAAATGCCATGAGTGTTATTAATTATTAATAGTAGAAACATGGAAAAATAAGCTTTGGTGTAGGGCATAAGGTACATCACAAACTCACCTGTTTGTATAGTTGGCAGGAATTCTAGTTGCATGTGAGATATTTTTAAAAGTAACTTTTGAAAGTAGTCTTTGCACATTCAACATAATAAGGTGACTGAATTCAGCAGAGGTCATGAGAAGACTGGGGGAAGATATTTCACATTTTAGAGCATATTAGCATTACTCACGATGCTTGTTAAAATTTAGATTCCCAAGTCACAGGTCCAGAAAGTCTCAGTCCTCAGTAGCATCCAGGGATCTCTATTTAACAAAAATAGGTGATTCCTATATAGTGGAAGACACAAGGAGGTCTCATTTTAAGAAACAGATGATTAGGAACTATTGAAGGTGAAAGATGGTTTTCACGGTTGACCCGAGGTACTAGTAAACCATTTGCTCTATATTTACTATGTTTTTCATGTTGTGTACTTAGAGCTAGGTCATAGTGGAACCAGAAGTACTAGTGTTTGGAATACATTTTTTTTTGTGTGTGTAATATTTTTCTAACATCTATCTCTTTCTCTCTCATTTAGATATTGTGGTGCTTTGTCTTTTTTTTTTCCTCTCTCTTTCCTATATTATTCCTGCTTTTATGAGGAGGAACCAGGTCAGGTTTTCCTTTAGGTGAATTTTCTCCTTTATTTCCCAGCCTGGGCCAGTGTATTTTCATTCCTCTTTTTTTTCTCATTTTTCTCAGTCCTCTTGTCCATCTTTCCCTGACCAGTCCTTGTTCCGACCTCACTCTGTGTTGTCTTTCTGTTGTGACCTCTCCTTGCTGACATTTTGGTGAGCAGGAAGGAGAGTCACCGGTGACCTTGCCAATCCATGGTTCTCTTCCCCAGGGGTGAGGGATAGTGGCAGAAGGTTAAGCCAGAAGAAAACCCCACATGAGCCTTCTGTGGTATCCTGGTGTGTGAGTGTGGAGTTAACAGAACTAGATAAAATGAGTATTATCAGAGATCACAGCTGAGAGGGGAGCAGGTCTGGGAGAAAATTATACTACACAATTTGTTGTGATGGTCTTGGTAGGGGGCAGGAAACCTGTGCATAATGGGTCTTAACTGAGTTATACTATGACTGGCCATTCTTCTGAAGTTAACACTCAACTGGTTTAGATCACAGTGGTTATGAGAAGATTTCTTCTTCTTTCATGTTTCAGACTTTCTCCTTAACCATCTGCGAAAGTATTAACAATCACTGAAGAGTCTTCCAGTCAGAAGGAAGAAAGGACCTGGTAGAGGAGGATCTTATACTGGGGTTGGTAGTGAGTCAGGTGGGGCAGCAATTGGCTCCAGCGATTGGCCCTTGTGTTTCCATGGAAACCCAACACAGTGGTAGATCCCACCCATCTCTGTGTTGTTTGCATGCTTATTATTTCCTTGATCAACCTCAGGAACAATGAAGCTGCTAATTCTTGGCTGTCCTATGTACCTGGGCTATGCCTGTATCATAAGCAAGGCTTGATAATTGTTCAACTGGATCATATACTTTGAGTCCACAGACAGACACAATGACATCGCTGGGATTAGACCTTCCCCTCTCTCAAGCTTCTTGAAATGCAATCAGGACGCAGTGTTGAGTCCACTGTGAGCCTTCAGTAAACACCTGTCAATGGATTGACTGATGGACTGATTCAGTGCTCTATATTGTTTAGTATTTGTTTTATGTGCTTCGACAAGGACTTTACACTCAGGTGATTGGATTGGTCACATTCTTTTGACTTGTTCTTTCTGTTTTGACAAAAGGAAGAGACAGGGTGGCTACAAACATAGCAACCTCTGGATTTGTTCCCATGAGTAATCTTGGGATCATTTTAATGATGTTTCCTAACTTTTTAAAGGGCTTAGTATGAGAGTGACAGCCTTGATAATTAGTTAGCAAAGCCCCTTCACTCCTTATTGTCATTTCTCATGCTTTGCTTTGGTTACAAGTCAATCTGGACTGTTGTACCAATTTAGATGTCACCTTCCTCTCCCTTTTCTAAGGTCATATTGGGTCTTTGTTCTTCTTTTAAATGGAACAAAGACCCATCTCCATGCCTCCGCCCCAGCCATTCCAGCCCCTCTTTTTTCTCCATTAGTGTTTTTTTTTCAAATTTGCTAACATGATAAATCCTATTTTCTAATCCCTGTTACAAAGGACATTTTCAGTAGTCCTGGGCTCACTAAAAGACAGTGAACTAGTGAACTAGCATTAATAAAAATAGCGATATCTCACTCAACTTTAGCATGGCAAAAGAGCCCGAAGTTCCTAGAATGTTTTCATGAGACTGAACCCTCAGCAGGAAAATTTCTTGACTGTTGCTCAAATTCAACTTGGTGGTAAATTAGCAACTCTTAAACTCCTCTGCACTTGATGTTCACAGCAATTAGTTCTATGTCATAGGTGAGGTTCCTTCTCTGACCATCTTTAGCAGGGGGGATTAGCATCTATGGAAAGAATGAACTGGAGCTTTCTGCCAACTGTGTGTTGCCAGTGAATACAAGAGAGAACCCAACAGATCAACTAATAACGATTCTTGCTACTTAGACTGGGTTCTCTGTTATCAAAGACCTTGACTCTCACTTATATCTTTAAGAAAATTTAACAAGATATTTAATTTATACAAAGGAGAATCTGATGCATGCTGAATAGATGCTGTACATCATTTGTTCCCCTTCCCAAAAGCCTAGAGAAGGGGAGACTGTTTGAGCAGAATTAGAACTCAGAATGCTCCAGAGGATTCTTTAGCCTGAGAAATTTCAGGGTGATATGAAACTCACTGGTTAATTATGGCTAAGGTAGCCATTCTTTAATATGAAACAAGTTATTCTCTCTCTCTTTCTCTTTCACATACACACAAACACAGCTACCATGAAGATACATTTCCATCTGGATTTACTAGGCAGAGTTATGGATAGAGGTGCAATGTCAGGAATGCGGTGTTAATGCAGCTGCTGGATAATACACTAATGCCAAAGAGTTTAATAATAGATTATAATAAATAATACAGTTGAGGAATTATGTAATTCAGTTATAGTGAATGACAAGGAAATACATACACAGAAAAGTGTTTCTTTGGGGGACAGCTAGGTATTTCTGATTTAATCAGCCTCCCGGGCCCATCGGTGTATTCTTAGGAGAGGTAGGCAGCCCATTTATTGATGTGCCCATTTGGAGTTCATAGTTTGACAAGTGAAAAAATCGCAGGTTTCAGCAGCTGAGCCAGGAAGTTGTGCTTCTCAGGCAGTTCTCAGCTAATCCTCTTAGGGCACTTATCACTCTGCCTTGTTGTGACTGGATCTCTTCCTTCAGTGGGGGCCAGGAGGGTGGCTAGGTGGTCTGAGGTTGAACATTCTGTCCCGTCACTGCTCCGTGTCAGTCACTGCATGGGAGGGAGAGGTACTGGAACATGGAGCTTGAAGGTGGCAAGAGGCTGGGAGTGGGGCTGTGTCTGACTGAGAGTCCTAACAGGGGGGTAGAGGCACAGCTGTGCCAGGGTTCAGCAAGCACACCCATGAGCTGGTGGGTTCCTTCTGCATCCACACTAGAGAAAGCCATCTGCTGATCACTGCTCAACCTGCATTCTTTCCCCAACAGAATGGGAGATTTCACCCTCACTCTTTTAAAATAAGATAAAAAGCAAGGGGTGGGGAAATTAATTAATGTCAGCAAATGAAGCATGGGATGCTTGTCTGGATATGATAATGGCTGTGAATTAGTGCAGAAGAAAGGGAGTGGTATAGAAAATGAACCGTGCCAGAATGGTGCTTTGGGATGGACTCAGTACTCCTCCACCCACCCTTCACACCCCCCCTGCATTAACTCTTCCCTTGCCTCAATATTTGTCCTGCATCCCTGTGACTCTTTGACTGTGGCAAAGTCTCAGGGCTACAGTATCATAGTCAGAGATTCCCAAAGGGGAGCCCAGTCTACAGGAGAGACAGGGCCATCTATGGACTGCACACTTTGAGAATATAAATGAAAGAGTTCTAATCTACTTATTAGATTAAAGGAACCACACCAAAAAGAAGCAATCCTTGTGTGTCCCTTGGATAGGGAAACTATGAAATGATTCAAAGAGGCATCAATTTGATGGAGGAAGGAGAAGGAAGTAGTTCTTTAAAGTGAGTTGCTTCTTCTCCCTCAAGGTCTACCTTTGGACTGTCAATAATTTTTCTACCTCGCCTTCCTATTTTTCCAAATGTACTTCAGACTGTATGTCTTTTAAAATGATGCCAACATACCAATCATGCACTTCCTGAGAACAAGACAGCATAGAATGGATCCAGGTGAAGAAAATGGACTCCATTTTCTCCTTGAAGGGTTACCTCCTTCCAGGGTGTGGTATGGTACTTGGTATACAGAATAAATGCTCCTATCAGCATCCCTTTGTTAAATTTTATTCATATTTATTTTTTACTGGGGACAAGAAGTTTCAGAAGTTCAGAGAGCCCTTGTTCACTTTCTTTTCTTTACTATTTTGTGTCTTTCTTTTGCTTCTTCCTGTTCTTTTTTTCTTTCTCGTCTGTGCTTTAAAGCTCTTGGCCCATTGGCAAAATAAAGAAATGCAAAAACATCATTACAATAACCTTTAAATGTCAACATTTAAGAAATTATTTGCTGTTAACACAAAAACTCAGTGCAGTATGGTCACAAAATATGAATCACTGAATTTAGAAATGATTTTAATTCACACTACAGTAGGGGCAGGTGGTTTGGGAATAGAATACCAACTTAGAGTGATTCGTTGACATCTTACATCTTTTTGTATCTTTGTAAGTGGTAGCTCTATATGTAGACTCATTTGGGAATAATTTCAAAAGGCTACATTTCTATGATGTTTAGGATTTTCTTAAAAATACTCTGGAGCAAACACACAAAGAGAGACTAGATGGAACTGTGTTGACGGTAATTGTTGAAGATGAACAATAGGCTCATGGTGGTTCTTAGATTATTTGTTTTTGTTTTTGTTTTTGTGAATGCTTAACATCTGTCTTAATAAAACCAGTTTTTAAGGTTGGTAAGTTGGGATAGTCCTTGGGGCATGAAAGCCTGGGTGAATGGCCTCTCTGGGCCCCTTTCCTCTTTTCCTCCAAGCCCAAGTTAGGAGACGAATGGTGAAACATGTAACATTCTGGAATGGCTCAACATTCTCTTTAAGGACAGTATGCTAACATGAGATGCTTCCTTTTCTCTTGGGAAGTGTTTGAGCCTCTTTTAGGAGGCAAGCTTGTAGCTTGGTAAGTGTGCACTCTGCCCCAATTCAGTCTTAGCTTTGCATTTATCTGTTAGTATAAGAGGCAAGGGTGGAGACACTTCTATCTAGGAGTGGTAGCTCTGGCAGAGCAGAGGAGGAGTTCATTTACAGGAGGTAAGCCTGTGATGGGCCCCTCTGACCTCCTGGGATGGTGGGTAAGATGCCACTGAGAATCTGAGCTTCTCTGGTGAGAGAATAGACTCAAAGAAAGACAGACAAGAGGATCATAAATGAGAGTCTGTCTCTGATCCTTTTCACCCTCCTAACTAGCTTTTGAGAGATAGGTCCATCATAGGATCTCTATGTGCATCTATGAGGTGAGATTTTGTGTTCTTGTGTAGGAGAAGGTGATGCCAGAAGCTGTAATCATCAGTATTAAGGCATTATTTGGGCACAGGTAGGCTCATAAAAGTGGGTAGGGACTTTGGTTATAGTCAAGGGAATAACATGCTTGGGCCGTGCAGATTTATTGACCACTAAACAGATGTGAAGGATTCCCAATATGCAGACCTCAAGACTATGCAGTGCAGGGATTTTCCATGGATTTGCAGTTTGGATGGGAGTAGTTTCTAGAGGTGCCTTAGAACAGAAAAAAAGTCTATATGTCTTTTTTTTTATGGTTGAATCTTGATCATTTTCCTTTCTAGTATCTTCCATGGTTTCACCAACCTTCTGAATATACCCAATACTGCCTGGCTTTGGATCTATAATGTGAACTTTCTTTTTCTTCATTAAAGTATTCAAATTTCTGTTGCTTGGTTTCTCAAATGACATTTTTTTTTCATGTGGAATCTGTTTGATATTTTTGGAGCGTTATTTAAATCAGTTCCAATTCCACTCTGAAGAATTCCTTTTAATACATAAGTTCCTTATGTCAGTCCAACCATGGGGCAGGTCAGGGTAGGTTTCCAGGGTGCTCAGAACATTGGTTGCTTTGAAGTTATATTTTTATCTTTAGGCAAGTTCAAGAAAAATGTCAAGGGGCTACTTGTCTTTGTAGATATTCTGTCCTTTCTGCTTCAAAAAATATTTATCCTTAAAGAATAATAACTTGGTAGACATGGAATAATTTTTCCCCAAATTCCATACCTTATCTATTTCAAGAGTACCCTGTTTCTCTGCAGGCTGTATTAGTTAGGTAGGGCTGCCATAACCAAATGCCAGACTAGGGGACTTAAACAATAGAAATTCATTTTCTCTCAGCCTGGAAACTATGAGTTAAAGATAAAGGTGACAGCAGGTTTGATGTCTCCTGAGAGGAGACAGGAGAAGTCTCCTTGGCTTGCAGATGGTGTTTTCTCACTCTGTCCTCACCTGGCCATTCCTCTGTGTGTACATCCCTGGTGCCTCTATGTGTCCAAGTCTCTTCTTATAAGGACACCATTCAGATTGGATTAGGGCTCACTCTAATGGCTTCATTGTAACTTACTCAAATCTGTAGGCCCCTGTCTTCAAAAACCATCTCATTTTGAGGTACTAAAGGCTCCAACATAGACATTTTCGGGGAGGACATAAATTAGCCCCAAACACAGGATGAGACATATCTTTAAAGGAAAAAGAAATAGCAATTCATTCTCAGGGTCTAAAACCCTGCTCTGTATTAGAAGTTTGCATTTATAGCATCTCAGAAATAATTTAGAGAACTACTTTTACAATATCAATCAGAACATGAGCAAGCTGGGTGGTGGAATGGCACATGTCTCTAATCTCAGCTACTTTGGAGACTGAGGCGGGAATATCCCAAGTTCAAGATGAGATCTGGCAACATAGTGAGATCTGGGGGCAAAAAAGAGCCAAAAGAACCATGGCTGTGTAAACCTGTGGTCTTTCCTGGTATTATAGAGGGCAACATTGATACCATTTTAATTAACAAATTGTGAAGTTAGAGGGATAATTCGGAATGGGATGAAAAAGAGTCAAAAGTTGAGGGAAAGTTGTCATGAAAGTTAGAGGAAAAGACAAGAGAAGAAGGAAAGACAAGAGGGGGAGGCAGTGAGAGAAAGTTAAAGGACAGGGGCAGATGGAGGAGGAAGGGGAGGAGAACAGGAGAGTGGAGTGGCGAGAGGGGGAGGGAAGACAGGGAACAGAGGGCAAAGAGAGTAGAGACCCAGGAGAGTGGAGAAGAGAGAGAAATCAGCATGGTCTCCATTTGCCGTGGTCTGGAAAGAGCTCTTGCTTAGGTGACCCAGCTCCTTCCAAGGAAACAAGAGGCTGAGGCGACCAGCTGAGCCCAGAGCAAATGGTCATCCCAGAGATGAAAGGCCTAGGTGCCGAGGTGTGGTATAGACAGCTGAGGACCAGCCAACCCTAATGAGCACAAATGTGTGCACAGGCTGACAGTGTCTCTCCAGGGACTCTGATGACTCGAGCTTTGTGTGTGTCGTTGGAAACCATGAATGAGAAGGTAACTCACCAGCTCGCTGGGCAATCTGTTTTATGAACCTGAAGCTCTCACTCGCTGTGAAGGTCCATGCCTGCTACCAGCCCCTGTGCCTGTGAGATAATCTCAAAATGGAAGCCAGTAATGTCCTCCTTGACAAACTCCTTGGCACTTGCCTCAACTTTCCCTGAATTCTGAACTGGAGACACCCTGCTAGTGTGCAATTCAGGGAGAGTGACCGGCAAGTACGTAGGTGCCCTTAGGGACAACCCCAGAGGATGTTTTCCCGGCTTTCTTGAAGGCCTTTGCTTTTCTGGTTGTATGGCTGCCAAGCCTGAACCTTAGAAGGCGAGCCTCAACCTGAGCTGTAGCACAGGCTTTAGCTTTTCTCCAGAGGAAATGGATGTCCCTCCCCTTCCCAAGGTAAACAAATTATGTTGACAGACAAATGCGGGATTAGGTGAGGAGATTTGGGAGACAATGGGATTTGGGAAGCTCAAGCAAGCAGATGTCAGGATTAGGCTGAGCTGCAAGGATTCAGGTGGGGTAAAGTCTATAAGAAGAAATCTGGGACAGTCAGGAGGCCACCTTTGATGCCATACAGGGAGAAGAGATAGAAAAAGTGGCTTCTTTCTTTATTTTTTACTTTTTTGTGGTGCTGGGGATTGGACCTAGTGTCCTCTATCACTGAGTTATATCCTCTACCCCTTTTTAAATTTTGCTTTGAGATATGGCTTTGCTAAGTTGCCCAGGCTGGCTTTCAACTTGCAATCCTCCTATCTCAACCTCCTGAGTTGCTGGAATTATAGGCCTGTGTCACTCTGCCTGGTTAGGAAAAGCAGTTTCTAAGATGCCATATAAGAGCTCTCTGTTGGAGCTGCTGAAAATTTCTAAATTTCCAGATGAAGCTGTTTGATTTTAGACAAGACACTTGGCTTACCTGAGCCTCGATTTGACCTTCTGCATAGTGGGTACACTACTTTATTTATTTTACAATTGGCTTTGAAAGCTGTCATGTGGGAAAAATATTCTGTAAATGCTAAAAAAACCCATAAAACATATCATTATTACTTTCTTAATGTTGCACTATCTATGTGTATGAAACTTCTACAGCACCCCTGCTACATGATCATTTCTATGCCCCTACATCCTATCCCAGTTGACTATATCCAGTGTTGGGGAATTTACTTCCCTTAAGATAGGGTAAGTCAGGTTATAGCCAGGTATGGTGATGCACACCTGCAATCCCAGTGGCTTGGAAGGCTGAGGCAGGTGGATCTTAAGTTCAAAGCCAGCCTCAGCAAAAGTGAGGTGCTAAGCAATGCAGTGAGACCCTGTCTCTAAATAAAATACAAAATAGGGCTGGGGATATGGCTCAGTGGTTGAGTGACCCTGAATTCAATCACTGGTTTTCCCCACCCCCCCAAAATAAAGTTAGGTCAAGTTATAAATTTTATAAAATTATAATTATTCAGAGTTTCTAGAAAAATAGTTGCATTGTGCCTGAATCTGCATCATCATCATTATCATAATAATAAGTTGGTGCATAATAACAATTAAACTAATCCTCATGCAGTGCTTACTCTGCACCAGAGTTGTCCTAGGTAGTTTACAGGTATTAACATTCATTACATTTGTTCTTCTTAGCCGACCTGCAAGGTAGGTACTGCTAAGATTTTAATGCAAGAAAACCGAGGCATAGGGAGGTTGGGTGACTTTTTCTAGGTCACATGGCTATAGTTTTTATATACTGGTCCTTGTATTCCATCCATAGTTGACCCACAGTACTCGTAGACTGCTTTATTGTCATGAGTCTCCTGTGCTTTTTTCTGCACATACCTCCTCTTAAAAGATGGTTTCCAAAGAAGATCCCACACTCTGAGAGTGTTTTGACATATACAGGGAAGACATATACATTGCTGGGTCTCCTTGGGCTTGCTACTGCAGGTCTACTGGGAGCTTTGGGCAGAGGGGATCATAAGGAAGAAAGGGTTTTCAAACTGGATTCCCCCCAAAAGTGTCAGGATGGCATGTGCTGGTCTACTGGCCCCAGCTGCCAGATGATGGGAATTGGGATCAGCTGTGACCTAATTATGAGTCTCATAAACCTGCATTGTGTCCTTCATTTTCCAGCTCATTGACCACCCAGAGGGGGAGGAAAAAAAATGGTTGAGATTCTGGTCAAGTCCTTCCTGCCGCTACCATGTGGCCAAGGTCACAGGCCAATGATATCCAGAGGGAGATGAGGGGGGTGGGGTCTTTGTTGTTCTGAATGGAGCTGGCTGGGAATGAGGCAGAAGAAAAAGGATTCACAGACATCCCACCCTCACAGAAGTTTCTAGGACTGGGATGTCTTTTTGTATAGACTCTAGAGAGAGAGATTCCTGATTTGGTATTCTGTGATTGCCAAAATAACAAGTCAATATGACCTAGCTCAATGACTGCACATTTATAAATATACAGGAAGCCATCAATATCTGGTAGATGGCACACATCTGATGACTCTTGGGGAGCAAAGACTGCGTTGAAATTGGGCTAAGAATGCACATCTGTGCTGCCAGAGAGCCCCAGCTCCACATTCCCCAACCAAACACAATGTCTGCATGGCATAGATGTGTGCTACTCAAATTGCTTTGTCCTACAGATGGAAGATGCCCAGGAATCCTAAGCGAAGTTTATGAAATTCCTTAAGGGAAATATATTTTCCAAGTTTCCTTTTTATTTATTTTTAAAAACACTATTTTTTTTTTCCTATCAAATCCTATTTGGGGAACTCTCAGACCAGAGGTGTGGCAGAAAGAATATGGGAGCACACAGATGCTTGGACTCCAATTCTGCCTCTTATCCTGTAGGCAATGTTGACCCTGGGAAGCAGATAGACAATGATTTTTTTTTCTCTCTTCTGAGAGGTAGATCTGGTATCTGTGTCCTTAGTCCTGACTGCTTTAGACACTGTTGCCAATGGATCTGAATGGATGTGTTCCTCAGTCTAAGCTATTTTAGACACTGTGGCCAGGAGGGTCACTTTTCACACATATGGATGTCTAGGTCCCTTCCACAGCAGAGATTCATTCTGTTAGGCTTACATTTTGAGCTCACTGACTGAATGGTGAATGCTAACCTTCTGGGAGCTATTCCTCTGTGATCGAGATGATGTGAGTTCACCAAGTCCAGCACGGGTATTTAAGAGGTGATGTCTAGCTATCCTTTTAAATTCAGTTGGGAGCCAGAAGGAGTGGTTAAGTCCTAATCACATGGCCTCTTTGGCTGCTTGGGTGAAAGAGAGTGAGACCACAGTGGCTTGGAAGAATGCTTCTGGAGATATTTTGTCTTATTTCCCTTCCTTAAGCTTAAGAGAATAGACCCCCTGCAAAAAAAAAAAAAAAAAAAAAGTCTGGATCATAATAGTTGAGGTTTCAGAATACATGATTTGGAAGCAACCTCGAGGGTTGAAGTCAGGCAAGAGACAATAGAATAGGCGCTGCAGCCACTGAGAGAGTATCTGCAGCTCCCAAGCTAACCTCAGGATCATTCAGGTATACTTCTCTTCCAACCCAATAAAATATGTGGCTCCTGTCCTGAGATGCAGATAGAGCTATCTCCGGGCTACTTACTATATGTATTTATTATGAAGTGCATGAATAAATCACCACCCAAATAGAGCAAATGCATTGCTATTAAAAATTAATGTAGACTTTTTGTTGTCTGTTCCCATCAGTTTCCCTTTAATGAAATAACAATCTGGAAAACTATCTAATAGCCTGAGATGCCTCTGAGGGTGAGGAGTATTTTACTAATTCTGTTTAACTAATTCTTTAACTTAATTAGATTGGTCTTTTCACAGGCAGCTCTGTTGTTAAAACAGAGTTGCTCTGAAGTTAAAACAGGATGAATTGATCCATAGCATGTTGGGAGCATTTGCCTAGTAAGCTTCTTTTTAGAAACTTGAGCAACCTTTCCCTAGAGCCTCCATGCTCTGGGAAAAAAAAAAAAAAAATTCTTGTATTTCCCTACAGCCGCTCTTCCTATTTTGTCAAGTAGCGTTCATATGAGCATGCGCATGCCCGCATGCGTGCATCGTACCCTACAAATATGAACAATTGTTATTTGCCAATTAAAAATGAAATAAAATTGAAAAAATAAAGTAAATATATTAGGTAGTATTAATCATGATAGAAAAAGATAAAGCAGAGTACAGGGTAAGGGGATAGAAGTGCTGGGTAGGAGAAAAACATGACATTTGATCTAACCATGAGCAAGTTAGTCGTGTAGACATTTGGAGACCTTGGTTCCGGAGCATTAGGAGTGAAGTGAAGAAGGAGGGAAGTTAGTCAACAGGAGTCGGGGGATATAGGAGCCTTTTAAGCTATTGAAGGAACAAAGTTTTTCCCTGAGTTGAAATGGAAGCCATTGCAGAGTCTTGGACAGATGGCTGATGGGAGTTGACTTAATTTTAAGATGCTTCTTTGACTTCTGTATTCTTAATGTACTAAGAACAATTTTCTTGCAGTGAGTCCCAGTTTTCTGGATGTTATTATGTCATCGTTTATTGCATGACAGATCTCACCCATGGTGGCCTCAAGTCAGTGGTTACTCATTCCGGATAAGGTGTTGTAGCATCTAGATCCACCTACTGTTCCATTTGAACTCCCCAATGCCAAGATTTTACCTTGAAAGATGCAAGGCAACAGGACAATACAGAGAAGTGATACACTTCCCTCATGGGTACCAGGTTTGATTACCATTTTGTTATTTCCAGCCAGTACAGCCACAAACATAATTAGTGGTTATATAATTATGCAGTCACGCTGTGGGTCAGAGGCCTCATTACCCCTTAACATATAAATCTGTCTCGCCAACTTTCCATGACTGTCTTAAAGAATGTGCCTACCTACGACCTGCGCAATAAAAGAAGCCACAAGCCCCAGCCTTGGAGGAATGTATTGATTCGTAAGAAGACAGAAGCTATTGCTTGATATTCTCACTAATCTAGAAATAGATGCCATGTTTTATCTGCCAGTCTGTTTCCTGTTGTGGATGTACATAGTAAATCCATTAATTTCCCTGTCCATTCATCCATTCATTCATCCACCCATTCATCCATTCAAACTAATATTTATTGAGTGACTATTTTGTCAGGTATCATACTGATAGGCAATATATTTCATGGTTAGATGTGTGAA
The DNA here is from genome assembly GCF_048772815.1 of Callospermophilus lateralis. Taxonomy (NCBI): domain Eukaryota; kingdom Metazoa; phylum Chordata; class Mammalia; order Rodentia; family Sciuridae; genus Callospermophilus; species Callospermophilus lateralis. The sequence continues at coordinate 25,726,691 of NC_135307.1, read as the reverse complement.
ATAAATATGGCCTCAGAGTGCCTGAAATCAAATCCTCATTATTTTATCTATATGATCTCAAATAAGTTATATGATTTAAGCTTCATTTTCTTTCTTAAATGTATAAAAGAGTTGTTATGAGGATCACACAGTTAGTTGATTCCAGGCCTTTTCTTTTTGTCCTGGAAGGATGATTTCAGTTTGTCTTTGATCACCTCTCCCTTTTTCATCTGTTTACTCCTTCTTAGTTCATCCAACATCCATCTTATCAAAGACCCAGTATGTGCTAAGTGTCCCGGAGATGGGTATTTTTCTGAGAACTGGAGACTGCAGACACGTCCCTAGCATCTCCACAGGGCTTGGCACGTGGACAATGCTCATTATGCACTTCATGGAATGAATGCAAGTTCCTGACCTTGAGGAGAGTTCAGTGTATCTGCAGAAGGCCAGTGCCAAATGGGAGTGTCACTTGGCAGCCAGCCAAGGACAGGGAGCAGAACAGGAACAATGGAACACGGGCAGGGGGAAATGATCCTCCAGCTGCTTCTGCTGGCCTGGGTATTTCAAATGATGCCTTCCTGGGACTGGCTCTTTTGTTCTGTGGTTTGCATTTATGTCTTTGTGTCAGTGACTTGTCTGACGTTTCTGGGACTCTGTCCTGATACCCAGGCCAGGCAGGTGGGATCCCAGTGGGGAGCTATGTATATCTCTCTGTATAGCCCAGAAAGAATTTAACCTTGGACAGAGCCAGTATTTTTTTTTTTTTTAAATTTTAGGGTATGTTTGATATTTATCTCGACATTGTTCCCCCCTCACACCTTGTTGAGGAGAGGTGTATTAAGTGCTAGATTTCCAGCATGTTTGGCTTCATAAGATGCAGGGACAGTACTTACTTTTAAACTTGTTGTGACCCAGTAGAAAGCCTGGGAAGGCTTCCAGAAAGTTTTCCATACATTGTGATAATCCCAATGGCAACTTCAGTGGGGATTACATAGGGGGACTCTGGAGCTAGACTGCCTGGTTCAAATCATAGCTCTGTCATCTATTGGCCCTGTAACCTCATGAAATGTAGTTAGCTTCATTTTCTTGCTGAACTGTTTGTAATTAGAACCTACCTCCTTGGAAGTTTAGAAGACTTAAATGAGATAATATATTGAAAGTGCTTACTTTCTGTTTTTTAAACTACAGTTAAAATGTTTCTAGACTCATAATAAATATTCAATAAATGATGGTTATTATTTCTCCTCCTCATCCTCCTCCTCTTTTTTCTTCTATTAGTACTACTATATTATAATTTAGAATAACACTATTATGAAGACACAGTGAAATAATGTTTGTGAAGGTAGTTAATTGCCTGGCACAGTATCTGGCACAGATAAGCATGCAACAGATGTTGATTTTTTTTTTTTTTTCATGTGGGCCTGTAAAGTCCATCTGTAAAGTGTTTGGAACTTCATCATCAGTTTTACCAAATCTCATGCAAGATATTCCCATTTCCAATGTACAGAAGAATCTTGATTCAACTGACAAACTGGGCCTCCTTTACCTTCCCATTGATCATTATAATAAATAGGTAGTAGTTTATATTGTGTTGAATAAAAATTAGTGACTTAATTTTTGATGATCCATGCATTGACACAAACTAAGGAGCTAAAAGCGTCATGTGATGAGCTGTTAAATCACAGATTCTGAGACTCAAGAATCCAGCTAAGTTGTCCCTTAGGCTTTAGGATTTTCACAAATTGCCACCTAGTTTTCACCTGGCTGAGGTCTCAGCTGAAAGCTTGCCTGGAGGAGGATCTGCTGCCAAACCCACATGGCTGTGAGCACAAGGCAGTTCCTGGAGTGTGGAGATCAAAGTCTCAGTTCCTAGCTGGAGGCTGCTCTCAGGTTCTTGCCAAGTGGGTTTCCTGGCCACAGCAGTTTTCTTTATCAAAGAGGGACTCTGTGTTTCATTCCACACAATATGAACTGGTTGGTACCTCTCTGCTGTGACAGTGAGCAGTGGGAAGGTAAGCGAGGTCTAGTTTGTCAGAGAGGGGAAAACAGAAGTTGTGTTCTTATGTAAGGTAGCCACAGACGTGATTTCCCATCACCTTTACCATATTCTATTAGTTGGAAGTTAGTCACAAGTCCCACCCACATGTTTCAAAACGTGGAGATCATACAGGAGAGTGAATACGAGGAGGCGGGGTCCACCGGGGGCCCTCTTGATCAGTGGGCCACAGCATTTCTGACCTGTTGATTTTCTTTCAGATGCTTCATTTAGCTCAATTTTAGTTTTCAAATCTCGGTGCGGAGTATCCAGCTTATCAGAGCAGGTCTAAGTGGTACAGCTGCCCTTCGATTATCTAACAGGATTCTGCAAACTTTGTTTTTCAGAAACTTATAGTTTAGCTTTACTTTTTCCTCCCCCATGAATAGAAATCTATCTGCCCACTAATGAACATTGCAATTTCAGGGATGCTTTGTCTTCGTTCTGATTGATTGTCAGTGGGCAATGGCTCCCAACAAAGGGAATAGTTTTAAGTTTTATTTTCTCCTCAGCCTCTCTGTTAAGTGGTTAATGATCTGGAAGCAAGTGCTTGGAGATGCTAGGGGAGCTCCTATTTAAAGGAACACTTTGTAAGGAGAAGCTGCCTTCTACAGTAAAAATAAATAGATAAATAAAAATTGAGAATGGTTAGTCCCTAATTGATATGTTTTGTAAATCTGGATAGTTGGACCGCTTTTTTTTCCTCCCCCACAAATTGTTGAATTTAGGAGCAACTAAGGAAGTGTTTCTCTGCCACCCCCTAGGATCCTAGGGGAAGAGAAGCTGTGATGGTTGCATGTTGCTAGAGGTGTCAGGAAAGTTCCTTTATTATTGTTTCCATTCCCACAGTTCTAGTTAATGCGTTTAGACTGAAATGGGAATTTGTTCACTCTTTTTTATTTATTCAGCAAATATTTTTGAGAATTTTCTTATGACCTAGCCACTGTGCTAGGTGATGGGGCTATAATAAGACATTTTTTCCAGCCCTCAAATGTTTATTTGCTTCAATATGATTCTCGAAATTTTTTATTCTGTTTCCCATTTATCATTAATGAGAGTAGATAGCTCTGTTTTTTTTTTTCTGTCCTTCTGGGAGGGTGGAGAATATAGGTGAATGCAGATGGTCAGCCTGTTTTTCTGCTCTACCTCTATTTTGTTACCACTCTCTTTCTTTTACTGACTATATGCTACTTCTACAGATACAGTTTGTATTATTTATCCATGACTGCACAACAAATCAACCCCAAACTTAGCTGCTGAAAACATTTATTATTTCATAATTTTTGTGCATTAGAAATTCAGGCATGTCTTAGCTGGGTCTTATGGCTCAGGATTTCTTACAAAGGCCATAATCAAGGTGTCAGCGTCGCCGCAGTCATCTCAAGAATAGACTCCGGAAAGGTCTGCTTCTGAACGGACTCTTGTGGTTGTTGGCAGGATTCAGTTCCTTGCAGGTTGTGGGGCTGAGGGCTTTGGATCCTCACTGGCTGTTGGCCAGACTCTTGTCCTGCTGCGTGGCTCTCTCTCTTGGGCAGCTCTTGACGTGGCAGCTAGCTTCATCAGAGACAGGGAGTGAGAAGGGCCATAAAGTGTGAACAAGACAGAAGCTACAGTCCTATGAAACCTCAACTTGGAGATCACGTCCTGCTACTTTTGTGGTATTCTCTTCATTAAAGGCAATTCCCTAAGTCCAGCCCACATTCAGGTGGAGAAGATTACAATTTGGTATGAATACTAGCAGGCTAGGATCGTTGAAATTCATTTTTAGAAGTTATCTACCATAGGAAAAGCAATATTCCAATTCTGGAAGGTATCTGATATGAAAACGCTTACAACATAATGAATTATCCATGAACCATTTCTTGCTCATTTGTAACTATTAGCCCTTTTTTATATTTTCTGTGGTATCAGCACAGAGATTGGTGGTAGAGGGGTTTGAACGCAAAAGAGTAAAGACATAATTTTTATAAAGAATTATGAAATATTAAATCTGGAAAGAGCCTTAGAGGGTCTTATGCAAATGAAAGAACTGGCCTAGAAATCTTCTGGGTAGCTCCTCAGGATCCCTCAGACCTGAAAAGCTGTGATAGACCACTGGGTCTCCAAGAAGGGCCCCAAAGGCCCAGAGATATTTTTCCCCAAAGAGCCTCATTCCTCTTCTAGTCCCTGCCAGAGCATAGAGATCAAGCGACTGGTGTTTCCCGTGTCTTTTCCCAGGACAGAGATGGCTTCCATGTTAAAAGTCTTCCTCTGGAGCCTTGACATCTTCCTGTCAATTCCCTAGCAATGTCTTTGCCACAGAGGTTGATTCTGCTCTAGGCCTCGAAAATAAATCATGTTTAGGGTAAATATTACTTTATGTAATTAATATATCTGCCACATTGGGGTTTTATCACTTATCTGCTGGGCCGCGCGCCCTCTGGGAGCCAATGGGTCTGGGCTGTAGGCTGAGCATGCTGGGCAACAGCACTGCAGACCTATCACAGAACAGTCCAGTATTGTAGGGATATTTTTTTTTTCTGTATTTGAAAAGCAATAGCTGAAAATACATAATGACTTGATCAAACAATGTTACATTTGTTATTTTTACATTTTTATTTCTTCAATAGCAGTCTGTCAAAAATGTCAGCTTTTACTTTCTGGCTTGCAGTATAAATGGTCTCAATTGTGCCTCGGCTGCTCTGCTATGACATTAGCCACTTAGGGCAATTGCCAGAAATGGCACCCAAGGGTTAATCTCCCCATCCTTCTGTTTGTTTTGAGATGCCGTTGGGAATCTCAAACACTCAGAGAGGTGGGGAAGGGCTTTAGGATAGAGGGTGACAGGAACTGCTGATGAGCTACTCCTGAGAATTCGCTCCCATGTGATCATGCCATGAGGCTGTGTCCAGTATGACGTTGGCAGTCACAAATTCTATATGTATTGGAAAGGAAGTTCTATTTTTGAATCAGACAAATCTAAGGATAAATGATGCATTAGAGGGGCTGTTACTATTTGGGGAGGGAGAAGTGACATTTTATTTTATATTTAATGTGAGGATGGGAAGTGTCTATTGATAAGTTAATAGATTTTACCTGCCTTCATGATATTATTTGTAATCTGTTTATTTAGTTAATGATAAGCATAAGAATATTAAGATAGTACCTTCAGGCAAAATATTGGAGTATTTTTTTACCCCTGGGTTATTTTTTAAAAACTATTTGTATAAATTACAAAATAAAGCAAGACTTGGCTGATGGTAGGATTGTGGGATTTGTGGACAACAGAGGAAACTGATGCATATCAAAGAGAACAGGAAGAAAAATTCAGGAAACCAGCAGGCAGCAGGTGAATATTCCAGAAGCCAGTAGATTATTATAGGTAATAGGTAAAAGCTCAGGGAAAAAGAAATGATTCATTTCAGGGAGGTCTGAGAAGGATAAGGGCTATGGACTGAAATCTTGATCTTTGGGGAGGAGCAGTGTGGGTCTGACTTAAAACAACAACTTGGGGTCAGACATGCGATTAGGGCCAGACAGAAAGAGAATGATAAGGTCTGAAGTGTACGGTAGGGGCTTAGGACCACAAGCAGAGTGGGATCAAGATTAAGGCTCCTGGGTCTTGAACTTAAGTTTTAGTCTTTCTGACCAGAGGCAGGGCTGGTCCCAGGGTCTGGGGTAGAGCTAAGCCTAAATGTGAGTAGTATATGATTCCAAACAGAAGGAGGAGCATCTGGGCTTCATCTAGATTCACTACTTGTCTTGATATCTGAAGGACAGGCCCACTCTACCTCTGTTGTTTCAGCATGATAATGATGCTCCCCTTTCATGGGCAAGTGATTAATTTAGATGATAAGTTATACAGCCATCCTAATAATTTCCCAAAATGTGTTTCATAGAAAAATCCATTTTGCAGAATGTTATCCAGAGGGCACCAAAGCAGAGTTCTCTGGTCACATAAATATGGAAAATCTAGATCAGAGTGGTGTTTAATGGGGAATTCCTAACCGCAGAACTCTCACTGCCTTTATGCTAATGGATCATTTGATTCTCCCACAGTGGGATAGAAGTATTAGTTTCCCATCCTTAGTTGATCTCTTGGCATACTTTGGTACTCCTAAGATCATTCTTCTGTGAGACACACTTTGAGAAACCCTGGTTAATAAACTATGGAGTCAGAAAGCAAAGTCAATCATCACTTGTGTACTAAGAGTGTTCAGTGAAGCCAGCAGCCATCAGTTAAATAAACAATAACTTGAAAGAATAAGCATGAACTCTGCCACACTTTTTAATTTGCTGATTATTAACTGACCTTAGTAGGGATATACATGTGCCTGGCTGGAGTGATAATCTGAAGGATGACTGATTCTCAAGCTCTGTGGCAAAACCACTGATTAGTTAGGATATTGGTAGGAAAATACTTTCCTTTGGCTAGTCTTTTATTGCATGGTGTCCTTAGAGGAGGGGTTAATGAGGAAATAATGGTATGATTATGTATCTCTGTGTTTGGGGAGCGGTCCTCAGGAAATAGGAACTTTTAACAAGCATCCTCGGAAATTCTGATAAAGGTGGCTAGCCCTCACCGCATTTGTTGAGAAAAATTTCCTTAGGGTTCTGATGAAGGATTCTTTTAGGGATTGAACACCACAACTACCATTTGTTTAAAATGATATGAGTTCTTTGATATGATGACTAGTGTCCCTGTATTTGCTAAACACCCACTACAATGTGCCACACACTATAATATGTGTATCATGCACATTTTCTCCACTTAGGCTTAACACACACAATGTGAACTAATAAAACAAGTTTAGTAATATGATATCCATCTTAGGGATGTTTAAACATAGACACTCAGGTGAGCTTGTCTAATAGATTGTTTCTTTGAGGCCCCAAGAGAGGACCATGTCTCATTGGCCCTCGTCATGACAGCTCCCTGGGACAAGGACACAAGGAACCAAATCTCCTAGGTGACTCTGCCCTGAGGCTACACAGAAGTCATTTGAATCCCATTTCAAATAGGATCATATTTGGCACATTTTATCCATCTGCCAGGTAGAATGGGTCGATATCAAACAACCCCTGTAGGGAGAAGGACGGCATTGATCTCTGAGGACTTGTCAAGTGTGCAGATGGAAGTCAGCTCCCGTAAAAACGTTTTCTTCACATGAGGTGAAGAAGGGAACAGAGAAAGAAAAGGAAAGAGTTATACATCCCGACAATGGCATAAGCATGTCGTGCTTTCCCCTGGACCAAAAAATGCCTTTTTAACCTTATTGAAAAAACCAGGCTCCCTGTGATTGTATCAAGAGTTTTAAAGCTGGGCCCATGAGGAAAGCTAGGAGAGGCTGTTGGGTGGGGTCTGTGGTAACCTTAAGAGGACACACCCCTATTGATTTCATGTATTGTATCTTTCAAAATAACCAAGAGAGCAAATTTCAATGGTCTCATCATAAAAAATAAATAAATAAGCCAGTTGGTGGATGTGTTCATTAGCTTGGTTTAATTATTCTGCATTTTGTACACATTTGCAAAAGTACCCTATACATGTGTGCAGTTAGACTCTTTATAGCCAAACGTACTATAAATAAATCAAACTGCTCTTTGTAGGGTCCAGGAAATGGATTTCCTATGGAAAAATGTGGTTCTTGTTTTCCTAGAATTGAATTTTTAAAAGAATAGTTGGAAGTACATGTTTATGAACATTTCTTTTCATGCTTTTTATAAACTGCTTATCAAGACTCAATTGATATTCAAAGAACCGCATGTATCTAATGTACATAATTTGATAAGTTTGGACAAATGCAAACACCCTGGAAAACACTGCCAAAATGAAGGTAAAGGATATGCTAATACCTCCCAAGGTCCTCTGTGTCCATTTGTAGGAAGGGAGAGGGTAAGCACACTTCATGAAAGATCTACCTTTTTTTCTGTTTTTCCTTTTGGTGCTGGGAATTTAACCCAGGGGTGCTTACCACTGAATCACATCCCTAGCACTTTTTATATTTTCTTTTTTGTAATGGGGTCTTGCTAAATTGCTTAGGGCCTTGCTAAGAAACTGAGGCTGGCTTTGAACTCATACTGTTCCTTCCTCAGCCTCCTGAACTGCTGAGATTACAGGCATGTACCACTGTGCCTGGCAAGATCTATCTTCTTAATACACAAGTACACAACAGGGTTAATGGCACAATGTTTTATCCTGGATCTCTAGAATTTATTCATCAACCAGAACTGAAACTCTATGCCCACCGAACAACAGTTTTCTAGTCTGCTCTCCCACAAGGGCACTGTATTATCTGTCCATAGTACTCTCTGTCCTTGTGAGTGTGACTTTTACAGATACCTCATACAAGAAGCATGTCCTTCTGTGGCTGAATCATTCCATTTAGCATAATTCATACAAGTTCATCCATGTTACAAGTGACATGATTTCCTTATTTTTAAAAGCTGAATAATATTCCATCGTATGTATTTACTATACCTCTTTATGCATTGTTCTATTGATGGGCACTTGGGTTGTTTCTATATCTTGGCTACTGTGAATAATATACAGATTATTATGATTACAGGACCACAGATGTCTCTCCAAGATCCTGATTTCAATTCATGTGCATATGTACCAGAAGTTGGATAGTTGGATCATATGGTAGCTCTAGTTTTAATCTTTTGAGGAACCTCCATACTGTTTTCCACAGCTGCTACATCATTTTATATTCCTACCAATAGTGTACTAAGGTTCCAATTTCTCCACATCCTTTACTGAAATATCCTTTACTAATATTATAGTATATGTATAATATAATATGATGTTACATTAGTGTATTATATATATTTACACATTTATGTATATACACACATACACATGCACACACACATACACATACATGTGGGTGAACCTATGTCCCTCAAATAAGGGAATACTCATTTTCTATATATCTATGGTATTTTAGGGATTTTATAATTCACTTCATACAGTTCTCAAAACAAACCCATGGGTAAAAACATAATGCCTGTGTGAATTATCTTTCTATGACTATAACAAAATACCTGAGAAAAATAACTTAAAGGGGAAAAGATTTATTTGGGGTCATTTTTTCAGAGTTTTCAGTTAGCCAGCTTCATTGCTTTGGTTCTGAGGTGAAGAAGAACTTCATGGCAGGAAGACATGGCCTGGAGAGCTGCTTATCTCATGGCAGCCAGGCAGCAGAGGGGTTTGGGGAAGAACGAGGAACAACATATAGTACAAAAGACCCACTCCTGTGAACAAGATATCACTTTCAGTATTTTCTACAACCTCCCATTCATGCCATCAGATTTTGAATCCATCAGTGGATTAATCCATTGATAATAGCAGAGCACTTCCCCAGAGTTGAATCTCTGGACATTGCTGCACTGTGGCTCATGCGTGCAACATATGAACATTTGCGGCACATTCCAGATCCAAACCATAACAATGCCCATCTTATTCATAAAAGTGATGTTCAAAGAAGCTAAGTGATTTCCAAGGTCACACAGCCTTCTCGTGTTTAGTGCAAGTCTGAATTCCAATTGATTTGACAGCAGAAAGCTACAGATTTGGTGAAGTCATGCTTGCTCTTCTCTGGAAGGAAGAGTCCTGCTGAGGATTATTATATCACCATTGACAGTCACTATTTTGGAGCCGAGGACACACCACTTTTCTTCAAATGGTAGCTTCATTGGTATGTGATGCAAATGCTGGGTTGGCTCTCTTGATTAGCATGAACTATGAGTTCATAATTGATCACCAACCTTTCTGGGGTTGTCAAGCTTAGATTTATTTCATTTTGTAAAATCGCCCTTCCATATCCTTGAAGTCTATATGGATAGTATAAATTATCTAGATTCTATTTCATGTGTGAAATTAAGCCTCTTAGACTGTAATGAAAATGTGTCTGGCAACTCTCTAATTGTTATGTGTGTGGGGTGGCAGCAATAGGCCGGTTATCCTTAAAATTAGGGTAAATTAGCATTTGTTGTATGTTGAGAATTTTGTGACATTTCTTGAGACACCTTGAGTCTTTCAGAGTTCTTACAATCCCACAGTGAAGAGTCAGAGCTGTAATTTCTGCTTATCATGAGCTTGGGAATAGATTAGGAGCTCTTAGAGTACAGGGCTTGTGTCTATATAATTCTCTTCATCCAGAAATGGGAAGCTTTCACAGCATTATCTATAATTGGGTGTTTAATAAATGCTTTTTGATGAGGATCATGGTATGGAAATCAAACTCTTGAGATCCAGAATCTGCCTGGATTTCTTGCCTCATTATGGAAGAAGAGATGAACAGGAATGCATTGATAAATATGAGTGTCAATATCTTGTCAGGAAACCACACGCCCTCCTAGCTTGGAATGCGGCTAACAGGAAAACCGGAGATGTGTGACCAAGAGAGAAATGCTTTGACATTAACACCAATATTTAACTAATCTTTTCTCACAAGGTAGACTCCATTTGAAATCCAGCGATGTATCCATATGCTTCAGATTGCTTGACAAATCATTCCAAGGTTTATTGAAAGTCACATCATTATGGTGTGTAATCACAGACTTACCACTTCACAAGGGTGAAGGCGGAGGTTAATGGTTTTCTTTTTATTTGCATTATTATTTGATCTCTGGCTTTCCTGGTCAGTTGGGTTTGTGGTAGCTCTTCTTAACTAGCTCTCTGAAGGGTTTTCAAGTTGTCTGCTCTAGGGCTGTTTTACAGTTGCCTTTTCTTATATTTGTTTTGAGTGCTGGAAAATAAGAGAATCCAAGATAGGAGGTATTGATATTACCATGCACACTAAAGTAAATATTAAGTCTTGTGTTGAGATTTCTAAATGCCAAAGTACTTTCATCTAAAATGTTTTACAAAAATGTGGCCAGTTTTAACCAACTGCCCTATGTATCAAACACACACACACACACACACACACACACACCAAAAAAAAAAAAAAAAGACCCAAACCCTGAGATTTCTTCTTTGCTAATATGGTGAATCTTTTAAGCAAATTGGTTTTCAGCTTTAAGATTGCATAGCAGTATAAATGTTCTTAATGACACTAAAGTGTACCTTTAAAATGGGATATTTCATCTTATGTATATTCTACCACAATAAAAAAATTTGATTTTAAGCATCTAATCAACTCTTGAGATTGTCAGACTGATCCACAGAACATGGGCAATATTTACATTTGGTAATGTAAATCCATGGGTTGAGAATACAGCCCTCAAATGTAAAAGATATATTTTATTTTCCCTAAATCAAATTGAATTTGGTGCCAAGTGCTCATCTACTGGAAATGTGTGCGAGAAAAATCATTTGCTTTATGTTTAAGGGAACACATTCTAGAATTCTTGAAAAATTTCCATGGGACTTACGTGAGGTTAGGGAAACAGGGAGGAGATCACGCACTTCCACAGCATACCTTCCTAATTATTTCTATTCACCATGATTCACTTTCACTCGGGTCCTCCGCTGTCTGTCAAGCTCATGTGCTTGGTGGTCACAGAGAGGCTCCTTATAATTGCTGTCTCTACTGACCTCTAGTCTGCTGTGTGGCTTTTCAGGCCCCATGAAGCTTTAGCAATCCCTTCCATCTCGGGCATTACTTCCAAGGGGACATGGATCTCTATAATCACCAATTTTTTTTTCCTTATTTAATCTCAGAAAAGCTCTGGGGCTGTTCTGCCTGCTTGAACCTGGCACTCAACCAACCCATATTCTTAGACAAAACTTGGTATGAGGCAGATTGAACTCTGGGTCTCTGGTAACTTAGACTTTTCTGCCCTGAGACATACAAGCTGTTAGTGGTCTCGGATATAAAGGATATGAGACTCAGAGCAGAATGGCCTAAGATCATTTTTCTATGGAGGAAATAAAAATGTTCCTTCAACTTGTGACTCTTCAAGGCAGCTAAAACCTCCTCTCTCTCTCTCTCTGTCTCTCTCTCAGTCTCTCTCTCTCTCTCTCTCTGTATGTGTGTGTGTGTGTGTGTGTGTGTGTGTTTCATGCATAGATTGTATTAGTGATGCAGTAATAGTGGCAAGTATGGCTGTAGAGGTAAAGAGTTTGAATCTTCTGCTACTTACTTTGTGATCTCAGGCAAGTTAAATTTTCTCAGCTTCACATTTTCCATGTATAAAGTAGTAGTTAAAATATTATTTTTATCATGAACTTACTGTGAAAAATAATTTACTAGGTGCAAGTACTTTAAACAATGAGTTTGGTAAATAGAAAATGTTTAAAATGAAGAAACTATAATTCTGGCAATTTGCCAGAATTTTATAATAAAATAATAACGGCACTACTATCATTATTTCCCATCACTAAGTCTGGTTATTGGGAATTTTAATCCTCTGGACCTCTGTGCCTTGTTTATAGTAAGGAACGTAATCCTCCCCACTAAATTTGACATTGGTTCTAAGATATTTCCAGAGAATCTTTTTAAGGAATCCCTCTCGGGATATTGAACATGTCCACATATCTTACAGGAATGTTATCAAGTTTGTTGTTTCTGTATAATGCTTTGGTAATATGGCCATTTTGACTATATTAATTCTTCCTATCCAAGAACATGGGAGGTCTTTCCATCATCTGAGGTCTTCTTCAATTTCTTTCTTTAGTGTTCTGTAGTTTTCACTGTAGAGGTCTTTCACCTCTTTTGTTAGATTGATTCTCAAGTGTTTTTTTTTTTTTTTGAGGCTATTGTGAATGGGATAATTTTTCTAATTTCTCTTTCAGAGGGTTTATCACTGATATATATATATATATATATATATATATATATATATATAGAGAGAGAGAGAGAGAGAGAGAGAGAGAGAGAGAGAGAAAGCATTTTATTTATGAGTGTTGATTTTATATCCTGCCACTTTGCTGAATTCATTTATTAATTCTAGAAGTTTTCTGGTGAAGTTTTTTTGATCCTGTAAGTATACAATCATATCTTCAGCAAATAGTGATAGTTTGAGTTCTTCTATCAGTATTCTTTTAATTTCTTTTGTCTGTCTAATTGCTCTGGCTAGAGTTTCGAAGGACTGTGTTGAATAGGAGTGGTGAGAGAAGGCATCCTTGTATTGCTCCAGTTCTTAGAGGGAATGTTTCCTCTTCTCTGTTTAGAATGATGTTGGCCTTGTAGCATACTTAGCTTTTACAATGTTGAGGTATGTTCCGACTATCCCTAGTTTTTCTAGTGTTTTAAATATGAAAGATGTTGTGTTCTGTCAAAAGCTTTTTCTCCATCTATTGAGATTATCATATGATTTTTTTATCTTTAAATCTATTGATGTGATAGATTACATTTATTGATTTCCATATGTTGAGCCAACATTGCATCCCTGGAATGAACTCCACTTGATCATGGGGCACTATCTTTTTAATATGTTTTTGTGTGCAGTTTGCCAGAATTTTATAGACAATTTTTGCATCTATGTTCATCAGGGATATTGGTCTGAAGTTTTCTTTCCTTGATGTGTCTTTGTCTGGCTTAGGTACTAGCCTCATAGGATGAGTTTGGAAGGGTTCCCTCCTTTTCTATTTCATGGAATAATTTGAGGAGTATTGGGATGAATTCTTCGGTGCAGGTCACATAGAACTCAGCTGAGAATTTGTCTGATCCTAGGCTTTTCTTGGTTGGTAGGCTTTTGATGGCATCTTCTATTTCATTGTTCAAAATTGATCTATTTAAATTGTGTATGTTGCATCTTGAAAACAACTTTACTTGACTCTACTGCTGGGTAAGTACCCCTCCCTGTGGTTGTTTGTGTGTGGTTGACTGCTATAGAGCACATTCTATTCTTGCATGACTTAGGGTTTCATAAATTATGAAAATACTTTCTTTTTTGCTTGAACAGAGTAGTAAAATATGTCCCTGACTTATCACTCTCTCCATACCACATTATCTTCCCATCTCCAATATCTCTTACTCTGATGTCCCTTAAGATGTTTATGCCTTGTTTGCCAGAGAGCTAAGAAAAACATCTAATCACAGAGCTAATGCTTGCTCATCTCATTCCCAGGATTTGGAATATGAAAATAATGGGTATTCTTTAAGCTGTATCCTCATAACCTTTGTGTCATGATTCAGTGATACTTCTTGATTAAAAAAACAACTAACCACAGATATCTGCTTGTATTACCCAGATTAATGCAGGGTGAGTAGCAGATGAAACTTAACATTTTAGTGATTTAAAAAGATATCTAGCTTTTCTGTGAGAAATGACACTTTGCTCCACAAAGTCATGCAGGAAACTAGGCTGTTGGAGACTTTGCCATCTTTACTAAGAGGCTTCCAAGATGGTCCTTATATGAAAATCTATTCACAAATAGAGAAAGAGATAAAGAAAAAAATTGTTTGGTAAATTGTCACAATGAAAAGGTAAGATTTAGCTTCACATAGAATTGTGCTTAACTGTGGTAAAATAGGAGCTAAAAATGTAAAACTGACAACTTTCATTTTAGTTTTTTTATTTTTTAGTACTTAGAATCATGGAGTGTTAGACTTGGAAAGGGTCAAGAAACCAACTTGTTCATTTTGCTCTTCCCAGGAGGTCTATCCCAGAATTCAGGCCTTCCATCTCCTGGGCAAATTGATGCACTTCTTTTTACCCAGGAGACCCACTTCTTTTTTTTTTAATTTTTTTTATTGGCTGTTCAAAACATTACAAAGCTCTTGACATATCATATTTCATACATTAGATTTAAGTGGGTTATGCACTCTCATTTTTATCCCAAATACAGATTGCAGAATCATATCGGTTACACATCCACATTTTTACATAATACCCTATTAGTAACTGTTGTATTCTGCTACCTTTCCTATCCTCTACTATCCCCCCTCCTCTCCCCTCCCATCTTCTCTCTCTATCCCATCTACTGTAGTTCATTTCTCTCCTTGTTTATTTTCCATTCCCCTCACAACCTCTTATATGTAATTTTGTATAACAATGAGGGTCTCCCTCCATTTCCATGCAATTTCCCTTTTCTCTCCCTTTCCCTCCCACCTCATGTCTCTGTTTAATGTTAATCTTTTCTTCCTGCTCTTCCTCCCTGCCCTGTTCTTAGTTGCTCTCATTATATCAAAGAAGACATTTGGTATTTGTTTTTTAGGGATTGGCTAGCTTCACTAAGCATAATCTGCTCTAGTGCCATCCATTTCCCTGCAAATTCCATGATTTTGTCATCTTTTAGTGCTGTGTAATACTCCATGGTGTATAAATGCCACATTTTTTTTTTATCCATTCATCTATTGAGGGGCATCTGGGTTGATTCCACAGTCTAGCAATTGTGAATTGTGCTGCTATGAACATCGATGAGGCAGTATCCCTGTAGTATGCTCTTTTAAGGTCTTCAGGGAATAGTCCGAGAAGGGCAATGGCTGGGTCAAATGGTGGTTCCATTCTCAGCTTTCCCAGGAATCTCCATACTGCTTTCCAAATTGGCCGCACCAGTTTGCAGTCCCACCAGCAATGTACAAGTGTACCCTTTTCCCCACATCCTCGCCAGCACTTGTTGTTGTTTGACTTCCTAAAGGCTGCCAATCTTACTGGAGTGAGATGGTATCTTAGGATGGTTTTGATTTGCATTTCTCTGACTGCTGGAGATGGTGAGCATTTTTTCATGTACTTGTTTATTGATTGTATGTCCTCCTCTGAGAAGTGTCTGTTCAGGTCCTTGGCCCATTTGTTGATTGGGTAATTTGTTATATTATTGTCTAGTTTTTTGAGTTCTTTGTATACTCTGGATATTAGGGCTCTATCCGAAGTGTGAGGAGTAAAGATTTGTTCCTACGATGTAGGCTCCCTATTTACCTCTCTTATTGTTTCTCTTGCTGAGAAAAAACTTTTCAGTTTAAGTAAGTCCCATTTGTTGATTCTTGTTATTAACTCTTGGGCTATGGGTGTCCTATTAAGGAATTTGGAGCCCGACCCCACAAGGAGACCCACTTCTGTGAGAGCACTCCTGGCATCTGTCTTTCTGCTGACTTTAAGTCTCAGTTCAGGAACTGATATTGTTATGTTATCTGCAAACAATAATCTTAGTAACTTCTCACCATGCCTGACACATGGTATATATAAAATATATAGTATCTATAAGTCTGAAATTTTTAAATAGCTACAGTAATTCCCAAATCCAGGCTCTAGAACTATCCCTTCCCACACTGATTCTGGGCTTGACTGTGACTGTAGGACTTACTACAGTCAGGCCAATGAGATAATAGCAAATGTAAGGCAAGCAGAGATTTGAAAAATCCCTGGAGTGTTGCCATCTCTTGCTTGTCTTGGGGAATCCTTGCAATTTGCATCAGGTGAATAGCCCCAGATAGCCTGAGAGATGATGAGGAATATAGGGACGCTTCACTTCAGCTGACTTTGGGCCAATTGCCATACACTTAGATAAAGCCATCCTTAACCACCAAGCCAACCCAGATCATATCTAAGCAGATTATCCACAGAATTGTGAGACTAATCAATATTTTTAAGCAATTAAATTTGGGGTTGTTTATCATCCAGGTAAAGCTAACTAATATGGAGAGATCATACTTGAGAGGTCTATGCGCCAAGTCTGGAAGTGGTGCCCATCACTTCATTAAATCCATCAGAGGGCCTCATCTACCTGCAAAATGCAGGAGATCCAAGAGGAAAAGGAATGGGGTTTCAAGAACAGCTGGCCAATATCTGCCACACTGATTTACCTTTACTTTGTAAAAGAACCCTTAGGTGGTAATCAGAGTGTAACAACTTTCTAGGCAAGTTCCTCGGGCCAGGCCACTAGACAGTCACTTTTAGTTTATTTGTTTGGCACAAGGAGATAGGGAAAAGGAAATGGGACAGATGTGCTGCCTTCCTGGGAGGTTGTCTGGTAAATCAATTCCTGCCAAGTTTCATCTGCAACCCTGAGAGATAAAAAAAAGGAACCTGCAGGCAAGAACCGCAAGGTAGGAAGGGTTTTAAACGGTGATCCCTTGGAAAAAGAGATTTTTATTTACTGTGACTGTTAAGGAGGTCCGGGGCATCTGTCTTTGAGTGCATAGGGATACACTTTTGCTCTCTGCCCTATAGGATCTGAAGCAGAACTGCCCCATGCTCAGAGAAGTAAGGGTCAGCCAGCCCATTTCTACTTGCTCCCGTGTGTCTCATCCTAGACTGACTGTCAGTAAAGCCCTCTTCCTTTTCACGACCTCCTCCCATATTTAGGTCTCTGGTTGGGGAGAAATCTCAGAGGCTATGCATCTAAAGAGGAAGACCACTAGACAGTGTGGAAAGCACCCTGCTTGGGAGCCAGACTGTCCAGCTTCCATTCTGCCTCTGCCTCCTTCATTTGCTCTGTGTGATCTTGTCTAAGCCTGGATGATGAGCCTTGAAGGGATGTGTACAAGGAGAGTGGCTCATTGTGGGTACTTACTAAATGTTGTGTTCCATCATGGACATCATCATCCTCCGATTTTCCTTTCCTTCTGCCCTTTGGTCCTTCCCACTAGTCAAATAGGTAAAGCCTGGAGAAGGGAGGTAGATAGGAGAGCAGGAGATAGTGAGACTGAACTTCCTTCACAGTTCAGATCCTATTCCGTATTAGCATGGTTAATTCTAGTTCTCCAAGACCTGTTATCTAGACAATCTCATTTAGCATGACAGTTCTCCAAGATGCAGCAGCGTGCAGCCTGTGTCGGCAGATTAAAAAATAAACATGTGAAGAGTTAAGTAACTCTTGAGTTGCTGAGACTGAAGTGACTTTTTAAAATCTCCCTTCAATGTGTGGGGAAAAAAAATTTTGGAATCAAGTTGTTTGAATCATTTTATGATGGTTTCCACCATTAGCTCTTGCATTCATAGATCCAAACCCACCCTAAGTATCTTATGTTCAGGGTTATCAGTCTACACATTATTTTAAGGTCTCTTTAATTAATTTTCCTCTATTTTCTTATACTAAGAAGCAGCTCCAGTCTTACTGCTTCTGGGTTAATTGTGCCATTAACTATCCCCGTTTCTTTATGAGTAGTATACCTTTATGAACTTGGCTTCTACAGTATTACTTATGACCAATCTTAAAGCATGGTCTCTTCTGGTGTCGAGGTTTTTAGTCCTCGTTGCCTCCAGACCTGTAGGAGACATGGGGAGAACATGCCCAGGCCAGGATGAGCCAAGAAAGGAGAGGGCCGACTGACTGCCTGCACCCAGCCCTCCCTCGCCGGCGGGAGGACAATCAGATGCGTCAGGGAGGACAGTCAAGGCTGGAGCTCGTTTATTGAGGAAGCACGCACAGCTAATATAAGGCACAGGAGCCAATCAGGATCAAGGTCAGCAGGGTGAGGAGAGTTCACGTGTACACCCATTCTACAGACAGTAAGGGGAGACACGAGCTGTCCACAAGGGCGGAAGGGTTCTGAGCCTATCCTAGAGGTGGTCTGATTTTTTGTCATAACCCACGGTACCGCCTTCTGGCTGATCACCAGGCGCCATCTTAGCCATGTGCATCCCCAAGACCAGGAAGTGAGCATCAGTCTGCAAGTTAGGTTTCCTTTTCTCCATCATAGGTTTCTGTTCTTCTGATGTGATGTGCCCTACATTCTGGGTCAGGTTTTAACCTACAGCCAAGTTCTTGCTCAAGTATAGGAACATGCCACCTATTTGCATCTTTGTTCTAAGCTAAACACTTCTTAGTGTTATAGCTGAGTTTCTGCTGTTAATCTTGATACACTTTTATGATTTGCAAGGCTAGGGGAAATAGAGAATAACTATCAAGTGTCCAGGGACTCTAGGAGTTTAGAGTCTCTATAAAAAACATCCAGAATATCAATGGAAGTGATATCAGAGTAGTAAATAACACAATATTAACCAATATTTTAATGATAAATTATTGCTATAGGAGATCACAGAAAGGAAAAACCAGTTTGCGTTGGGGAGCTCTGGGAAGAATTCATAGAAGAAGTGAGATTTAATCTTGGTTATGTTGGATAGCTAGATAAGGTGGAATATACCATAACCAATAGGGTAATGACATAAATACTCAAGGAATTTGGGGTGGGATCATCAAGTTTAGTGGTTAGGCACAAGAGGTAGACTTTTGTTCCAGAAAATAATTTTGACAGTAAGTTGGATATAATTTTGCCTGGAATAGTTTCAGGGTGCCAGTTCGTTTGTTCATTCATTCAGCAATTCAATAAATTCAATAAATTTGACTTACTAGCGCCTAATATATTCCAGTCTCTATTCTAGGTCCCAGGAACTAAACAGTGAGTGGGACAGTAAAAGTTACTTTATTGGTGCTGATTACATCCTAAATGTGAAAAAAATAATTAAAAATAAACAGATACATATGTGTGGTTATATCAGAGAGTCATCGTACTACAGAAAATTAAAGCAACAGCATATGATAGAGAATGATTAGAATGATTAATCTAATTATTAGATTGTGTCACTTGGAGTAGGTGATATTAAAACTGAAATTTGAATGAGGAGTGGGGACCATTCATGTGAAGGATCTGGGTGATGGGTGTTCCTGGAAAAGGCAACAGCTAAGGCTCCAAGGTCAGAATGAACTTGGTAGAGCCAAGGAGTGGCATATAGGTCAGTAAGGTTTATGCACCAAGAAAGGGAATGAGAGCACGGATGACTCTGTAGAACACTTGGGAAATATGATCAGCTCTGGTCCCACTGTTTACCAAAGGAACCAGAATTTCTGAGATGAAGTCGAAGACACAGTGCTTATTAACATCTCTCTAACTGATTTCTAACAGGGAAGCCAAAGCTGAGAAGCACTGCATTAGAAAGAGACAAAAGAAGGGCTTTTGGAGCCGGCAGCAGGTGCTCTGAGAGGCAGTGGAGTCGAAACAAGTGAAGGGTGTAGCCCTGCTGAAGGGATGATCATTCTGCACCTGGAGGTCAATGGAGTCGACTGATCTATTCCAAGAGCAGGGCTCCTATGTTCTTATAGTTAGTCTCCTCTATCAGTTTCCTGAAATTTCCTGGCCAATTCCAGTAGTAGTAGTACAAGAGTTAAGATTCAGTTTATTTGTGTTCTGCAGATCACAGAAATCCAACCCTTGGGGGTAAGGAATAAGCAGCTGATCCTGAGTTGAAAACAAATTTCCCTAGGTACTTCCTCCTGTCCAGGGGAGGGGATGGTGAAAGCAGCTTAACCTGTAACATAGTTCTACATGAAACACTTTTATTTCTTTGAAAACTAGGTATTCCCCTATATGGGCTGTAAAGAAGTGAGCAATTTTACTCACTTAGAAGGGCAAGAACGGAGCTCAGATATTGTAGAGGAAAAAGACTGGTTTCAGGCAGAGATGGGATGTGAGATGGAGGATGGAGAAGATCCTTTCCATACTAGATAAAATTCAATAGAGGAGGCTTTTGAGCATAGAGATATTTTGATGGTAAAAGAAAAAGATGATACGAGTGATTGGAAGAGATGCATGATATGAATAGAAAGTTCTCTTTAGACTCCTAAACTCTCTTTAGACTCCTAAACTCCTAGACTCTCTTAGTCTCCTAAAAAAGGAGACTCTACCGAGAGAGAGCATAGTCAAGAACTCGAACTCTACTGTCCAATTTGAATGAGTTCCTTAAGCTCTTGAATCCTTCGTTTCTTCATTTATCATATGGAAATGATAGTGCCTGGTCATCATTTGTCATGAGGACTAATGAAAAAAAATGCCTGTAAAGGGCTTGGCACAATACCTGGCACTTAGGATGGGCCCCCCATCCATGTAGTTCTTACTGTAGTGACCACTACCATTACCATTATCAAAATTGTCTTTACAGTTAACATTGCCTATTTCACAAAATTTCAATCATGTTCGCCAACCAACCATTGGGTTCCAGATAACAGTGAGAAGGCCAGTATGGATAAATGTATGAACAAAGGTAGGTTGTCCCCAGGTATTCAAAAAGAGTGAAGATATGACTAAATTCATAGTCAGTCAGCATTTATTGAGTGTGTATCATGTGCATCCATTGGCTTTCCTCTAATATATTTAACCCTTTTAATTGTATGGCATAGAGAAGTGGGTTGAGCAGAGTTGAAGACTAGGGACTGGCTGTGAAGGATCTAGATGACATACATTGAGCAAACTGTTCTCTAAAAATAGTTCAAGGCTATCCATGGCTTAAGTTGCCAATCTGGAAGCCGATATAAAAGTTAAATTGCCAAAGCTGTAGCCCACAAACTCAGAGTGGTTCTAAGGATAATGAAGGTGTTGAAAAGTAGCAGTGGATTATAGGGGGCTTTCAACTTTTTACTTGGGGGTTGGTGGGAAATACCAAGGTCAAGACCCACCACTGCAGGATAGAATTCTGGGTCTGCAAGCTTGGAGAGAAAGTTATTTTGCATTAATGTGCATTTTATATCGGGAGAATTCGTGTAACAAATAGGAATGAAAATCAAGGACATAGTTGAGTTCATCACGGGAAAAGTAGAATACCAAAGAGAACTGAGTTGAAACATATGAAATAATTATGGTCAGTCAATTATGAAGAGGTGAATTAGCAAAGGAGAACAAAATCTGATAATTAACATTTTATATAATAAACTGCTCTGGAAAGTAGGAAACCTGCATGTTAGATTGGGTTACATATAGCACCGAATGATGTAAGCCTCAGTTTCTTCAGTCCAAAGGATAAAGACATTAAATAATGTGATGGCTAATCTGGTTTTATTTAAAACACTATCATTCTGTCACAGAAAAGTTGACAGCTTGGCTGAGAGGTATACAATCTTGAGGCAGCAATTAAAGTATTTTGCCTTCCCAGGTTTTCAGACATGTCCAAGTTTGTCTTTCTGTTTCTTTTTTGTTTGGTTGGTTTTAATTTTATTTTATTGTGTTAAGAATACTTAATATGAGATCTACTCTCTTAATAAATTTTAAAGTGTATTCTATTTGAATATAGTGTAGATTTCCTTTCTCATGGAGTCAATGAAAATAGACATTGTATAAGTGAATAAATCAATATGCATTTATTGGATGTGGCAAAGGCTTCATGAATAGAAAATAAAAAGGATAATTGAGAGATTAATATGTTGATTTCAGAGGTACTGGGTTAGGAGTGGTAGTGATCAGGCTCCTTTAGACTTCACATTAACAGATTCTGTCCTCACTCTGCATTTCCTTGTGCACACAGTTATCTAGAACTTAGTAGAGAAAGCGGTTAACTGACCTCTCTCCACTGTTGTTAGGTCATGAGCACAGGAATGGATTCTTATGCACTCCAATTTCCCCTGTCATTATATTTGTTATGAAACAGATTCTCTACACTCATTATCAAAAAGTTGGTAGGTTCTCTGCCCTTCATATGGTGCTCACCTCTTTATTTTCATTGCATTAAGTCAAATTTGGAAACTGGATTGTCAGCTGCCAGATAGACTGCTCTTCCTCTATGGAGATAGGTGAAAAACATTTAGTAATTCATTATCAAAGCTTACAGCCCTAGAGGGTGTTTTGGCCTTCAATTCAATTATTCAATAAAGAAAAGAAAAGTGCCTGGGACAATTAGATAGGCTATCCAGTTGTCAAAAATTGAATTTTCACCTCGGAAAATGCAAGTTCATATTCTGTTCTTAAGTCATCAGAGGGAAACACAAGGCATCCAATGTCAGTTTAGACTGTCAAAAAGCCTTGTCCAAAAGCCGTAAAGTTGTCATTCCTCATATATTATCATTGCAGAAACCAAGGATCCAACTTCCTGCCTGAACTTTCTGACTATACAAATGAACCTTTGGGGATGATAAGTATGTCTTATATGAATATCCGAGTTGTAGCTGCTAACAGAATAACCTGCTTTGCTAAATTACTCAAACCCAGATAATAAAGAATATCCATCTATGGAAAAAAAGGTCTGAGACACGGTGCCTGCTCATGAGGCCTTTATAACCTATTTGGGGAGTTAAAGATTACACACCCAGAACCTTATTTTTGGTGGTTCTGGGTTATTTTAAAGTTCCTGTGATAGAGTGTAACTACCCAAAAATGATGCCCACAATGAGAAGATGGGTGGTCAGAAAAGAAGCCAGATTTCTATGGATGTGGTAGCTTGACACTGAATTTCACTCGCCCAGAACAACTGCAAGTCTTCATGTTCAGTGATACTTTTTGTTATTTAAATCCTCCCCCCCCCCGCCCGCAAGGATCTAACCTAGTCTGAAATTGCAGGAACTAGAGGTGGTTAAGGGATATGATTAATTTGACTTTTGCTTCATGTGGGAAACAAGAAAAGAAAAAAAAGTGAAGGTTCCTAAGTAAAGGTGGCTTGAAAAATCAATAAGAGAAAAGTCTTCCTGAACTAGCAAAATCTCAGGGATCAGGTATAATAGAACTGGGTTTTATTTAGGCTGAAAATGGGATGAAATTATAGCTCTTTTTTGCACTTATTCTTGATGCATATGAGAGAAAGTTTTGCCATAAACAAAATTTCAACCAAAATTCTGACTTTGTCAAGAATAAGCCTTGTCTTTCCTGTTGCTATAAAGAGGTGAGATCATAGCCCTGGCCCTGATTGGTTCATGTATGGATGTCTTCTGAGGTAGGCAGGGGTTCTTGAGTTTTCCTATAGTAAAGCATATCTTGGAAAGGAACATAGTCCACTGTGGTGGTATTACGGGAGATAAGACTAACCTGGGATGGCTTGTCCCACTTCTCACTGTAAATTTCTTCTTCCTGATGTTTTCTGCTCTCTCAGAAGCCTGGTTGTGGGGAAAAAATAATCTGAGTCAATAACTTAACAGTTTTCTTCAAGGAGTCAGCCATCAACTAACCCAAGCCTACAAGGAGACATTCCTTTTAAATAGACTCTGGTTTATAATATCATGGTTCAGAATAGCCAAAGATTTAAGTCTTAGTATATAAAACCTTACAAGGAAGTTGAAACTTACGGTAACAAAGGACCTAGGAGGATTGTATCATTTTGTAGCTATAAAGAAATAGGTGCCTGTGCTATAAGACTATTTTGGTAAACTGCTGCAGCCCTGCTGGCTGGGCAAAATAACTGGGGGGTGATGAACAACTTGTGTAGATTGATATAGCAGGAGTGAGAGCCCTTTATTGTAGGACAGGAGGGGTATATATACATTCCACACAGCTTATCTTAATTAACATAAACTAGATACAGCAGTCAACCAATAAGGAATCTCCACACTTATTGGCTCGCTGGCGCCACCTCACAAACCACTCCCTCTGGCAAAATGCCAGGCGCCATCCCGACTTGTTTACAGACCCTAACAGTAAACAAGAGTTCTCTCTACCCACATTCTGCAATAAGAAAATGTGAATTCTGATAACTATGCCCATAATGATTGAATTCCTCACATCTACCCACCTGCCTCAATCATCATGATTGTAAGTGCCTCACAGAAAATTGTTCATGTATTCCATTCCATCCATCCATTTTCTTATATGCTTACTGAGGAATAATTTTATTGAAGTGGTTCCTCATTATATATAATTTAAGACCATTTATTCATTAATGCATTTGTTGCGTACACATTAATTCAGTATATACAATGTGCCTTGTGCTAAAAAAACAGAAGAGTAAATAACTATATATATCCTTGATCTCATTTTATGTCTATCTGTAGATTATGATACAGAGTAATAAATACCATTATTAAGTAACAAATTGCAAAGGGGGATAGCAACCAACAGTCCAGGTTGATTGGAAAGACTCACAGAGAATATTATATTTGTTTAGGGCTTTGAAGAATGACTAGAAATGTTTTAAGTGAATCAAGGAAAGAAGAGGGAATAAGTATCTCCTGTCTGGAGACACAGGAAACATGGCAGGCTTAAGGAAAATATTGTAAAATATTTCCATGAAGTTCACCCTAATGCTAGGTACATGATTGTGAACATTTAAAGTTTATTTAATTAAATCAACCAAAGAGGGCCTGAGTTGTAAGATTCATTAATAGCAGGTTTTTTCGAACTCTTCTTTGTTGGCCAGGGAGCTCTCCATGGTTCTGAAACACCCCCATTGATGCCTTTTTACCTGTCTAGATTATTTCCTTTTTTCCATCAAGTTCCTAGCTATCATTCCAGAGGCAGTAATTACTTTCATCCTGGATCTACCAGAACCTTGGGATCCTGCTCTGTCAAATGAGCTCACTATTTTATTGGTATTTCATAATTGTACATAATACCGAACTTCATTATTACAGATTCAAACAGTACCTGACATAATTTGGTCACTTTAATTCCCCACTATCCCCTTTTCTCTCCCTCCTTCCTCCCCACTGGGCACCTTCCTCTACTCTCCTGGTCTCCCTTTAATCTGCAGACACACTGGAGATGACATTTGATGAGCTGGAAGAACTTGTGGTTAGAAACACAGACTGTATAGGAAAGTCCTTACTTTTATTTCTTAATTTTCTTTCAGATATGTTATCATGTTGTTAATCTGAATACAGTTTGTTAATTTCTGGAGTCTGGGTTTCTCTAGCCTTTTGACCCAGACCATACACTTTTATTTGTATTATTGATGAATTTTTTTTCTGGAAATTATAGTTCAAGGTGCAGAATTAGAAGACTGACTCAAAAAATAAAAAAGAAAACAAAACAAAACAAGACTGGTCTCATAATGAAACTTTGGACTCAAATGAAGTTGGTAAAATAGAGTAGAAAGAATACTGGGTAACAAATCAAAATTGGGGTCTCAACACTTAAAAGCTGAGTAAAGTCAATTAGTTTATTTTGAAGGCTCAACACCCCTTTTTGTAAAATGTATATAAGTTATTTCCCATCAAATCATAACATTACATTGAGATTCTGGTATCTTCATGTTTGTGAAGTTAGTTTGACAATGAGGAGATTGGAAAAAGTTACTAAATTGATTGGAAGGTGGTCTGTCTGGTACCCTTCACCAGGGGAAGTGCACACTGTCCCTGCCACCGTGAAAGTTAGGGACTATGAAGGCTCCAGGTGAGGGGACAAGGAGGCACAGATGTTCATGTGATGGTGCAAAGAAGTTAATTTGCTCCTCTTTTTAAATAGCTCTGCATGAAACCTATCAGTGGGGTTTTCTCCCCAGTTAGATTTATGGTTTCTGAATGACATTGTTTTTTCTTTGCCATTTGGAAGCTAAACAAGGCTAGAGAGAACAAGACTCTCATTTTTCTATCAGGGACAAATGAATATCAATCAATGTAATTAAAGTCCAGATGGAATAACTGATGAGACACATTGCCCCCTTCTCCCTCACTATCCCCGCCCACATTCATATTCTCTCCACTGCCATTTCCTTCTGCCCCCCTTCTGCTATTCTGTCTTGTACACGTGAAAATCATCAACTAATTAGAATACGATTACTGTCACTCTGTTTGTCCCATCTCTCTTGATGTTCAGGTTAGTTTGGCATTTGTTTCTCTCCAAAGTACAAATCTCTATTAAAAAAAAGACATCTACCATATTTAAGGGGAGTCATTTATATATTAGTCATCATAGGTAAATAATGAAGCAAGATTTCTAGTCTTACGTTCTTTTCTTGAAAGTTGTATACACAAAGAGCTAATTAACCAGTAGAATGCAAGAAGAGGAGTGTCCTATGCACAGCCCAGGGCTGACTTTTACAGTGGCCACTTGGCAATCAAGGATGGGAAATGAGCAACATTTTAAAGCCTCTTGTGCTAATTATTTTGGGGGAATGAATGTAAATTTGGGGGTGGGGCCACGTGCTCTCAGATTATTCCAGGAGAGGAAAATCATAGAGTTTTATCTAAAAATAAACTTATAGAAGATTTAATTACAGTAAGTGGTTTACAATGTAAAATACCACAAATGATAGATCTGGAGAAGAGGCCTTCTCTCTGAATAGAATTTGTTTATATATCCTGATGGAATCAAATGTATGGAATATATATTCTTGGAGAATACACAAAAGGAAGCCTGAGAATCCAGAGGAGAGTGAAAATTACTGTCCTTTATTGTCTGAAGAATTCTTACTATAGAGGATAGTGACATACTGTTAATCTCACTAATAAAGGAGCAAACAACAATAGGAAAGCGATGAAGATGAATGATTTAGGTCAAGCTTCCATGGCATATCCTGACTGTTTATTTTAAGTATTATAAGTTTTCAAAGTAGAACTTTTCTTACATGGCCAGTATGATTCAGGTATCATCTTCTCACAAGAAAACACAATGACAGTGTAGGGAAGGATTAATATTTATTGCACATAATACAATGAGCAAGGAACTGTCCTGTTTTTAGTGTATCAATTTATCAATCTTTTGAATTAGACTATTCTGACAGATGAGAAAACTAAAAATCAGAGAGGCTAAGTAATCTGATCATTATTACATAACTGTATATCATAGTCAGAATTTTTGTTCATGCACGTTGGACTCTAAATTCCATACCCTTCCTATCATACAATTATGCCTAGTACATGATTGGATTGCACACTCATTTTTTCATTCAGGCAAGAGAAAGCATTCATTTATTTTGCTTCACTTTTCCCATGAATCTCCTAAGAGAAATACTTGACTCTAATAAAAACAATCCCTGATATTGTTTACTCCAGTGAACATCTTTGTGTTGCCTGACTAGTTTCTTTTCCCATTTGAGCAATACCATTTGTTTCCCCTTTAGGTGATCAAAACCCATGCTTTTCTGATGAGGGTGGAAGTTCCTTCCACTCCAGCCACTCACCTCCAATCATACAGTTGGGTATATAATCTAGGCTTGATTTATTAGAATAGAATAACTTATTCTGTACACAGCTATTCAGTTTTTATGTTTCCAAGCTGATTTTACCTTTATACTAGAGTCATCAAAATACTTTATTTAGACTACTAGTAGATACCATTCCAATTAAATGGGGAAAAAAGTGTTTGACTAAAATATGGCTAGAGAAAGTGTCAAGCCCTAATGGAATACTTCATGATCCTGGATTCAGCCATACCTGAATCAGTTTCTTTAAATGGATGTGAATCTATAGTATTTTTCTTTTATCTTTAATTGATGCTATTACAACAAAACTAATTTTATTTTATTATTTCCATTTTAAATTACTTATCTATTTTTCTTTTTCACATTTTACTGGTACATTATACTTGTACATAATGATGTGATTTATTACATATTTATACATGCATACAACAGTATAATTTGGCCAATATCACTTCCTAGCACTTCCCAGTTCCCTCCCAAACATCCACCTGCTGCTTCCCTTCCTCTATTGATCTCCCTTTGATTTTTGTGAGATCCCTTTTCTCCCTTCCTTTTCCTTTTTCCTAACTTTCACATCTGAGAGAACACAAATGACCCTTGACCTTCTGAGTTTGACTTATTTTGCTTAATATAACGTTTTCAAGTTCCATCCATTTTCCTGCAAATGACATAATTTCATTTTTCTTTATGGCTGAGTAAAACTCCATTGTGTATATACCCTACATTTTCTTTATTCATCCATCCATTGATGGATACCTACATTGGTTCTGTAGTTTGGCTGTTGTGAACTGTGCTGCTGTAAACATGGGTATGCACGTATCACTGCACTATGCTAACTAATTCTTTAGGATAATTGTTGAACTAGATTGAATGGTGGTTCCATGTCTGGTCTTTTGAGAAACTTCCTTACTGATTTACATAGAGATTGTACTAATTTACAGTCCCATCAACAATATAAAAGTGCTCCTTTTTCTCCACATCCTCTCCATCATTGTTTGTTTTCTTGATGCTGCCATTCTGACTGGGTAAGATAAAATCTCAGTGTAGTTTTGATCTGCTTTTCCCTAATTGCTAATAATGTTGAACGTTTTTTCATGTTTGTTGGCCATTTGTGTTTCTTCTTTTGAGAAGTGTCTGTTTAATTCATTTGCCCTTTTGTTGATTGGGTTGTTTGTTCTTTTGGTGTTATGTGTTTTTGAGTTCTTTTTATATTTTAAATACTAATCTTTTGTCAGAAGTGTAGCTAGCAAAGATTTTTTCCCACTGTCCAGGTTCTCTTTGCATATTCTTGGTTGTTTCTTTCACTGTGCAGAAACTTTGTAACTTGATAACATCCTTTTCTTTTTAAAAAAAAAAAAAAAACTCTTGGCATTATTTCTTGAGCTTTAGGGGTCCTATTGAAAAAGTCATTGCCTGTGCTTATATGCTGGAGGGGCATAGTTTCTGGTGTAATTTCTAGGTCTTTGATCCATTTTAAGTTGATTTTTGTGCAGGGTGAGAGATAAGGGTCTAGTTTCATTCTTCTACATATGCATAGCCAATTTCCCCAGTACCATTTTTTAAAAAGGCTATCTTCTTCAATGTATGTTTTTGGCACTCTGTCAAGGATCAGATGACTGTGTCTGTGTGAGTTGAAATTCATTTTAAAACATAAAAATATGGCAATGTCATCTTATTTTGTAAGTGGATGATAAATCAAATACCTACAGTCAATGAGGCAGCACTAATCATATCCCATGACCATGGACCTAAATGTGACCCAAACTTTGACACCTGGTCTTGGTCCCCTGATTGTCTCTGGACTTCTTGTAGGAATCAATTAGTTGGCCAACAAATAATATTTGTACCTTGGACTCTGTGTAATGCCTATGGGAATGCCTGAATTTGCCTTTATTGAGACATCTCTCTTCCCTGTGAAATCCCAGAGGAGCTATAAACTCAAGGAATGATGCCAAATGAGAAATGAGGTGCTGTTTCATTATTCATTGTACATGTGTCCATAATTTCCAACAACTTGCTAATAAATTTGATTGGAGCACAGGGCATAGGCTCAAATTTAAGCAGACTCTATCTGCCCCCAAAGGCAAATCTTAATTCCAACTAGTGGTAACACCACAGTGCTCAATAAGGTTAGTAAGAAATAAAGAGAGAGGGATCAGTCGATTAGCCTTTACTCAAGAGTCTGAATGTGGGTCTGCTTGCTGCACAGCCTGTATACTGTGGGGAAAACCACACTTAATGAATGTATTTTCAATTTCAGTTCTTACTTCTACTAGAAAGCATGGTCCAATCAATGTCTTGGATCTCGTCCAATCGGGTTAGAAAAAGAAATAAATCATCCACAGATTTGGGCAGTGTATCAGCAGCACCATCATGTATGCTAGATACATACTTCTTCAAAGTGATTCTGACACAGAGATGTACCCAAAACCAGTACTTTAAAACTAGCCAACCTTATGGGTACCACTGCACTATGCTCAAAAATCTTCATTTATGTTACTTCTTTGTCGTTCCTAAATATATACTTGTATTTCCACCTATATGTGGATTTATGCCAGGATCCTATCTTCTGGGATATACAAGAACGGAAAGGTCTCTATATTGTGGTATAGTGATCTACCGGAGAAAAGTGCTGTGTGTATGTTTTGCAGGAAGTCATGTTTTGGGGTGTGTATGTCTATTAATGGAATCATTGAACCAGATCCAAGGTCCCAGAGGGACTCCTTGAGATCATCTTTCTAACCCAGTGATTCTCAAGCTTAGCTAATGCCTGGAGAGCTTATTAAAAACACCAGTTCCTGGGCTCTTCCTGAGACCAACTGAATCAGAATCTCTTAGAGTAGGGGCAGAAATATTTATTGTAACAACTTCCCCAGGTGATTTTTCTGCCAATCCATGGAGCAGCCTTTGGAGATCCCTTTATCTTTTACTTTCAAGTTAAAAAACATCTTTCGGAAAGCTTGTGAGCTAGGTAAGAATCTAACTGATAACCAAAGGTATTTACAGGAAGGTTTCTGCACTTGTCTCAACAAAAAATTCCTTTGTCCATCAAACTTGGTTTTCAGAATACTCTCATGTAAGTCCCTGGCATGGAAGAGTAAGTTTGTTTCCAATCCCTGCTTTTTCTTGTTGTTATGAGCTGCTACTGAGAGTAGATTTGGTCACAGATATGCTGTCTTAGCTCCTTGGTTCTTTGTCCTTCCTGGTCCTATTTTTTTTTTTGACCCCCTACTCCAAAGTATCTGTGCTTGGGATAACATTTTCTTTCTCTTCTTTTTTTTCTTCTTCTTTTTTATTTTTAATGATTTTATTTCTCTTAATGAGGCCCCATTACTTGAACTCCATCTGTACTTCATTCTGAAGTCAAAATGGCTTCAGAATGAATCATATAAATTGTATCATACAAATTTAGGGTGGGGGAAGAGGATCAGAAATGAGGACAGAGCGAGTATCTAGAAGACTGAATGTGAGCTTGTATAAAGAGGAAATGATGATTCCAATAAGTGTCTTTTCCCCCTGTTTGCATTCCCTGGTAGCTAATCCTCTCAGCATAATCCTCTTAACTGCATGTATTCTATCAGAATTTTATCTGATCTACTTCTCTGACAATCCTTTCTATGTTTACTAGCTCCCTCCTATTTTTGATGTTTCATGGGAAATTCATTCCTGTTTCTCTATTTTCGTACACATCTGGGTTCTTAGGATGCTTGGGAAGTGGGAAGGCTCTTGGCACAGGTTGGAGTTAGGTGAAAAGTCTGGGGTTAGAGTTTCCAACTTTCAGAATTTGATAGAGAGAGACCTAAACAGAGGCTTTCTCCATCATCACAAAGCTGGATCTTAATTTGTGCACAGTTGGTGTTGGATCAGAGGCCTGTAGTGCTGAATCGGAGATGTAGGACAGAGGGGACCATGAACAGGAGCACTAGCCCATATGCCAAGGTTCTGAGAACATTGGTCAGGAGGCGTTAACCTTCCTTAATGAACCTAACCATTGCTTTTGTTTGTGTCATCAAGGAAATTATAGCAAGATGAGAGGCTGTGTTCATTGGCTCTAGATAAAGTCAGGGACCCCCTTACTGTGGAATCAGCCCTATCGATGTTCTGTTTCCTGTGGAAAAGCAATGAGAGGTTAGGCATGACAATATGCCATAGTGCTTTAGGCCCTTGACCTGACTTTATACCATAATAACTTTATCCAGTTGGGAATTCAAATCCCTTTAAATGAAAATACCCCTGAGAAGGGTCTAACCTTAATCCCTTTATCAGCTTACTCTGTGTAATTATCAATTAATTCTTTAGGAGAGATTAGCTGGCAACCAACAGAAATCAAGACAGTGGTGGCGTAGTGACTTCTCCTAGTTTCACCACTCATTCGCAGAGTGACCTTGACTTTCTGCCTTCTCTAAGCCCTGGTTCTCCACTTGTGTAGACACTAGTTGATGGGATTTTCCAGTTCTGTTTTAATGACTGAGTTCCACATGCATTCCCTGATTCCTGACTGAAGGGGATTGCAAAGAGAGTTCCTTACTTCACGGTTTTCTTTATTGTGTTCCTGGGACCCAGGTCACATGACTGTGGGTCTAGTGAAAAACAAAAAGGAAAGTGTGGCCAAGGATTGAAAGCCATAGGAAGACTAGTCACAGAACTGCTTAGTTGCAAGCCTTGAACAGCTGTGTCCCAGAGATGAGTTTGCAAAGGAGGAGAACCGTATGAGATGTCAAGCTCAACAGCAGAAAAATAGGCTGATACGATCAGAAAGGATGCCAGGCTGTTGTGGACATCTGCCGTACACAATGACATCAAGTGGCTGTCTGAACACAGTCTGAAATCCCTCTTGACTTTGAAGAGACCCCTGGGCCTCAAACTTCAAATCTGCACAGATAGCACTCTAGCCTGGCTTTCTCCTGTCAACACGATGCTAATGTTCCTGTGGATACAGGATTTGGAGTCACGAGAACTGGATTCCAGTGTGATAGATGACAAAAGCCAAAACAAACAAAATAAACAATGTGACTATTAACTTTGAGCTTCCCGATGCCCTGAGCCCTGGGCTAAGTGTTTTGCATACTTTGTCTCATTCAAGTTGTGACCTTGGGTTCTTAATTTCTGTGAATCTGCAATTTCTCTATTAATAAAAATGAAACATTTTTGCCTTATCCCATGATAATAGCTGACACGTACTAGGTGCTTGCCACACACCAAACTCTGTGATAAGCACTTTTTATGCATTGTTTACTTAATACAATAATCCTGAGAGGTAGATAAGAATTATGATTATTGCCACTTTACAGAGAGGGTTACTGAATTGGACTAAGTGGGATAAATCAGCAAAGTGTGGAGTTGGTTGAAGGAAGGGGCTTCATGCTCCGTATCATTCATAAAGATCCAAGTCAGGTGGCTGCATTTGCCATCACCCAGTAACACCACAAAGGAATCTTTGGTGTTTAGTACTGCCTGTGTGAAGTCATTTGGCCATGAGAGCAAGGTGAAAGCTGTTTGCACAGAGGGGTGTGGATGGAGGTAAAGAGGTGGTCGTGAGCGATAGGTACCAAGTACTCCAGGACCAGATAAAACTTTTGCTTAAAAAAACCCCTTGGATTCTAGAGTTCAGTGAAGAGGTTCTGTTGATTCATGTCCTAAAGCCATCAAGAATAATGTCAGCAGTGGAACTCATCTCTTTGCTTTCCCCCTAGGTGTATGTGTTGTTTGTGTTGTTTTGTATTCTGCCTCATTGAAATTTCTAAGCTCCAATTTTCATTATCTGAGAAATTGAGTTCTTAATACCTTTAATTGGCTGGGGGTAAGGGGGAAGGTAAATAGGGGAATGAAATGAGAGAGAGTAGGCATTAAAATATTTTGTCAGGGCAGAGGGTGTGGCTCAGTGGCAAAGCACTGTGCCAGGCCTGGGGGTTGATTGCCAGCACTACAAAAACAAACAAATAAACACACAAACAAACAAAATAAAGCAAAAGAAAAAACAAAACAAAACACCATGTGTCTACACACACACACACACACACACACACACACACAGTCCATGAGGAACTAATGAAGATGTCAGGCTGAATAGTGACCATGTTGATTGCCAACTTATTATTTGTCACTGACTACAAGATGACACTTCTCTGGAAAAATGTCCTATAGATTTATTTATTTTTTTAAAAAAAAGATCATCATTTTTTACTTTCTTCCTTCTCTGTGAAATAAAAGTATATCAAGGAGAACTGATTTTTTTAAGTGCAGTAATTGGTAGGAAAGGAGAAGGAGAAGAAAAGCAGACGACTGGCTGCTGCTTAGCATATCCAGGAGTGTGTTAATTTAATTAGAACTGCCCTGTATAAATATTAAACTCAATTCACTTTCTTTTATAGCTCCTTTGCTTTTCAAAGTATTCCCAGTTACAGATTATCTTTTTCAAATTATTCTGCGAGTTTGAGGAAGTTAATGGAAAAAAAAAAAGACAACTCAAATTTAAATGAACTGAGAGAGCTTTTCATCTTATCATACTCTGTCTCTCTCTCTTATTTTGCTTTGCCTAGCTGCTAGCCCAGAGGCAAAAGCAGCCCCTTTGCTTTCCACGATGGAGGGGAGGCAATCTCTTCCTTTCAGTGGAAGGCTGGATTCCTGTTTTTTTTTTCCCCCTTGGAGAATAAATGGAATGTTTTATGTCTTCATGATCCTACTTACCTGTGAGCTATCACCTGACTTTTCTGGTCACTAGCTAGGATGTGGGATATGACCTGGGGTGGTTGTTCTACTTGATCCTGACCACAACTCCATAAGGACAGGAGATCATTGTCCCATTTTACAGTTTAGTATTAGGAATGGTGGGCTTTACCCCCCAGATTGGGCATTTGATAGATTCAGGATACACGTCATGAAACAATTGCCCATGGAATTAGTATGAACTGACTTCATGAGAATTGTAGAATCCTACGGGTAGAAGGGATCTCTCTCATAGACCCTATCTTTTAGGATGAGGTCAGTGAGGCAGAATTGTGTGAGTTTTGATTGGGATCCTGACTTAACATTTTGATATTTTGTTAATTATAGATTTATGCATCCATTTTCATTTGTAAAATGCTACATTAAGCATTATTTATTTATATATTTTTGATGCTTCCTTAAATATTGTGTTAGGATATTGTCCCTTCCCTAGTTCCAGCCCTGTGTAACAGGCACAATGCTAGATAGGCCTACAGTTATATCCCTTCATTTTCCACATGAAGAAACGGAGGCCTAAGATCACAAAGCTGGTACTAATGATTTATGGCTTTTGACTCACAATACTGTGCTCTTCCTGCTACAGTGAGTGGAGCCAAAATAATGTGAGAGATCAGCATCAGGAGAGTGTAACCTTGTAACAGAGTTGAATAAATGCACTAGGGCACAGGTAGAGAGTCCTTGGACTTGACATGTCTACTTGGCACGACATCTTCCACTCACCCAGCAAGTAGAAACAGCCATAAGTTGCAGCAGGTGGATTTTAGAGTAGGCTCAAAGAAGAACTTCTTGGCAGTATAGAAAGTAAGATGCACTATTGGTTTCTAGAAACTGGCATAAAACCTAAGAGTGCCAAATTCAAACGCCTTGGGGTGGCTAAATGGTGGGGAATGTGACAAACGAGGAGAGAGACCATAGTTAGAAACGAAGTTCTATAATTGTCTTGATCACTAGAGAAGCAAGGTCTTTCTCTCCCCCGTTTCCTCCCTTCTTCCTTCCCTGCCCCTCTTCTTTGATTTTAGGTCAAAATTGTTTTCTCAAAGTAACCTGAACTCCAACATGTAACTTCTTCTCCCTCCCCACAGAACGTCCTTGACTGCTGCTTCTTTATTTCATCTTTGCAGCTTTCGTCAACAGAGACAGCTCCCCTAGCTCCCCATTCATTGCTCAGTTATTTGTGCTTGTAGCTCTAGGTTCTAGATTATAACATTATCTAGCCATTTATATTGAATTTCTTTTTTAAAAATTTTTATTATTTTTATTTGTTCTTTCTGAGTTTCTTTATCTCAAAAAAGGTCATCTCTTTCATAATTACTAGGTAGTGTCCCCATTACAGAATTTCCAGTTTCTTCAGATACTGAGCCAGCTCATCCCCCATCCACAAATTACCTTGCTTCAGTGTTGCCTTTTCTTGAATGACTTTTATATAGGCCACAGACATCTGGACTGGGGGACAGAATCATGCAAGGAAGGGCTGTGCTCTGTTCTGCTTGGAATGCTCAGCATCTAGCACCATTTTCTACAGCACAAATAGGATGTCAATAAAGCGTATGGAATGAATAAATAATTACATGATGCAATTTGATTTACTCCAAAGTGAAACACATATAGGAGTTCTCAACATCTTCAAAATTTAGTGTGTTTCATAGTAAAACCACAGTTTGGGGAGTCAGGGAGATGAAAGAAAGAAGAAAGCTGTGATTTTTGCATGAAGCCTGGTATCCACCCATGGATAGCCATGGACTCCAGTCCAGGCTGAGGACCTGTCTTTTTAAACAAGCCAGTGTTTGCTGGCTTACCCTATGCTCATTTATGTATTTTCAGCACTGTGGATAGAGGTGTTGCGTTTCTGCTTATCTCTAGCTCACTGAAGAGCAGGATGAATAAATACTCAGGGTCTGGGACAAGGCTCTCAGCCACTGTGGTGGAAATTACCCCTTTCAGCAGAAGGAAATTCACTTAGAGCCTTTTTATTTCCCCTTTCCCTTGGTAAAATTGCATTTTCAGCTGTCAAGTC
The DNA here is from genome assembly GCF_048772815.1 of Callospermophilus lateralis. Lineage (NCBI taxonomy): Eukaryota > Metazoa > Chordata > Mammalia > Rodentia > Sciuridae > Callospermophilus > Callospermophilus lateralis. The sequence goes on along the minus strand of NC_135307.1, from coordinate 25,690,293 downwards.
ACTTAGGCTTCTACAGGTTGGTTTTCAGGTGCCCAGAGGATAGGGAGGGGTTGCCATGGAAATTGATGTCTTCTGAGTTTTACACTCCAGGGTACCGCTACGGGCGGGTGTCCTGCTGATGGCTGAGGTGCCTTTCATGACAGTCATGGCTCTAATGCAAGTAACCAAGCACAGGAAGGAAGTAGGCTCAGATGTTCATGAAGCATTGGTTATAGGACTGCACATAAACCTAGCAAGAATTAGGAAAATCACATGACTCTACTAGGTTTAATCAGTGGGGGTAAATTCTGCCCAAACTTTCAGGTTTTAATATATTTGATTTTAAAATTCAAAAACCAGATTGACTTATTCTCAGTTCCTGTTAAATCCCTTTGGGGACAAGGTAATATACTCTCTTCATTCCTGTCCTTTCTAAGGACTCCTTTTTATCTTCTCAGATCCACTCAAAAGGAGTTTTACGTAAGCACAACAGAATGACATTTTAACCATTGAGCCCATCACTTGATTTCCTTCTAGATGCCTAGATTCATTTATTTTCTACTTTCCAGATCTTTCCTCTATTTTCCTGAAATAACCTTACTTTGGCAGTTTGTGTTAGATTTTCATTGCTGTAACCCACAATACGTGACAGTAACAATTAAGAGGAGGAAAAGTTTATTTTGGCTCATGGTTTCAGAGGGCTCAGTCCATGGTTGGCTGACTCCATTGCTCTGGTCCTGAGGGGAGACTGAACATCATGGTAGAGGGCATGGTGGAGGAAAGCTGCTCCGCTGGAGGCAACCAGGAAGTATGGAGGGAATGTGGAGATTATGAAGGCATCAGGGACAAGATGTAGTCCCTAAGGGCATGCCCCCAGTGGCCTGCTTCTTCCAACTCTGCTCCACCTGCCTGTAGTTTCCACTTCCTCCAAGTAGAACATTCTAATTATTAATCCATTAAATCATTTAATACATGGACAAGGTCAGAACTCTAGTCGTTGCTTAAAAGCCCCATCTCTGAATCTTGTTGTACTGGGGATCATGCTTTAAAAACACATGCCTGTGGGGGGACAGTTCAGATTAAACCGTAATACTGTCTCTTCTTTTTTTTCTACTTTTTGTGGCAATACACACAAATTCGAGTTGGCTTTCATCTCATCATAACAGATTTCTGAGCTACTCTGGTGAGGAAGCTTAGAACAGGAGTTGTCAGAGATTAGCCACATGTTAGAACTGGCCTGCCCTCTGGCCTGGGTCTGGGTCTAGGTCCAGTTGGCTTTTTAAGAATATGTATTTGAGCTTCAAAAATGCAAATGTGACTTACCTTATGTCAATCTCTGACTCCATGTTCAGTTGCTATAATTAGAAAACCAGTGATATTTCATACTGGGTATTTGCATACTACCATGAGAATCACTAAAGCTAAGGCTTCCTGATGACAGGGTAGGAACTCACATTTTACCTGAACCGCTAATTTTCTCAAAAGCATGGCTTGAACGAGGATTCAGATTCAGGGTTTACCTAGGGACCTCTATATTTTGTTTGTTTGTTTTTTTTTTCATCAGGGTTCATTACAGATCCCAGTATTTTATTTTATTTTTTAATTTTTAATATTATGAAAAATTATAATGGCTATTTTAATTTGACACTTGAATTGTGACCTAAGTTTTATACTCAAGGACTCCTCTTTATTTATAATCAAGACAATTCTAAGATTAGATTTCCCATGACCCATGTCTTGAGTGCATTTAAGTAGCAATCAGGGCTGAGTTTGGCCCTCCATGTGCAATTCCAGATCTATGTTCTTATCCCTCATTACTTGTCAGCAGCCACAGAGCCTCCTGAGATCCCATTTGTTTTCCCTTGTTTTGGGGTCACTTTGATGGAAAATATTGGTCATTCCTGGGTTCTGGAGATGGTTAGCGTGGGCATAGTGACACCAAGAGTAGGAAGAGCACATAAGAAGGAAAATGCTTATGGATTAGTTAGAATATGGAACATTATCATCCCCAAACAGGCTTTTACATGTGTCGAGTCACTATTGATTTCCCTTATAGCTCTGTGAGATGGTGAGGGTTTATTTTCAACCCTAGCAGAGCCCTCAGTATTTTCACTCAACATTTGTACTCTGTGGCATCTCCCTATCCCATCTTCAGTGACAGTTCCAAAATATCACCACCTCCTATTTTTCTTATTCATCCCTCAATTTCATTGGAGAACCTTACTTCTTCCTCATGGAGAAAATTGATGGTATTTTGTGGGATATGCTTCAGTTCTTTAGCCCCCTTTTACTTACATCTAGTCTCAACCTTTCCCTCTGGCTGGGTTTCTTATCCAAACCATCATTCGTTACCCAACTAACTAAAATATACATTATCTCCCTTAGGATCCAATAAAACGTGGCTTAGGCTGATGATTTGTATTTTCACCATTAGACTTGCTGTTCTTATTTGGCATTTCTGAATATGGTACTGTTATTACGTAGCTAGTAGACTGAGAAACTTCACCTGCCCGTTGTCACATTTGCCACAACCAGTCAAGCTCTATTTATTTTCTTCTTTAACAGCTCTCGATTCCATCCTTCCCCTCTAGTCCTGCTACCACTGCCTGTGTTCATGTCTTGTACTTTCTTACTGTACACTGCATTAACTTGCCGCCTTATGTCTTCTCCTCCAGTCCTCTTCCATTCAGATCCCTCTTTCCGTATCACCAGGGTACTGCCCTCCCTGTTCCCTGTGTAAAATGCAAAGCTGACCTGATTAAAATCCTCATTACCTCTCAGCTACCTATAGGATAATGGCCCACTTTTCTATATAAGGCTTTCCACAGTCCAACTCCAACCAATTTTCCTGCCTTTTGTTCCAACTATCATTTACCTTAACTTTTACCTTCAGCTATACTCACTTGTGGGTAGTTCTTTGTATTTAAGATATTATGCTGCAAATCCATGGTTTGCTTAAACGTTACCATATGCTAATATTAGTACTGGCTTTTCCATATTTGCTTATTTAATTCATGCTCATACTTGGAAAATCAGGTCAGGTCTTATCTTTCCAGGAAGCCCTCCCTAACATTTCTCCATTCACTCTCTCCATCCTTTACAGAAAGGTACTTTCCTTTCCGTTGGTATCAAATCCTGTGCACATGGCCAGCTCTGCACTTGTCATATTGACTTATGATTGTCTGTACCTGTGTTTGTTTTCCTAAGTGTGCCTCCATCTCTCTCAGTGTATCTTTTCTATCTATTGCACTGTACAGAGTTCTTGACATACAGAAGCTGCTCAATTAGATTTAAAATCTTTCTGCCACATTTAGAGTAGGTTTGAAGAAATCCAGCCTCTCCCTCTTGAGGATGAGGGAAGTTTTCAGGTGGGAAGTTTTACAGACCGTTTTTGAAGTCTCTTTGCCCTGATTGTGGAAACACTCGTTTAAGCCAAATGACTTCTAGAAAAGTCTGGTCAGCCTCTGCCACTGGAGAGATAACAAGGATTTTGCTAACTCTCCCTTGAATGACATGAATCTGTTGTGGAGAATTTTAAGCCTATGTGGTATTTTATATCAAAACTATGATAAACAAGAAGAAATGCTCACTGACAGTAATACTACAGATAAATGCTGTCAGCTGGAAGAAGATGCCAATCACAGATATCAGCAGATCTGCGAAGGCCACACTGAATTTTGTACAAATGAAAACTTTGAAAAACCTAAGATTTTTAAAAAATGTCCTAATCATATAGCAAAAATGGAGTAGAGTGAATGTTCACTTGAGGGGCTGCTAGATGCTTGAAGAATACTCTCTGTGGGGCAATTATAAGCCAAGCTGATATAGAGCAGCCAGTCAGTTGCTATGATCCTCATTTCTCTAATCTTTATTTCTAGATCTTCTTTTGCTTTAAGTATTGTCATGACATTCCTCAGAGCCCTCTATGTTCTTTCTCTTAAAACTTTAAACCAGACCACATTCTGGTGTAGAAACCTGCCAAATCACCATGCCACATTTTATAAAGGAACAGGATTCCCCAGGAATTCCTAGAGTCTCTTTTTCTCTTTGATTTTTGCCAGAAACAGGTGCTCCTCAACCTGTTTTTGTGTGACTTTTTTTTATCATAGGCAATTACATGCACTTTCAGTGATAATAGTTGTTTGTACATTAACAATAGTTTCACTTTAAAAATTAGTTTTTCTTTCCCTTCCCCATATGTGTATGTAAACAAACGAATACAAACAAGGACAGAACTGATTGTTCCTTTGTTATAAGTAAAGACCATCTTAATCATACTAAAGCACATTTAATAATTATGCATAATGAGCAAATTAGAGCAATAATGCAAGGAAATGAGAGCCAATTTCTTGAAATGTTTCTGTCTTATCTTTTAATTGAAAAAAAAAAAAAAAAGCTTTCTCTTTCTCTTAACTAGTGTGAGACTGACTGCTAGGTCCCCTTGCTCCTGCCCAGTTTGAAGGTATCCTAAGATTCTGTCTCTCTAGCATTTATAGGCAAAATCCTAGAGAGAGGGTGGGAAAGGGAAGGGCAGGGATGTGTTGAATTTGGAGCTTATTTTCACTCTAGATTTTATGGCAGATTTATTTCAGCAGACACTCAACAACAGGAGCCTAGGCGTCTATACCTGTATTTTTCTTAGAATTATGCAGGAAAGTAGTTTAATGATCAAAAGCTAAAGCATTGTTGTGAGAAAGACCCGATTTCTGGTCCTGGATCTGTCACTTTACTGATTTTAGAAAGTTACTTAAGTTTTTCTAGAATTAGTTTTTCCCAACTTCAGAAAGGGATCAGTGACAGGTTTTTTTGTGAAGGTGAAGGTGCTGGTGCTGATTCCAATGCCCAGCTCATGGTCAGGATTTGGTGATGTTCTCTGTGAAAAAAGGAAAGGGAAGAAGAGACTGAGAAGTCCAAAGGATAAAGTGATGTAGCTGAAAGAGAGTCCACTTGGCCATTTAAACCTTGGGTCCATTCCATACTAGCTATCTCAAATTGGATAAGTCAACTTGAACTATGAGACTGATCATATTCCAAATCTACAAAAAAAGTAGAGCAGTCCTGAGATTAAGAAAGACAATATATGTAAGTGCCTAGTGTCACATCTTGTTTGTAGAAAGAAGTGGCTAAATGGTACTTGTGGTGTTATGCTATTGATGGTGAGTACAGCTGAACTCTGATTTATGCTATTCCCATGTGACTGTTTTTATTGCACCAATGGTCCTAGTCACTTCAGTGTTCTAATCAGACCCATAATTCTTAATTCTTAGGGCAAGTTTGGAGATGAGAGAGCTCTGTGGCCTGGCATGGCTGCAGAACCCTTCCATATCCACTGTCTCTTACTGCCTCAGTACGTCCTCTGTCACCATTTCTTGGCCTGTGGGACTTTTCCTGCCACTGGATCCATGTCATGGCTAACAATGCTGAGGAATTAGTGCCATCTTCTTCAGTGTCCCTCAAACAATGATTGGCGGCATTTCTCCCCCACTCCACTGGCTCCTAGGTTTTCCTCACTGAGTTTCAATACTATTTTCTCTGACTTGATGATGCACCTTTTACTGGCTGCTGCCTGATCCTTAGATCACATTCCCACATTACCTTCCAATTAAAACTACCTGAGCTGTAATCCTGGAATCAAAATTTGCTTCTGCAAAAGCACAAGCTAAGACACATGGCTACGCCCAATAACTTAGCCCAGTGATGTTTATGGGAAATTATAGGTAGCCCTTGATACCAGAACTTATACTACACAGAGTTGATTACAAGAAAATTGGTCCCGGCTGGTCTGAGACTTAATATGTAGATTGGAATAAATCTGACTAGAAAAATTATGACTGATTTTTTTTTTCTTAAAACGATAACTCTGATGGTTGGTATGCTTGGGTCATAGACTTTCTATGACTTTCTTGATCAGAGAGACATTGTGGGTTTGGAATAGGATGGGCAGGAGACTGTGTTAGTCAGCTTTTCATTGCAGTGACAAAAATACCTGAGAGAAAACAACTTAAGAGAGGAAGGATTTATTTTGGCTGATAGTTTCAGAGATTTCAGTTCATGGTTGACAGGCTCCATTGCTTTGGGCTTGAGGCAAGGTAGAGAATCATGACAGAAGGACGTAGAGGACGGAGGCTTCTCAGCCTTTTTCATACCCAAGAAGCAGAGGGTGGGGGGGGGACCAGGGATAAGATCTAGTTCCCAAGAAAATGTCCCCCAAGGACCTACTCCCTTCAACTAGGTCCTACCTCCTATATTTTCCACCACCTCCCAATGATCCATTTAGCTATTAGTGGATTAATCCATTGATGAGGACAGAGTCATCCACAGCCCCACATCTGGCTTCACAGGGTCCATGAGCTTTCTGATATTTTTATAAAACTTGGGCTTATGTGCATTTTTCTGGAGAGGAAGTCACCAGCTTTGGAATTTTAATAGGCATCCTTAACATATTAAAAACAACTTCAGCTTAATGTCTAATTTTAGCACTTAGAATTATTTGCAGGAATGTTTTGGAGCACTGATTATATCAATTGTAATAATGGTGTTCCTTGGGTGAGCTGAGACCCGGAGCCTCAGAATCCAGAACTCTCTCCTATATAAGGAGAATCTCTCTCAGGAAGGAGGCAAGGGTGCAGGTAGGCAGGCGGAGTTGGCAACATTCAGTTAATGGGGAAAAGATAACACTGCACAGTAAGTTGTGGTGTGTTTGTTTAAATGATCAGTTGTCTTTGCAAATGGAGCCTTTATTATATTGGTGATGTTTCTGTTGTTGTTCCGTTGTTATTTGTGAGTATTGTTTCCTTTAAATATTGATGCTTTTATGGGAATGATTTCTCATCTCCTTCAGTCCTCCTCTAGATTCCTTTAAAAGAGGGTTTTAAGTAGAGGTAGCCTATTTTGGTTAGAGTGAAACTTCCAAACAGGAAAAGCCAAAAGCAAAGGTGTATTATTAAACTGAACAGTATGATAGACAACTGAGGCTGGGTGCCACTAGGTCTTTCTCTGGAGTTGAGAAGTTAATGTCAGAAGGCAGTATTTATCCATTGCTCCTGGATGGATCCACTGGTCCAGGGTAAATTCCTGGACCTGAGCTCTCTCATACTTCCAGGTTTGCTCATATGCCCTGAAGGTTCCTGCAGGCTTCCCACACATTGGCAGCAGAAAAGCCCCAGGGCACAACATAAAGAGAAACAAGACACAGCGGAGGCAGATTGCTGTCAAATCACCCCTCCAGGCAGCTGTTTGCAGCAGCAATCCCTGGAGTATAAAGCTGAGCAGAGAGGATAAGAGTCAGGGCTCGAGAGGTGTCTGATATACCTCCTCTATGATGGCGTCTCCCTCTTTGAGACCATGGCAATTTTAACATGTTGGCTCACAGTGTTAATAAAGGAAGCCAAAATGGTGGATTTGATCCCTGTGTGTAGGTCACTCAGCTTCCCACAGTGAAAAGTAACAGCATGGGCATCAACCGAACAAGTCCCTGCCCGAATACCTATTTCCAGGGGTCAAAAAGGTGGGGAAATGTGGATTGAGTTGAACTTTGTAAATGGAACATTCTATTCCCATGGGCCCTTGTATTTGATTCTCCACAATTTTTGGTTTTACAAACAAGTAAGTTAGAGTTCATAGAAGCTAACTGTGTGAATCAACCAGGGTCCAACAGTTAATGCGCTGTGGAATATATTTCTTCTTACTTTGATCTTTTCCACATCATTCTGCTCTCTGGCAATGCATTAATGGGGGAAAACAATTCAGAGAAAGACATGTTGATGGGGGCTTCATAATTTTCACATTTTATTGGGAGAAGATACACATATAACCCACCAAATCTGAAACAAAAGGGACTGTTTTTTTAATGCATCTTGGGTAGAGTGGGGGACATCAAAGAGGTGACTGCGGAGAGGTCACTCAAAAGGTGTTGGGTTTCCAATGTGGTAGCTAAGTATCCTTTTGCTATTGCGCTTTCTTGCCTGCAATTTTAAAATTCATTTCTGTTGGTTTTCCTTTCTTGATAGTTTTAGATGATGTGTTAGTGTCATTGGTACAAATGTTTTTTAACCCCAGTGGTACCTATCAACTGCTGTTCTCTAGTAAATTTTGGAAGGAAGGTGGAGATCCAGGAAGGAGAGGGGTTGCATTGCTAGTGGGTACTCTGTGAAGCTTTGAGCCCCAAAGGAGGCACTTGTAGGGAGGGAGGTGATTACTGAGGGTGGGGCAGAGGCTGTAAGATAGAAGTGCTTGGATTAGTTAAGGCCCTTTGGTTGCAAGCAACAGAATCTAATGCAACTGTATTGAGAACATATAGCTAAATGGATATGAACTTTAACTCTTTCTTCCTTTGCCTTTCTCTCTCTTCTCTTCCAAATTTTGTTTCTTAATCTTCTTCACACACACATACACACACACTTTTCATAATGTGTAAGCATGTTGAGTTAATGTGTAAGTATGATGATTAAATAATACTTTTCTGAGTGTTATTTTTCCACTTTTGCTTGATTTTCTCCTCTCTTTTTCCCCATTTATCTCCAATTCCACTCCAAGATAATTCATATTAATAACATAGTATGCCAAACTTTTCTATGCACCCATATAACTTATACACATAGATATGTGTACAAGATTTTTAGGTGATTGTTTTATAAAATGGAACACTAAGTACTTATTTAGCATTTTGATCTCCGTTTTAGAAAAAAATGTGGTGAAATAGAGGATACAAAACAGAGGTTAAAAATATTTATATGGTTTAAAGAAGAATAAAACAGTACTCACGGTTTTTCTAACCCATTAATTAAGAAGTAGAAAATGACTATTGCTCTAGAATATGCTCGTGTGCTACTAGCACTCTCCTCTCTTTCCCTGGAGACCCCTGTTTTCTGGAATTAGTCCTGTGGTTCTCTTTACTCATTTAGCGTTTCTTATTCAACATTGAAAACCTTGTATAAATATTTCCCTGTTAAAAGGCAGAGCTCTAATTGACTCATTTTAATAGCTGTGTGATATTCCAATGTGAGGATGTATTATATATATATGGCATCCCCCAGTTGCTTAATAATTTTATTTCTAGCTTGTTCATTCCACCCTGCAGGATGTTACAGTAAGTATCCTTGTACATTTTCACTGGTGATATTATATCTACTGTGTTCAGGAGTGGGGTGAATGAATAGAAGGGGATGAGTGTTTTGAGTATGAGCAGATGTTACTTTGTGGCTCTTCAAAACATGGTAACACCTCACTGTCCTCAAACAGTGTACGAGAGCAACCTTTTCACACATCCCTGGTAGAAAGAAGGGATATTGATCTCTTTTATTGTGCCTGTCTGATGAGTGTAAAGTGGTATCTCATTGTTATTTTAATTTTCATTTCTCTATCAAAGGAGCTGAGCATCTTTGCATTCATAGACCACTTAGCTGAGCTCCTCTGTGGTTTCTTCAGTTGAGATGTTTGTCTTTTCTTTTTCTTCTTGTCTTTCCCAAATCCACTATTTGTCTACTTTGTGTAGAGAACACTTGCCATCGAATGTGTTATATTTTTATGTAGTTAAATACCTGTTTTTAATTTTATAGCTTTTGATCTTTAGCCTTGTTGGAGAATGTTTCCCCAGCCCAATATCTAGAGCATGTGGGGCTTCTTAGATTGATTTTTTTTTTTTTTACAAACTTGGATTTTGCTTTTACATTTAAAGCTTAATCCAACTGGACATTTGCTTTTGTGTTTGGTGAAAGTTGGAGGTCCATGTTAATTTTGTTCCTAATAACGCTTGTAATAATAACGGCTAACAGGTACTGAGGGCTTACTATGTGCTGGACCTGTTATACAGAGGCACTTTATGTGGATTAACTAATTTGACTTCTGTCCCTCACAGATCATAGACATGGGTATTGTCTGAAGATACCCACTTTACAGATGACGAAACCAAGGAACAGAGAACTAAATCATCAGTCTAATATTAAATTCTCATGTATGCCAGAGTCTCCTTTTAATTCTCTATCTGGTCCCTGAGCTGTCTACTTCTACAGGGATCCCTTACTAATTTCTTATAGTAGTTTTATAATGTCTGAAACCTGTATAGTCAGTCCTTCCTCATTGCTCTTCTTTTTTCTCTCATTTATTCAATTTTTGAGGCATTCATGATCCTATATAGAATTTATGCTATTTTTAAATTCAATTAATATAGCTGATGGAATTCTAATTGAAATTATATTAAATCAATATATCAATTTTAGACAGTCACAGGTTTATGTTAAATATTCCATTTAAAAATGTTTCTCTCCATTCAGATATTTTACATCTTCAGTACGATTTTTATGCTCTTTTTGTTTTGTCTCCTGCATATTTTAGTTAAATTTATCCATAAATATTTTAAAGTATTTATTGATGTAGTAAATAAAATATTTTCCTCGCTTCCTTTTTTTAGTGATTATTTCTGGTGTAGAGAAAAGGTATTGATTTTGTGTATTTATTTTATATGCAATCAATATAAAGAAAACTATCAACATAATATTTTTTATTAATGAATTTAAAAAGAAAAATAAGTCATATCCGTACAGGCTGAAACAGCATCTGATAAGTTTATCCTTAATAAAATTTAGGGAAAATGGAATCAAAAGATAATTGCTTATGTATATAAAGATTATTTACTAAAAATAACTTAAGCAGATCTAACAAACATGGAAATCATTTTACCTTACAAACAGTATTCAGGGACGCCCTCATTGTTGCTAATATTAAACATTGCATTTGCTAAAACCTCCAAGGTCATAAAACAAGAAAAGAATTGGTATAAATATTGGAAGAGGTAAAACTCATTTTTTTAAACCAATGCTATGATTGTGTATCAAGCAATTTAAACAACCTTAGTAAAACACTTGTAGAGTCAGTAAGCTGAATATGGCAAGCTGGCTGGATGTAAGTGTATAGTGTCAAAGATTTCTTTATTCTTAATAATTAGTCATGTTTAGTTCTTAGGATTCAAATTTCAGAGAGGGGGCCCCTGAGCTCCAGCTTGCATCTGTTCCCACCCCTGGAGTAGGGGGGTAACAGCCCCTAGGACCCCTTCCAATGGATCAAGGGCCATTCCTTGGGAAGAAATTGGTGAATAGGTTGGAAAGGAAAGGAACAGTGGTTTGAATATTTTTAAAGAAATCTGTAGACTGTAACTGGCATGGAGAGTCTAGTTTCTAGGTTTCAAGAGGATACACGGAAGGCTTTTTGCCTGGTTCTCCAGGCTTCCAGGTTCTTTTCCATTGCCCCTGCTTCTCACTATGGAGTGCTGTCTCCCAGGGAGTTATCGCCTTGTTCTCTGAACACTCTTTGAACATTCCTCCATTGTTTCCTCATACACCTCTGTTATGGTTTAGGTAAGTGGTGTCCCCCAAAAGCACACATGTAAGACAATGCAATGCAACAATTTTCAGGGGCAAATGATTCGATTATAAGGAGTGGCACCTAATCAGTTAGGTAGGGTGTGGCTGGAGGAAATAGCTCACTGGGGGATGTGTGTCTTTGGGGTTTATATTCTGTCCTGGGTGAGCTCGCTCTCTGCTTCCTGATTGCCACGTCCTAAGCAGCTCTCTTCTGCCATCCCCTTCTCCCATGATGTTCTGCGTCATCTTGGACCCAGAGCTATGGAGTCAGCTGACCATGGACTGAACCTCTGAAACAATGGGACAAAAATAAGCTTTGTCTTCTCTACATTGTTCTTGTCAGGTATTTTGGTCGCAGCGGTGAAAGGCTGATTCAAACAGCTCCTCTCACTAAATATATCCTTGTCCTTCTTCTTTCATGTAATTCTGATTTACCCTGTAGGGTTTTCTCTGTGTTCTCATTAGGTGTTTATTTAATTGCTCAAGCCCAGACCCTTCCTGCAGACCATAGTTGTTGAAACAGAGTCCCTCAACTGTTACTCTCTTCATGCCTGGGATCCAAGCACCCAGTTCTCTTCTCCATATTTTTTCTTGCATCTCTGTGACATCTCTTCCCTGAGACTGGCAGGGAAAAAGGGACATGGACTCTCTCCTCCTAGATTATACTTCCCCTTACAGTCCTTTCCCATTTCTCTTATGGGTGGTCTACATTTGAAGGCCGGATATATATACTTTGCACACTATAATAGATTTTATTTTTTAAATTTAAAGAATCCCAAGTGCAGGGCTGGGGATGTGGCTCAAGCGGTAGCGCGCTCGCCTGGCATGCGTGCGGCCCGGGTTCGATCCTCAACACCACATACAAACAAAGATGTTGTATCCACCGAAAACTAAACAATAAATATTAAAAATTCTCTCTCCCTCTCTCACTCTCTCTTTAAAAAAAAAAAAAGAATCCCAAGTGCAATCCTTCCAAAAGCATGCTTTTTTTCCTTTGCTGTTTCAAATCTTCACAGGACCCAGGAGTTATACTAGCAAGCAAATCTTTATTCAATTAAAAAATAATTGTGAGCTTCAGCTTTATACCCTTGCAGTGGTCATTGCCTCTATCCAGAGTGTTCTTCATCTACCCTCTGTTTACTTGCTAACTCTTATTTGTTAAACCCCAGTACAGGTGCCCTCTACTGGGAAGCCCCTCTCTGGGCTCACTTTCCTTTCCCCCCAAAACTGCCACAAAATATGTATCTCCCTCACCAAGCTCACCCCATCATTTCAGATCATTATCTGCTCATGTGCCTGTTTCCGCCATTAGACTGTCAGTGCCTCATCAGCGTGCTCAGCTTCTAGCTGTGAGTGGTACAAAGGTGACCCCGTGAATATTCTCTGAATACATGAATAAATGTATGAATGAACCAAGCAGTGCTTTCTTGGCAGTGGAGTTGGTTATATCACACTTAATAATTGGATATCTAATTTTACCTTCTGTCCTCTAATTCCATTAACCTCCCAGATCTTGTCTCTCTGTATAAGGATGCTGTATAAATGCTAGGAGAACATAGACTGACATGCATTTCTTCCTGGCCTCCTGGGCCAACCCTTTCCTTTTCTTTCATCTGTTTATTCAGATCTTGTTTGAACATTATGCTCCTCCTGCTCCCTATTCCCTATCACCATCACTGTCTCTGTTAGACAAATGAGTGAAATAAGAACCTCCAAGAATCCTTCCACTTGCCAAGGAGCATTCCCTAGGAGGAGGAGACAAACTTGGTCCTGAAAGTTTCTACATCCATCTCTTTTCTTTCTCTTGGTTTCTCCCTGACAGCTTTTTCCTATGCACCCATGGTATGACTTAGTTATTGATACCACAAAGGGGACAATATACTAAAATCACTCACATTCTGTTACCGAGGAAGTTTAAATGACTATCCTTGGGATGGTATTTGTGTTTTATTTTTTATTGTTTAATTTTTTTTGTACCAGGGATTGAACCCAGCCAGGGGCACTTAGCTTCTGGGCCACATCCCCAACACTTTTTTCCTAATATTTATTTTTTAGTTGTAGTTGGACACAATACCTTTATTTTATTTATTTATTTTTATGTGGTGCTGAGGACTAAATCCAGTGCCTGGCACATGCTAGGTGAGTGTTCTACCGCTGAGCCAATTAAAATTTTTATTTTAAAATGGAGTCTCACTAAGTTGCTGAGGCTGGCTTTGAACTCTTGATTTTCCTGCCTAGCTGCTGGGATTAAAGGTGTGCACCAGTGTGCCTGGCAATAATTGTGTTTAAAAGAAAATCAGAGGGGCCAGGTGTGGTGGTGCATACCTGCAATCTGAGTGGCTCAAGAGGCTGAGGCAAGAGGATTGCAAGTTCAAAAAGCCAGCCTCAGCAATTTAGCGAGCCCTAAGGACTTAGATCCTGACTCAAAATTAAAAAGAAAGAAAGAAAGAAAGGAAGGAAGGAAGGAAGGAAGGAAGGAAGGAAGGAAGGGAGGGCTGGGATGTGGCTCAGTGGTTAAGTGCCCCTGGGTTCAATTCCTGGTACTATTATAGTTAAAGCTTCGTCCCAGGGTTTCATAAACTGACTTCCAGACCACTCATGTATAATCAAATCAAGCCTTTATTGAAGCACACTGGTGGCAACTGATCAGAACATAAAGCTGTTCCCTGATCAGCCCCAAACAATTGCAAAGGTGCTCCTTATAACCCTGAAAACTGCAAAAGGGATGTTCAGGGGGTCTAGCCAATGCAAGCAAGCCAGGTTACAGAAGCGGGAGAGTGCAGTCGGGAGGTAGGAAGCCTAACCAATCACAGTTAGCCCAGTCACCCCAGTTACAGAAACAGAGCCCCGTTACCCTAGTTACAGAAACAATACCCCATTAGTAGTTCCATGTTCTTAAAGGTTTCTATAGAAAAAGGAAAAGAACATTTTTCCCTGGTCATGACCCTTCTGCTTGGCATGGTTGTTTCACAGGATGAAGTCATAAAACAAAATGGAGTCACATTTGCTTCTACTGTCACAGTACTGGAAAAAAAAAAGGGAAGAAAAAAAAGGAGGATAGTGAAAAAATGCCATATAGCAGAGTTTCAAGCAAGCATCAGTTGGGAAGATATTCTGGGATACCATCAGTAAGGTTCAATTTGCAGTATATAAAGAGCTGGGGGATCTGCCTAGGATACAGTCTTGCTTGGAATGGGAGTTAGATTGAAGGCTGCATAGGACTTGGATTTGGAGATGTAGTGCATATGTCCATCCACATATCAATGAAAATTGTCCATGTGAAGTTCACGCAACCTTTCTGAGCCTAGGTTTAAAATAAGGACAGCAACCCTTATTTGTACCATCACTTATGGTGTTCCAAGAGGTGTAAAGCCTTAGGAGTTGATGTATTATAATGTGGATCCTGAGGATTGCACAGTCTGTTGGATGGGTTCAAACTCTGGGCCTGACACTAATTAAAACATCAATTATCTTACACAACTTTTTAATCTCTGCCTGCCTCAATATCCCTATATGTGTAATGAAAGTAATGCATAGGATGGTTTAAAGATGAAATGAAATCATATGTATGAGAACAGATATGAGCACACATACACTATAGCACTCCGGACTCCATTAATGAGGTTCTTATCACCAAAGTCAGAGAGCAGTACCATCAGTGTGGGGGACCCGTGTCATCAGGGAAGTGACAATCAAAGCTTCATTTTGCTTTTGCTGTGGAAACAAGACTTGCTTTATTCTTATTTATGAATGGACCTCAGGAATTCATCCAGTGCCCAGGTATCTTTTCTCCTTTATATCTACAAAAGTTTCTCTTTGCGCCTGGCCAACCCAAATGCGGAGCTTGGCCTTCTTACCCACTCCCACAAGGAATTCCACCTCTCTTGGCATTTGTGAACTTTTTCTTTATTCTTTATTTGTTCCAAGTAGTTATACATGATTATCTTTGTGATCTTTGTATATATTCTACTGCAAATCTGGGGACTCTTGGGAAAAGCAGTTCAGGTGACTGAGGACATGCAAAAGCTCGCCTCCCCTCCCCTTCCTCCTCCTTCATTTTCTCCTCCACCCCACTGTCCCTCTTCTGTCTCACCTTTATCGCCCTCTTCTTCCTGTCCGTGTCTCTCTTTCTTCCTGCCCCCACTTTACCCCTCCTTATTGTCTCTCTCCAGCCCTCTCCCCAGGCCCTCCCTCCTCCTCGTCCCTCCCTGTCCACTCTCACCTTGTCCTGTTTCCCTGCCTTCCTCCTCTCCCTGCTCTTTTTCCTTCACCTTCTTCCATTCTCCTCCCTCCCTCCTGCCTTCCTATCCTGCCTTCCTATCCTGCCTTCTCTTTCTTCCTATCCCCATACTTTTCTGGGGTTCTCACGCCTTCCTCCAGCGGTCTTATCAAAACTGGTTTTGTTTTAACAAAGGCAACTCTTTCTATAAGAAGAAAAAAAAAGTCATAACCAGCTCCCAAGTGAGCCACATTTTCTCCTTGTTTTAGAATATTAGGATGGGAGGTGCCCTTAGAGATCATGCAGCTCGGGGGTCCTCAGATAGGGCCACCTGGTCATGATTCCCCAGCAGTGTCAAAACAAGCCCTGCCCCCAGGGATTCTGGATCAGAAAGAAGGGCAGCATCGGGTTTGGAGTGACGTTTGTGAGGATGGTCCAAACCTGAATTTATTTTAATTCATGAAGATTGGGATTTGGGGCCAAATTCTACCACTTACTAGGGGAACCATCCTGATTGAGTTGTTAGAACTTTCCATGCCTTAGGAAGATCTGTGAGACGTGGAAAATAATGCACTCCTCAACTGACAAGTGAAAATCGGCAGATTGACTGACACACAGTAGGCATTGAAAATGACACACAGTAGTCATTTCTTTCCCTTCCTCTGGTAAATAGTGCAGAATCTTGGTTACCTATCTACACACACAGAGGATGATGAAGGAAAGCCTTTGCATTTTTGTGGCTCTTAGCCCATCCTAGAAGGGAAGAGCTGGTCAGCCTCACCATTCCCACTCAGACCTGGAGCCGGCGGCCTCCAGCCGTTCTCCTGAGAAGTCCCAGATACCAGCCCAAAAGCCAGGAAATAAAAAAACAAACAACATTTATTGTAAATTTATTTTCCCTAGGACTATTTCAATTGATCTTCATGCCAAGCTTATAAAGTAAATGCCATTATTGTTTATAGACTTGATGTCTTTAAGAAGAGCTTCTGTTTATTTGTTTACTTTTGGGCTACTGTTTACATGTCTGGATTCTTTGCTCCATTTCAAATAATTACTGAGGTGTCTTGGATTCATTTCAACCGCGTGTTGATCACTGAACGCGGAAGAGGCAGCAGGAATAAGAGGGGCTTGGCGACTGCACCATGTGACACCCACCCTGTCTGGGGCAGACGTTGTCCAGAGCACTGGCCGGTGGGCCCCACTGACTTCTAGAGCTACTCTAACTTTGGGGTCCCTAGGTTGGCTTTGCCTCCAAACACCAGCTCCAGGATCTTTCTTCCTTACCCTGGTTGGGGGTCTGGCTGGATCCGCCCCTCTCTGCATGGTAGGAAAAGCCTCTATCAGCAAGAATCCACAGAGGATTTTCCTACGCAGGAGACTCAGCGATCAGACTCTGAGGAGGAGGAACACGTCTGATTTCATGGTAACAAAGTTCCATTTTTGGTCAGACCCAGGATTTGAGGCTAGAGCCGTTTTGTCACAAATCCTGCTCACATATGCTCTGTGCATTTCTACCCCCACCCTCAGCCAATTTATCTAAATCTCACTCCTTCTTTTTCTTCTCTGCCCATTTAAATATATCCCAACTCATGGTCCAAATATCACCCCCCCCACACACACACACATTCATTGTACCCACTGAAAATAGCTTATTAACTCTCTTCCAGGCAATAGGTGGAGGGGATCGGAGGGCTTGATGCAGCCTACTTGTGATTTATCAGCATTGGCAAGAGGAAGGAAAAGACGTGCATAGCATTTTTTAAAAAAAGAACCAGAAAGGCAGCTAGAGAAGAACGTGTGGAGGGAGATAACGGGTGCACTCTGATGGGAACAGATTGCCCAAAAGGTAGGTGGGTGGCGGGGAGTAAAAATAACCAAGGAGTGACCAAGCCTTCGTTTTCTTTGAAACACTCACACTTTAGGGATATATTGAAACTGCTAATTTTGTTGGCGTGGTGATACCACCTCCTAATTAATGGAGGGCTTATTAGGAGAACCACCTAGGGGGACAAGCTGCACACAGGCAAATTGAGAAGGGAGGAAATGTTGAACTCCGCTTGCAGTCACGACCCAGAGAGGAGCCACTGGGTGCGTGGTGGCTGGTGGGCAGGCTGGAGCCAGAGCCTTCTGTTGGCTCCCTTGCTCCTGGCACCGCCGGCTCATTGCTGTTCTCTGTGGCCCACCAGCAGAGAGACACAGCCCCCCAAAATAGGCTGCTGCTGGCCTAAATTGGCTTTTGGATCCCAGCTGTGTCTCCGAATTGCTCTGGTGAACATTTTATAGAGGATACCGTGCAGGTCAGAGGCCCCAGAATTTGGCTTTCAAAGGAAAATAAAAGAAAAATAAGAATCTCATAACTTTTATGCCCTTTGTCAAACGGAGCTTCTATACAGAAGCTTTTAGATTTGGCTACACCTGGGAGTAGCCCTCAGGGATGGTGTGAAATTCTAGGTCCCAGCCTTCACCTCTGATTGCTCATCTGTTTCTCTTGTGGGAGGCTCACGGTACCAGGAGCATGAACAGGGCCAAGCTGCATGCTGACATTTTAGCCTTTGTGGGCCAGCGTTCTGAGATAAGCAGGAGAGGAGGTCGAGAGGAGTGTCTTCCAACACTTTTCAGATTTTGGACAATTAACTCCATTTTCCAGGAAAGCCAGTCTACTTGATAGGTCTCCTGATTCCCCTTCTATTCATCTAACAAAGCCATCCATTTGGCTTTCCAAATCTCTTATGCAACCCATTATCTATACAGCACAGAGTATTCAAGATCATGGTCTCTGGAGGCCAATCGGTCCTTATTTACCTGCCATCTCTGCCACTCACTAGTTTGAGTTGCCTTAAGCAAATCATGCACATCTCTGTGTCTCCATCTGTAAAATGGGCACCCTTCTGCTTCAAAGAATAATTATGATCCTCATTAGGCAACAAGTGTAAAGAGATCCATATTGTGCTATGGTAAATTGCACTACAAGGATCAACATTCAAAATACTTTCATGTACGATTTTGTGGCAATGTCCTTATACCTTGGGCCATCAGATTCTTAAATACGATTTTCTCCAATAAGTGGGAAAACTGGACAATGTCATGGATAGGTGATTTTCCCAAGGTTGACAGCTAAGAAGGCAAGAATTAACTTCAGAGTCCAGGTCTTCTGGTTCTAGTTTATTTATTTATTTGTTCATTGGTTTCCATGCAAACATGCTTGTACTGTGACCTAGTGTCTTCCATCTCGTGTCTAGCAATGCCACAGGGTACAGAGAAGAAGAGAAAGTGCCAGACTCCTGCCTCTTCCACATTCCACAACACATTATGTTGTAATTGAAAGGTACATGACGTGAGGATAGAGCCTTTGACACGGACAGTGTCCATGCCTTGGGATCTTGGATGGTCACTTTACCTGGCTAGACGTAATTCCCCTACCTTTAAATGGAAACTGATTACTATTTTCCTTTATATGTGCCCCTTAGGTGTATATTTTGTAGCTAAAATAGAAATCCAACATGAAATATCAGTGAGGCGTATAATGGAATATTGTTGATTCTTGAAAAGAGTGGAATCTTCTTTCAGTCATTGTGCAGAAGTAGCAGCGGAGGTGAGGGAACATGGTATCTTCTGGGAAGAAAACAGAAGAGGCTAAGTTATGTGTTCAATTATTCTCTTGTTGTTTCGGATGTGGAGGTTGTCTTTCTAACAAAATGAATAATGCAATTGGCTGTTATGGGAAGATGTTAAATTTTGATGATGTTGAAATGTGAGACTGGGATTCGGCATGTGGGGAACTCTCTGCCTTTTCAAAGGCAGGCTGCCATGTGCGGACCCTCCTGAAGCCCACGCTGTCCCCGTGAACTGGAAACTCCCCTCTCGGCTAGACTGCTATAGAATAGGTGGCACAGACCATTTTCCAAGGCTGATCCAAAGAAAATGAAGGCTTCCGTTGGTTCTCCTTAGTTTTTAGCCTTCCCAGGGCTCCCCACCCCCAATCTTTCTGGCACCATGAATTCATACATCTATTATGTGACTCATGTCAAGAGGCTGGTTAAATTGGAAATTATTCTTTAATTTGTAAAATAATGGTAGCATTGATGGCATTTCCATTCTCATCCTGTGCTTAAAGATTTCAAAATTCCATTAAATCTCCAAAGGTATAATATCAGACACTGCAATTTCCTCCCTCTAAAAGAAATGTTTGTGTGAGAGTAGATTCAGCTGGTGCTCCTTAAACTAGCAGATGTCAGTCTCTGTGTTGGGACGTATTGTTGTATCATGATCATTTGTGAGATATGTCATGGGTAGTAAATAATAAGCTATACACTGAAATCGTACTGAAGATTTACTAGAAATTTAAACTAGATCAGGTTTAGGCTTATGGCTAAAATACACCTCTGCCTCCCTATGTGCTCTCTGGAGATTCTTTGCTGTGGAAGTGTGCTTTGTGCATGAACACCATGGATCATGTTGGTTGTTCAACGTTCAGTCCTCTCTGTTCAGCAAATGCCTGATCGTCAATGTCAAAGACCCTCAAGGAGTTGAACTGTGATCACTGGGTCTCTCCCTAGTAGATGCTGGCAAGAAAAGACATCTAGGAGATCTCCCATCTTAAAACTCCTCCTCTCTCCTTCCATTTAATTAGATAAGGAAGGAGTGCTGTCATAGTGGAAAGATCACAGAAACTTTCAGATTTCACAGGCTGTGTCACCTTAGACAA
This sequence comes from Callospermophilus lateralis, assembly GCF_048772815.1. Taxonomy (NCBI): domain Eukaryota; kingdom Metazoa; phylum Chordata; class Mammalia; order Rodentia; family Sciuridae; genus Callospermophilus; species Callospermophilus lateralis. The sequence continues at coordinate 25,670,033 of NC_135307.1, read as the reverse complement.
GTCACTCAACCACTCTGAGCTTTAGTGTTTTCATCTGTACAACAAGGCAGACAAAATTGTACTGTTTTGAGGGTAACAATGAAGGTTCATGAAGGTCCTAGTACAAAATACCAGTACCTAGAGGCATTCAGTTAACATGACAGCTACATAATTACTGTTGTTGCTGTGATTTCTTATCTCTCTCCAGTGCCTGGTAAGAGGAATGCATATATTTTTGCATCATCTAGGCCCATCGTCTAACTGCTCATAAGTGTGAACTTTGCCTTCTGTGCAGTTGGTACTTAAAGCATCAAAGAGTATCACACTCCAGGTATTTGTTAGATAATTCAGTCAGAATCTATATAATCCAGTATCTGTCTGGAGTTTGCCTAAGGCATCAGATATATATTTTATTCATGTATTTAACACGTATTCACATAACTCTTGTAGTGCTGCATACCATGTGCTCAGCAGAGTTCTAAGTGCCCAAAAAATAGTAACTCATTTTATTCTCATAAGGAGTTTTATTTTTTGTTTTAGTTGTAGGTGGACACAATACCTTTATTTTATTTATTTATTTTTATGTGGTGTTGAAGATCGAACTCAGCACCTCATACACGTTAGGCAAGTGCTCTATCAGGGAGCCACAACCCCACCCTCACAAGGACTTATGATGTGGGTACTCTCACCCCCATTTCACAGATGAGAAAACCAAGTTACAGAGATGAAATAACTTCACCAGTATCACAGAGCTAGTAGGTGGTTGAGCAGGATTTGATCCTAGATGGTTTGGCTCTAGATTTAGGGAGCTTAACTTCTGTACTACGTGAGAAAGACTATCCACCAATCATGTTAACTAGCTATTCTTCCAGACCCATCAAATTCTTTCCCTGAATAGAGAGATTGTCAGAAAGCAAGGGACCCAAATGTGTGACTTCAGAACCCTCTTCCTCCTTCCTAACAATCAAAGGTGCAGTATCATGAAATTCATATATACAGTGGTGTGGTTTGAGCTCTACTTGCCATTGAATGAAAACTAGGAAATCCATACCATTCTGTCTACTTCCATTGCTACACTTCTGGTCCGACCTCTGTGCCCAGGTGAGTCAACTAACCCTGCCCAGACATCTGCTGATATTTACTTTCTCTGCTTTCTTTAGAGGCTACTTGCTCTGTTTTTATCCTTGATTATTCTGTTTTTCTTATTGATTAATTGTATATAATGCCGCCGAATCTCTTGGCTGTAGGGAGAGTATAAACCAAAGCCAGTAAGAAGCTGATGGTTTTCTTACCATGTGAAATGTTTCAAGGTGTGTGGACCACTGTAGAAGGGAGATGAAAAGAAATCATGCTAAATTATGTCATCTATTATGAATAGATGCCATTGGCTCGTTGCTTACTCTGCACTGGTGCAGTGCTGCTGCTTTACATACATTATCTTTTGCTTGATCCTTGCATCCATGGCTCATAAAGCCTTTCTCAACAAAGTCTTTTCTGACCTCAGTGGCTGTCCTTGCAAACCACACCACTGTATATATGAATTTCATTCATAGACATATCTCACATTTTACACAAATCAAGCAGTTTTCTTTTCTCCTTTTGACCTCACATGAAGAGAATCAAATTAGATTTTTTATTTTGTAAAACAGCATCACCATTGTTCATGGTGCAAGACCTCCCTGATTTTGTTTTCCTCTTTCATCCCTAATCATGCCTTCCTTCCCCTATTTCACCAGGGGGACCCATTACAATAGTTTACACATTTGTGTGTGTGTGTGTGTTTGTACACACAAACCTTTATAAGATAGGTACCATGGTTTTGCTATTATATGTTTATGATTGATATTCATGATACTGTGCTATCTTGATGCATTTCCTAATTTTTTCATTCAAAACTATGTTTGTAAGATCTTTTCACATTGTTATGTTTTCATTCCAGTTGTTCTTTGTAACTGTTACATAGCATCCCACACTATGCATCCACCGTATCTTTATATTTATTCTTTGAGTACAGCACTCTGTTCAAACTTCATTATTACCAATACTGTTGTATGTGTCCCCAAGCAAGAATTTCTTGGGGATATATTCCCAGGAGTGGTGTTGCTAGGTTATAGAGTGTATGCATGCTTAATTATACCAAATGCTTCCAGATTGCTTTCCAGAAGGGAGTTACCAGCTTAGACCCCCCACCACCAGCCATGCACAAGAAGATGTTTCAAACTGTCCACATCCTTGACAATATGTGGCATTATCCACCTTTGTAATCATTGCCATTTGACATATCTAAAAATCATATTTCATAAGTAAAAGTCTACTTCAAAGTTTGGAAGGAGTTGGTTTGAACTTGAGCATATCACTAAGGCTGCTTAGGAGAGCAGATGGGATGCTGACTGAATGAGTGCAGGGGCAGAGGAGCAGCAGGATTTCCTTTGAACCCTCACAGCAGTTGACTTATGTGTCTCTTATGACAACTAACCTTGCTTTGCTTTGTGCAGTAGTTATCTGTGTACTTGTCTCCAGTGAGCATCATATGAATTGCAAACTGTGTCTTTTTTCCTCACCTCTCTATGTTCTGTAGTGCTTTGTCTATAGCAAGACCCCAGTATGTGTTTTCTGATTTGAATTGTCTGGGTGGTTTCTGGAAAGCACTACCCGTCAGTCAGAGGCCTTGGCTGGAAAGGGGTAGGCTGGATCTAAGAGGAGGAAGCCACAGATGATCCTTTTCTATTCTAATGGGGTGAGACAGTCCATTTTTCCTGTCTTTAAAAATGTTTTCCCCCTACTTTAGCCAGAGGTACTTATATTAGGATAGATATCTATACATAAAGACATGCTTTTGAACATATAGAATTGTTTTCTTTTTCTCCCCTAAATTAACTACTAAAAGTTGTGCAAAACTATTGACTAATCATCTTCTAGCAAACACATGTCTCTCAACCAGGGGCTCAGGTCCCCACCTTGCTGGGCAGAGTGGATGATGTGATTCATAATGCATGAATGCTTGGTTAGCAAACAGGGGCACTTTCTAATTAAACCTATGTCGAAGATACAGAAGTATAACCTTTCTCTCAGGGTTGGCTACTTTCTGGTCTTCCAACTTGCTGACCCTCCTCTGGCCCACAGACCCCTGAGGTAGTATATGCTGTGGGAGTTGTTAAAAGTGGGCCAGAGCAGGGCGGCCACTTCTATTAAATCATGCAGAAGCTAAAGTCCAGTTTCTGATGGAGAGTTTGGCTTCCTCACCCAGAAATATTCATTCTACTCCAATGCTTCACAAGCAGGCAGATCTATAGACTCTCATTCTGAAATCTGGGAAGAGATTATTCAGGGTAACTTCCTAGAGGAAGCTTCATACAACTGCAGCTTTAAGGGACAATCACCCCATCACTTCCTGAGCTATGCTAAGATACAGTTGCATCTAGGTTCCAGGTCTTCATGTATAGAGCTAGGACCCTAAAAGTCTAGACATGTTTCAGGGATTTGTTTTTCTCAAAACGCTTTTTCCCATTCTGGTGACTATACTCTTTGGCTTAGGTTTGATTATACTGTAATAACAATTAAATTCCCAAATCTTGGTCTTAAAGTAACATAGATTTATTTTTTTTCACTCATGTTACATATTTAATACTAGTAAGAGTGGGGCTCAACTTATCATGGATATTCAGGGACCTTTATATGAGGAAACCTCCACTGTTTGCTGATGTGACCATCAAAACAAGTCTTTCAGGTTTTCCACAGTGGAGAAAATAACAGGAAGTATATCCATTGTCTCTTAAATGTGCTCTTCACTTTCATTGGTCATAGCAAGTCACATGATCTTAATTATAAGGTGCTGGATAACTGTAATTCACCTGTCTCTTCAGAGAGCAAGGAGGACTTATAATAATACAGAATATTAGCAATGTCTACTACCGTAAGACTGTGCATGAGAAAATGGTGACAGCTTTGATAGATGACAGAAAATTAAACCCAATGAGCATCACACACAAACCACTGACTCTTTAGATATAAGTATTTTAGAGGGAGTATGGGCCAATGGATTCAAATAATATGTCCTGGAGGTCCATAGGTTCATGTCACCCGGGCACAGGAAGGAATGAGAAGCCAAGGTGGGGTCTTGCCTACACATCCCCATCAGGTAGGGTAGCTTTACTTTTAAAGCATATACTTCTTCTAAAATGATATGATTCCCAATCCTATGCTACCCTGAATTCTCTCCCAAGAACATCCCTCAGTTTGCCACGGGCACTTCTTAAATTCATCCCTCAGCCATGAACATATCTTTCCACGTGTGGTCTCATCTTATCAGTGTAGAGACTAGAAGACCAGTTGGTTTCCCTGGTTTTGGATTCTGGATCTTGACAATTAGCTTTTCATTGGTCTGTCTTACAGTTATATTTATACCTTTGACTAATTTATAGGCCTCTGTGTTAGTCAGATTTTCATCACTGGGACCAAAAATACCTGACAAGAACAACTTAGAGAAGAAAACATTTATTTGGGGCTCATGGTGTCAGTGGTGCAGTTCAAAGTCAGCTGGCTCCATTGCTCTAGGCCTGAGGCAAGGCACAGAACATCAGGGTGGAAGGGTGTGGCGGAGGACAGTTCATGGCAGCCAATGAGAAGAGAAAGGGACGAGATATATATAACCACCAAGGGCCCACCCCCAGCAACCTATTTTTCAGCCTCACCTGCCGCAGTCTGGCTGGGCACAATTCACAAGCCACTTGACAAGCAGAAACGAACTTTATTTTTAGAACACACACACCGCACTACACAATCTCTTCAGGAATTCCCTCAGAGCCCAACTGCCACCACTGGCTTCCCACCAGCCTCTCAACCCCCACGCCTCCTCTCTTGAGGCCAATTGGCTGGGTTGTGTGGGCAGAGCCAAAAGAGTCCCCCAATGAGCAGCTCCGTGGTCTGAAAGGGCGGGGAATCAGCCCAATGGGCATCACCGCAGAGGAGTCAATCAGCTGGCAGCTGGAAGTTTGCTGGGGCCCCTTCGGCTGTGGCTCTCAACACACACCCACTTGCCCACAGTTACTGCCCAGTATTCCATTAAAATTATTTTTATTTAAAAATTTTATTTTATTTTATTTATTTATATGTGGTGCTACCACAAGTGTACTACCGCTCAGCCCCAGCCCCAGCCCTCCATTAAAATTATTAACCAATCAAATAGGTTAATCCACTGATTAAGTTCAGTTCTCATAGTCTGATCATTTCACCTCTGAATATGGCTAAATTTGGGATTAGGTTTCTAATACTTGAGTCTTTTGAGGGCTACCCCGTGTCTAAGCCATAACAATCTTGTAATGGGTTCTCTCATAAGGAGAGAGAATAGTAGATTATATTTTTCAAAGATGGCCACAATAATATTTCCATCCCATACACTCTTCTGCAATGTGTCCTTGACACTGTCTCATCAAGATCAAGAGGTGTAAACTCTCTCTCACCCTCTTGAACCTGCACAGGTCCTATGATGCCTTTGACCAATGAAATGTGTTTGTCTAATGCTGAGGCAATTCTAGGGCTCATTGTTTTTTCCATCTGGAAGCTTCTAGAAGCTCTTTGTCTTATAAGAAGTGTGACTGCCAAGAGATCATCATGTTGTGAGAAGTGTAAGCTAAGTGGAGAGACTTTGGGGAATGAGATATGACTTGGGAAAGAGTCCAAGGAGGGGCCCAGGCATGTAAGTGAAGAAGGCATTTTGGAAATATTGCCCCAATGAGGCTTTGTTTGATACCAGCCTCAGCTGCAGTTGACTGTAACCCCATGAGAAAACCTGAGATTAAACCACCCAGTTGGTGTCAGTGGTGTCACAACCATTTTACAGAACCATTGTTTTAAGTCACTACCTTTTGAAATAGTTTTTTTTTTAGATGAAGAAATAGATAACCAGAATAGAGTTTGATACCAGAGATAAATCCTTAAGGATCCTTAAGTCATTTGGTTTAGCAAAGAATATCAAGAAGTTGACTTTATATCCTAGGTCATTTTTCTAATTGAGCAGTTCTATAGGGCATCCCCTTAATCTCTCTTAGGTCTTAACAAAGAATCTTAGGTTTTAACAAAGGTCACAGGTTATACTATTGATCTAAATATAATCCTATGGGACATATTTTATAAAAAGGGTCCTAAATTTAATCTATGATGTGTATATATTTCTTATTTTGAGAACCCTTTATTGACTGGAAAGACTAGGGATGGAAAATACTTTTATTATCAAAACTTCAAGTCCTGATTCTTCTATATTTCCTTTAAATTCGATTTGAAAATTGAACCGTTCTTCTTCAGGTCATCTCTATTTGTACCTTATTATCAGGTGATGAAGGAAACTAGTTAGTGCTTTTGAAAACCTACCTGAAAATGGTCTTACCAAGTCCAACCAGCCTATGGGATATATCTCAATTTCCATGTTACTTCAGGTAACAGCTTGCTTTGCTAAATTTCCTCCTACTTCATGACAACTGTCATTTTTCCTCCAGTCTCCAATGATAACCTCACTGCCTCCCAGCCTCCACTACTAGCATACTTCTTGAGGACTTCAATCTCTGCTTTTTGCCTGAGTGTGATGCAGCAGATTTAAAGGTGTTTATTTTGGCAGCTCTCCATTTTTTAACATTGATTTTTATTATGAATATCTATTGTGACATAAAAATGATCTAGAACTTAGTGGATTAAAACAACAGTTTTCTTTTATTATGTCTTACAGTTCTGTGAGTTGACATTGATCAATTGAGTATTTGTTTTTATTCTATGTGTTGAGGCTGTAATCATTTGGTATCACAATGATCTGGGATATCCAAGGTACCTCATTTTCATGGCTGGCAGATGATGAGAGAACTCAGCTGGAAACCACTTATGTATGACTTCACTATGTGATCTAGGCATCTCACAGCCTGGTAGCTGGGTTCCAAGAGGAGCTACTGCAAGAACATTCTTAGAAAGCCAGTCAGAACTACAGCGCTCACCTAGCATAGGTGAGGCCATGAATTCAATCTTCAGTACTGGGGAGAAAAAAAAAAAAAACAACAAACAAACAGGCAGAAACTACAAGATTTCTTATGATTTAGTTTCAGGAGTCATTCAGTATTACTGCTACTGTATTCTTCTTATCAAAAGCAAGTGTAGAGTTTAGCCCATATGCATGGCAAGGGGACTCCACAAAGGCATATATGATAAGAATCCTGGTCCGTGGGAGTGGCATCTTCGGAGACCCACTACTTAGATGGATGGGGCTATGATAATAGAAATAGTTTCAATGAAATGTAGATAATTTAAGTAGCACTAGATCTGATTATGGGTTGGCAAGTTTTCTATTCTGGAGCTTAAGGTGAAGGGAATAAAGAGGTATATTAGCCCTTATCTAGATCCATCCCTTGAGAAGTAACTATCTCCAATTATTGATGGACCAGATTTGCTGGCTATTAAACACAGGTAATGGCTTTCATCTCTTATCATGTTTCTTCTACCCTGACATAAAACAGTTTTAAAATGAAATCTGTTGAGATACACGGGTAGATCTTTTCCTTCTCTTTTGTGTCTGGCCCATACACCTTCACGTTAATGTCTTTTGCAGAAATAAGACCTAGGATTTTGGATGGGTACACAGAGCAAAAGGCAACTAGAATGATGTCATTCTCTTTTACCTGTCCCCCCAGTGTTCTTAGTTCCCACAGGGCAGGATTCTGAAGGCAGAGCAGGGATGGCTTAGAACCCTCAGCAATGGGTCTGGGGGTGGGGCCGGGGAAAGCTGGGAGGAGGAAGCAGAACCAAAGGAAGTTTCCATCTATGCAAGTGGCTTTTGGCTTTGAGGAAGCAACAGTAATATTTCATGTCTTCGGTGGTGTCTCCTACCTTTAAATGTCAGTTTCTGTAGCTGCCTTATCTCCTGTAGCACATTTCAATTAGGTATTCCAAATCACACTCTTTCCTTCCAGGACAAATAGGCCAGAGGTGATATTTACTGTTACAGCAGCATTTTAAATACTTAGTGTGGGGGAGGCGGGGGGGGAGAGCCTAGTAAATAGCAGCTTCTCCCTTATACTAATAATAAAACATAATAATAATGGAGAGAGAAGGTGAATTTTGGATTTGATGCCAGTCACTGACTGATTTAAGTGAATGAGGTTTGTCTCCACCCCTTTTGTCCCCCTCCTCTGATTCCTGCTCTGAGTGAAGGTTATAGTTTGCCCATATTTTCTTTGTTGGAGGCTCTTAAATGTCTCAAGGAATGTCTAGTTTCCCATCTAGAGACACCTGGGCTCCTGATCCACTCACTACCTGCTCCTTCCTATGCTTGGAGGAATGTGTGCATGAAGTCAGGATCTCCACATTTCTAGCAGTTTACTAGGATTCACTCCTTATTCCGTACCACTGGGACATTTTCAGCTCTGGATGCAACACCACCAACCTCATTTCCAGGAGACAGATGGCTGAGAAACTTACATAGTATATGTTTCTTCCGTGGAATCACGTTTTAGTTCTTTTGTCTGGAATTGAAGGTGCTCCAATCCAGTGTGCATTTCTCAGCTCATCTCCTCCTGGTCTTTATATTGAGTTGTTGACTGGATTGCTGTCTTCTTTGCCTTCCTGGTGGGTTTTGTACATTCTTCCCTCCAAATATGTGGTGGCCTAACCACAGTGATTGTCCCATGGTGTTGGCAGGGGCTCTCAGTCAATATTTTTCTCCACATTTAGAATCCTTCACTAGACGTCTTCTATGTATTTCCTATTCCTGCTCAGACTTGATGGATTATATCTTACTTCCTCCATTAAGCCTTTTCTGACCTCAGTACTCAGTACTGCTCCTCTTTCTGAACATCTAAAGTGCTTATTATCATCAGAACTCCTTTGGCACTTGGCATATACTATCTCATGCCATTTTGTATGTTCATATGTTGTCTGTTAGAAAACTAGATTGTAAGCACCATATGGGCAGAAATATCTGCAGCTCATGCTATTTCATATCCCCTCTGAGTTTAACATAGTTCCTTAAACATACGTGGTGCCTAGTTAATTTACATTGATTAAGTGGAATAATCAAAGAATAAGAAAACCCAGGATCCAAAGAAGCCAATTCTTTGTTGCCATTCTACTTAGTTTGGAAATTATAAACTTGCCTAAAGTAAGGCCTTTTGTTTTTACTTATAAATCAAGATCTTACTGCTGGGCACAGTGGCACACATCTGTAATTGTGTGCAATTGGGGAGACTGAGGCAGGAGGATTGCAAGTTAAAAGTCAGCCCCAGAAACTTAGTGAGGACCTAGGCAACTTAGTAAGAACCTGTCTCAAAATAAAATGTAAAAAAGCACTAGAGAGGTGGCTCAGTGACTAAGCGCCCCTGGGTTCAATGCCAAGTATGAAAGCAAGCAAGCAAGCAAGCTAGCTCTACTACATGGAATTTTTTTAGAATTGAGTGTCTTTCTAGCCTGATAGTTCCAGGAAAGAGTTTTTCCTATGTGAGAAAACTTTGAAAATATCTGGGGTTTGTAGCATCCAGTGCTTTGACAATCAAGTCTTTTGATCATTAGAGTGGAAGGGATTAGAATATCAGGCTGCATTCAAAATCCATAGCAGACTGAACTAGAATCCCACAAAAGTTCCAGTTTGGGCCTGCTATTTATTCATTAGTTAATTTCCCAGTGCCTCAGTTTTCCCATCTACAATATGGATTGAATAATGGCTATCTACCTTATGGGGTTGTTATGAGATACCAATGTGATAATAAATGCAAAAGCACTTCGGGTGTTGTGAAACCCTATTTAAATGTCAGAAATCAGGTTTGCTACAACTTGTCATCATCAGTTGATATTTATTGAAGATTTACTCTTTACATAGCTCAGCATTAGGTAGAGAAATCTCATCAGCATAGTAGACTAACTGAGGAATTTGGGATTTGGTATGGCCTGAAGGCAAACCTACAGGAGAGGAAAACTGAAGAAAAGATGATAGTTTAGTAATCCCATATGAGGTTAGCCTCAAAGACCAAGTCAAGTAAGATGAGAGGTGCAATGTGTGGCCAAAATTCGGCCCTGGGTATGCCTTGAACACTCGGGGGTTTGGAGAATTCTATTCCTTAAGCATTTCAGAATGCTCTAAGTTTGCTCCCTGTGCTCACTGCCAGCTGTGCCTCTGTGTAGCCTTTTTGTTTCCTGGTTGACGGGTTGTATCCAGCTTCTGGATCGCGTTCATCCCTCTACAGCAATCCTGAGAGCGGTACTCAGCCTGCTGCCCAAAAAAGGACACTCTAAAAACCAGCTACTCTAAAAACCAGCTTCTCCCCACCGGCTTTGGCAGCAGCCCAGGATGGACAAAGAGCGGCTTCAGGTCCGGAGAGTCTGCTGTCACCAGCCCTGTTTTCATGTAAATGTCTCTGCCAGTGAAGGGAAGCGATGCAGGAAATATCTGCAGAATTACCTGGGGCTGAAATATGGTTGGACTTCTTTTCTCTCCTTTTTCTTCAAGCTTTCCACGTGGCCTCAGTAGCTGAGTAAGGGAAAGCTGAGAGGTTTAAGTGTGCGGGTGCTCTCTGGGCTGAATTAATAACCCCAAGCCTTCCAAACTGGCTGTTCAGAGCGAGACAAGACCAGCCAGAAAGTGCTGGGTTATGGGGGCACAGGCTGCAAAGCCAGGCCCTACTGGAGGTGAAGGCTGTCAGCAAGTGATGAGTGGCAAGCCCTCCCTGCTTGCTCCCAGCCACCCCACCCCTCTTCCTCTGCCTCTCTTTCCTCCCATTTAAGCCTGCCTGAGATGGCTGAGCACCCCAGGATCCAGCTCCTGGCAGCTGCTGCCCTCTGCTGGGAAGAAAGCTTCACTGGGTATGGGATGTGCCAGGAGACCAGCCTTAGTGCAGAATGAGTCAGTCTGTGGCCAGTGTGGTTATTGCTTGGGGGTGGTCAGAAGTATTCCAAAAGCCCCTCGCACCAAAGTATATCCTGAGTGGGCTCAGCTGGGCATAGGAAGACAGGTAATAGACTGGCCTTAGCCACTTCACTACCTTCCCCAGAGCTGGCTGGGCCAGTGGACTGTGCCCAGCTGGCTTCAGAAAGCAGAAGGACAGAAGGATCCCTATGATCAGCATGACGATGAGGTGACCCTGCTTTACTCTGACTCTTTGGTCTAGAGTGCAGCCCTGCCAGACAGGAGCTGTGACCTCACTGACCACACAGTAATTCTACTTGAGGGATTTGTTTTCCTTCCATGAGCTCCTGCCAAGACTCTTTGTTAGAGCTAATGGGACTCCCCCAGTCAGCAAGTGTCTCCTAGTGATGTGTGTAAACAGTGCCAGGCAGGAAATAGGTTTCCTGTTCTTAATGGGCTTGTTAAAACTTATTGAGTGGAGTTTAAATGGCTTTAGTATGAATAATAATAATAGTACGAAAGCACTATTAGTAGCAGTAGTCATGGAAAAATTATGATGTCAACTCTGCTTTTTCCTATTTTAACCTTGCCAGGTACCTTGGAGGTCTTTGGCTTCCAAATGCCCAGGGATGAATGGTGAGGAACACTGGTACCAATAATACAGAAAGATGGCAGAACTTGCCTTCGTGGACTGCAGCTGTCCAGGTCTAGCCCCTTTCCATATCAGTCTTTCCTCTCCCCTCCTCCCTTTCATTCAGGGCTATCAAACTTCCAACCCATCAGAGAAGCTGGAAGTACAAAATTCTGTGTTTCTCTTGATTTTAATTCTCAGGAGAAATGTTCCAAGGTTATGTTTAGGAGTGAGATAGAGATTTTAGAGAGGGTACCTGATGCTAGGGGGGCTTAGTCAGAAGTGAGACTCATGTTTTCCTCTCCAATGTTATGGCCAGAATATTTGTGTCTCTACATGTTGACACCTGATGGCCAGTGTCATGGTGCTATGACGCGCAGTAGGGTCCCTTAGGAGGGGATTAGGTCATAAGGGCAGAGTCTTCCTGACTGAGATTAGTGCCTTTGTGAAAGGTTCCCCAGAGAGCCAGTTCCTTCTTTCCCTCCCGTGAGGACACAGCAACAGGTCAACCATCCATGCGTCAGGGGGTCTGCCCTCAACTGACACTGCGTCCACTGGAGCCTTCATCTTGGACTTCTCAGCTCACAGAATTGTGAGAAATAAATTTCTGTGTTTATAGCTACCCCATTTATGGTATTTTGCTATAAGCAGCCTAAATGGACGAAGGCTTCAGATTTCCAGCTGGGACTGGAGGTGTGACGTTACCCTGGGCTTCAGTATGCGTCAGTTCACTATTTTTACCATGACTTCTACAATGGCACTGGTTTTCTTTACACGGAATCTCTCGTTTGACTTACTTGGCATCTTCATGAGCAATGTCTATGAAATCATGAGTTCAATGTGTGAGCCAGGTTTTTAACTGAATGCATGTTAAAATGAACACTTAACAGCTAAATTTTTTTTTTTGAACTTTGCTTATGTGGCAAATGCACCACACTCCTGAAAACTCTTAGAATAGTGGTCTTCAAATATTAGTGGTGGAGGGGGCTGGGGTTGTGGCTCAGTGGTAGAGTGCTTGCCTTTCATGTGAGAGGCACTGGGTTCAATTCTCAGCACCACATATAAATAAATAAATAAAGGTCCATCAACAACAACATACATACATACATACATACATACATACATAAAACTTTAGTGGGCACAAGAAATCCTGGTAGAGCTTATTGAACCACAGCTGGCTTGTCCCCTGACTAAGAGATCCCAAGTCAGCTGGCCTGGGGTGGAAACCATGACCGTGTTTCTAACCAATACTCTGGAGAAATGGATATCCAGGATCCAGGCTTTCAGAGGCTCTAACCTAGTATGCAAGAGCCTGTTTTCCATGTCTAGTCCTGTGTAGGTTTCCTCATATGAAAATGGGAATGGAATCATCTATTCTAAAGAGTTTATGATCATTAAATTAGTTACCTACCAACTATAGACAAAGTGGTGTGGAGTGAGGGTTATATGGGTGGAGTGATTGAACTTAATCTACCTCTGAGATGGATTGAATGTTTGTGTCCCCCCTCATATTCATATCTTGAAATCCCAGGGTAATGATATTAAGAGGCAGGCCTTTAGGTCATAAGAGTGGGGTCCTTCTTATGGGATTAGTGTCCTTATAAAAGGGACCCCAGAGAATTCTCTTACACTCTTTTTAGTATGTGAAGGCACAAGGGAAAAATGGTAGTATGCAACTCAGGAAACAAGGAACCCGTCCATCTTGACACCATGATCTTGGGCTTCCAGCATCCAAATTGGTGAGAAAGAAATTTCTATTGTTTGTAAGCCAAACAATCTTATGGTGCTTTGCTGTAATTGCCTAAACTTACTAAGGCAACCTGTTTGGTGTTTTCTGGGATGAAAGCTTATGAGGGCTCAACATAACGCTCAGATGGGGAATACAGGAAGTTTGGTCAGTTAACTGTGTTTCTAAGTTCTAGTACCAAGTGTAACTGGCAAAGCAGCTCCCCAGGAACATCCCTGTAGAACCCTTCTTTTCTGGTCAAGGGCAGCGTTGGGTCTGAAAATACAGAGGAAATAATTCCTTGCTGCACTCCTTGTATTCTGAAAGACAGACATTCAGCCAAAGAATAACTTCTAATTTGATTAAACAATTGTATTTGTGGTTTTGTTAAAACTCCCCTGACAATGGCACCTCTTTTCTAGATTGGAGGGGATCACCAATGTGAACCTAAAGGAGATAGGTTTCATCTCCCTCATTCCATGACTGCCATCCCCAAGTTTGCTCATGTTCCCCAGTCTGAGCAAACCTGTGAGCAGGCTCAGCAGGTGGAAGGAAGAATTGGCTCTGGTGATGGCAGGGGTGGAGATGCCCACCCACTTGGGGCCCAAGGGGGCAGGGCCAGCAGCAGGAAGACCCCATTGGGCTCACCTGTGATTCTGTTCTCATTGTCTCAGTAGCTGGCTGGCGTTTCTGTGGTGTTCCTCTTCCACATGTGGCTCTGATGTTGAACCAATAATGGTGTTTAGAGGAAGTAAGTGACATCAACACAAATTATTTTAAAGATAACTAATCACTATCTGGAGCATGGAGGATGAGTGAATTGAAGTCAGGTGACAGGTAGGAGGGGAGAGTGGAAATGAGAGGACAGAGGAGGGAACATTTTAGGAAATAAAATTGACCAAGTCTGATGATTGGAGGCCTGATTTTTCTCTTTGAACTCGAAGACAAAAATGAGTCTGTGATTTTGTCTTGGAGGATGGGTATCCATTTCATTGGAAAGGTGGATGCCCCAACAGAGGGAGAGGAAACAAGCTGAAAGTCCATTGAAGGGGATTGTGTTGACGTCCTGCTTGTCTATGGCTCTTGTGTTTGAATCTACTCATCTCAACAAACATTGACCATTTACTAGATATCAGATATTAATGGCTTTTTAGAAATACAATTGATTTTGATATTAGTGTTGAAAAGAGGTGGAGACATACAAGAAAGATCCCACATGCTCTCTCTCTCACACACACACACACACACACACACACACACACACGCACCCACAATGGACTCAGGTGATGAGCCCGTACCAGAGCAGGATGGATAATGTAGGATCATTAACCTTCTCTCTTCCTCCCACTGAGCTAATCACCCCCAAGCACCATGAGTTTAAGGTTTCACAGTGAAACATCTCTTCTGCTGAATGAACACTCTGCCAAAGCTGTGTTCTTATTCCCTGGGCTGTGTTTGTTGGGGAGCTGCCACCCCATCTTCCCCACTCTTTGGATGAGGCTACGGGTGGATTCGGAGCTCAGGATATTTGCATACCTCGAGCCTGCCTGAGTTTTCAAGGCTCTTTGTTCAAGTGTCAGTACTGGTTTGTAAAACATGAACGGAGTTGAGGGAAGAAGTAATTACAGTTCCCATCTGGTGTTTCTGCTGACACGATGCGGAGCTGCCTGACTGCACTTCTTTCCGGGCCCTTCTCTCATTCTGTCTTTTCAGTTGCAGGTTCACTCTCTCCCCTTTGTCTCTTGCTTTCTCTTCTGCATGTCAGAGATCCACCCTATGAAAGGTAGCTGACCTCCTTGTGGCCTCTAGCTTGCCCATCCAGAGAGGCTGCCCACCTTTAATGAGTCAAGATACCAGGGCTTGGAACTGCACAGGGAAATCCCTAGGGGTGTTCGGTTCCCAGAGGACCCAATGGGCCATCCTATCAATGTGGATCAAAACCCAGAACTTCTCTTCAATCAGACCAATCCCTCCTTAGTCATCTTAGATTATGAAAGACTCCTGATACCCCTAGAGGGTATGTCTGCTGCTTGGATGCTGTCCCACTTTCTCTCTTTACAATTAATGATTTAATATACCAGGACTTGTTAAGAGGTACATCCACACCCATATCTAAGGCTCATCAATAGGTTTTCCTGTTGTCACAATTCTGCTATTGGTGGTGGGGATAGTAGAGATTGTCTACTTATGGGTTTCAAATGAATATCTTAAAATTAATCATGATAACCAGTGTGGTATTATTAACTAAGGATCCTTCTTATTAACTAAGGATCTTTTTCTCATTTCTTCTTTTTCATCAACTATCATCACTGCTGTATTATAAATGGGGTATTTTTGCTTCAAAATGGAAGAAAGACATTCTTTCCGTATAAATGATAATCCTTGAGCACTTTTTCCCTGTGATACTGAGGCTTAAACTAAGGGCTGCAAAAAGGCTAAGCACATCTCCCCTACCCCTTAGCGTAGTTCTGGACACTAAGTAAATGCGGGCTTATTCCAAGATTCTGATGTCTTTCTGAAAGTAAGATACTATTTATAGAATGAGTAGAAAGGTGCCCTGTGACTTTTTTGCCCTCTCAGGTGTGTGTGTGTGTGTGTGTGTGTGTGTGTGTGTGTGTGTGTATGTGTTTATGTGCAAGGTGGGAGAGAGCAGGGGATGTCTTATTTTTCTCTGTGTGATCTATAACTTCCAACATGGTTACAGGCTCCCTGTGGCCCAGCCTAAGTTCCATTTCTTTTCCCGATTGTCTTTAAATTCATGCAAAGGTGCTTAGCAACTGTTTTCCCATAATTGCCTTATGCTGTTAGGCATTATTTTATATTTATTCATTGATCACAGACTGGTTGGCTTGGGGCTTTACAACACACACACACAATTTCTTGAACATATAGAACACTTTTCATTTTCTTTCTGATTTCTTTATTAGAGAAAAAAAGTCATAATATATCTTCTTTATCAATGCTAGGATTTTAGTCAATGTAATCATCAATAAAATATTATTTACCAAATAATAATGAATTCTTGTTAATGAATACAATTACAAGCCATTTTCAAAGGAAAAAAGTAGGGAAGGAGATTTGGCAGATAGCACATTTGTGTTCATGGTAAGTTTGAAATTATAGCTGAACCTCTGGATGACTTCACACTAGTTTTCTTTCTTTCCTACTAAATTTCACAATTTTGCCACCAGGCTCTATGCCTTTCTTCTTTTTCCCTCCCTTTCCTTCTTTATCCTCCCAGGGACAAGTACATGGTGGATTTTGAATAAATACTTATGGATGCTTTAGGAATAATGTGGATAGAGATTGGTGGGAATTTCCAGAAAATATGGCAGGTGGGAATTTGTAGCCACACAGCGATAATAAGATGGTAATATAATAGACACGTAGAGGGGGAGGTGTACCACTGAGGGTTTCCTGGGGCAAATATAAAAGGACAGAGGAAAAATCAGTTTCTGAATGATGCAGCTGTAAAGAAAAGTCCATTTGTGGGTCCCTAATAACTTGAGCTTCCAAAATTCATTCCATGGTTAAAATGGACACAGTTTTTTGTTGTGGTGGTGGTTTGGTTTTGATTAGAACATTTCATTTCTGGGGATTCCAAGAAGCCTGCTCATGCAAAGTGGTTCATTCATTTGTTCATTTGCTAAATGTTTAACAAACACCTACTATAATGCCCTAAAATTATTCTAGGTAGCAAGAACACAACTGCGGATAAAACCAAAATTCTTATTCTCATGGAGATTATATTCTAGTGGAGTGTGATGGGCAATTTACAAAATGAACAGGTACATATTATTCTAGATGATGGTAAGTGGTCTGAAGAAAAATGAAGTCACAAATAGAGTTAGAGCAAGCTGGGATGGTAAAAGTGATTTCAAGTTTAGGTAGATCCAGGAGACATGGGTAGACAGGTAGCTCTGGTGAAGCAGTTTTCCAGGGACGAAATCCAAATGTTCAGGATGTGAGAGGGCTCAAATTCTCCAAGTGCAATCTGACTTTGCATCCCAATTAACAGTGACAGCATACTGCTTTAAACTAGGAAATAAAGTGGAAGGAAAGCAAATGCTTGATAGTTGACCTGACATTCACTGTTGCAAGATTGGGAACGTACAATAAATGTCACTGATGGAGCAATATTCATGAAGCAAAAATGTCAGTTTTCAATTTGGCATGAGGATGGTTTGACATGTATTAGTCGCACGCAGAATATTATCATAATTAATGCATTAATAATGTAGCTGTCCTTTCTCTCCTGATCCCAAGTTAAAAAGGAGGAAATGGAGAAAGGCAGGTGAAAGAGCAGCTCTCGCCCTGCTCAGACCTTTGCTGCCAACGTTTTCCTCTGCCTTTGCCCTGCCATATCTATGGCTCTGGCTTCCAATTGGTATGGGTCCAGACCTATTCATCTCAACTCTGCCTTCACGTTTCCATGATGAGCATGAGTGGCCTTGTTCGATGAGGGCTTTTCCCTTAATTTTCAATAGTACTTTAAAAACATTTCTAAAGATACATGTGTTTATTATAAAATAGCATGTGTTTATTATAAAATCAAGAATATAAAAATCTCCCAAAAGCCAGCCACCCAGAGAAAACTACTGTTACCATTTTGGTGTTTATGCTTCAGTCTTTTAAAAATAATTAGATATATTCATATTTGCAAATATCAGATCATCTTATATAGTTCAGTGATTAATTTCATATGTGCTAAATATCTTTTTCATTTTAGTAAATGCTTTTCAATGCAGATGTGGCATAGAGGTTTTATAATTAACTCATCCTTTCTTATTGTTATGCAAGTTGTTCCTATTTTTGATACTAAAAACAATATTGTGATAAACACTCATAGATAAATCTTCATGCTTGTGTAAGATGATTTGTATCAGACATGTTTTAAATTGTAGAGTAGTATTTACCTATTGCAACACTAATTCTCCCAAATAAAATCCCTGTGGCATAAGCAGTAAACACTATTGCTCACATGACTGGAGCCCCAGGGTGGTTCTGCTCATCTTGGCTGGGCCTGGTTTCATGCCTGGGGATCAACTGACTGGCTGCTGACTGATCTCGGTCAGCTGTGGCTAGGATGATTCAAGGGACTTGATTCTGCTCCTCTGATTCTCATTCTCAGCAGGCTGACCCTACCACGTTCTTATATCTTTGGCAAAGGCTTAGGCAAACTCATTATTGCACAGCTTTTTGAATCTGTACTGGTATCACATTTATGAGCTTCCCAAAGCAAGTCATGGAACTAAGCTTAGGGTAGAATGTTCTGTTCTGCTCACAGTTGGAGAGTACAGCAAGGTAACATAGCAAAGATCATGATTCAGGAAAGAGTGAGAAATTGGTGCCAAATTTGCAATTTGCTTGCAGTTTATTTTCAACTGTTTCCGAATCACTCTCTGAAAAAGCTGAACCAACTTTCCCAGTGGTATAAGACATCCTGGATTTCCACTTATCTTTGCTCTTGCTCATTCTGTGAGTGACTTATGACTTTCTGTCTTGGCTATTTTGATTGGTGTCTCTGCCTGTCTATTTAAACTCTTAGTTTCTCTTTGTGGTGATTCTTTACTTGCAGAGCACCCTGAAACTGCATGTCTCTGGCCTGCTTGCTCTCTTCATCCCAGTTCCTTCTGTCCACTCTATCTTATATTTGTGCTGACTGACTTACAGCTTTTGGAATATTCAGTAATCCATAAAGGCCTATTCCCCAACCGCCCTGAGTCAGTAGGAGTTTGGCATGTGTCTTCTGTCTACACCAAAGTGGGGCAATTGTTACTTCTTATTATTCCCAGAATAGTAGCTAAATGCCAAGCAGCATTGGCCATTTGATTTGGCTTGGCTTTGCAAAAGTGTTTTGCTTTGTGTGGGTTTATAGGGAAATAAAGATTACTTTAAAAATGAATGAGTCATCTAAGTCAGCTATATGAATATAGTGGGCATATGTTATAGAGTCTGGATGTGTAAATTACTATGGTTTTAAAATTTGAAAAATGATTCAGGTAAATAGTTGGTTGAATCTTTTAAATCATGTTAAGACTTCCAAGCGGTTGCATCCTGAAATCTGGGCATGTCATTTATCATGGGCATCCCATGGTGTCTATGTAATTATATGAATTGCATATATATTATATGAATTATATAAAGGGAAGCTCTGCAGGTTTAGAATAGAATCAGATAAGCTTTTCAAGGTCATCTAAATGGGTTAGATTGATTAAGTTCCTTGCCATAAGCCAATTGAGGGCGGGTCACTATGAGGGAGGAGTCTTCATTGGCACTTAGCCTTCACTAGGTCTATTCTGAATAATTGGGGGATTGGTTAGGAAACCAGGGCACAGGCATCTATCTGCCCATTGAAATTATGAGTTGGTCTACTCAGAAATGAGTCTTGGCTTTATTTTCTCATTCTCCTCCATCTTATTTCCTTTTCATCTCAGCATTATTTCTAGGATACCCAAAAGAAAAAGAAAACAGTAGGCATTCCTTTAGAGAGTAGGGTTGGCCACAAGTATTACCATGGTGATGAGAAGAAAGAAACAGGCTTTGAAGAGCTCTCAACCTGGTGATCATCAAAAAGATGTTGGTTATCTTGAGCATATTGTTCTGAGACAAAGTCAGATGTTAAATTAAGGCCTTTGGGGGCTGGAATCATGGGGCTAAATTAGAGCCTTTTACCCACCTAGGGCTTTCTGTAAGCCTTCTTGGATCATAGAGGAAATCAACACTCAGAGAAGGGCATGATCCAGTGGGGGGTGGTGGGGAAGCCTAAGACCTGAGATAGCTTCATCAAGCCAGAGGAGCAGGAAGTCCAGCCGCTGAGAAGTTAGAATCTATAGGTTCTCCTTCTTTTAGTACCTTTCCGCAAGTGCAAGGGAACTGTCGACCTATTATAGGATTTAGATGTAGACTTCCTCAGGGAGGGTCTTGGCGTCCTGTCCCCAGGTGGACTCCAGAGACTTGCACTTAATTAGATCAGGATTCAGGCATGAGTCATGCCACTGTTAAACCACAATCTCCCAGGTGCTCAGATGCGTGCTCCTTTGGCATGCACACATGCACCTGGGCTCCACGGAACTCACATGACAGTACCTTGGAGGTACACTAAGATCCATGTTGGCAGCTTCTTGACGGCGACGAGCTCAGTTACAGCAGTTTTAAACAAGCATGTCACCAGAACAGAATAATAGATTTTGATGAAACTGGTTCAGTTAATACCTCCCTTAGGGTAAAGCTCAGTCTTCTTCACTTCAGTGGTCCTTTGAAAATCACTAGCTCTGTTTCCACGCTGTGTCCAAATTTGGATTTAACTGCTGGCGATTGTGTAAGACCACAGTGAGATCCACATGGCTGTTTCAAGGTGTTAAGATTCAGACACTTGGGAGGAGGTCGGGGGAGGCTGGGTAAAAGAAGGAAATGATAAAGCCAAAGGGTGAGGAGGAAAACTGGAGGTATGTGATAATAAAAAGAGAAATCTGGCTCAGAGGCACCTCACCATCATCTTCAGGGTCAATATGATGACCGCAGAGCACCAAGCATGTAGTCTGTGATCCATTATCTTAATTAGCTAGATGGGGCAAGGGTAGGAGCATAAAAGTTCACCTAAATTGTTTAATTTTACTAAGTATCAGTGCCACTGTCTGTTCTTTAGCCTGCAGCCCTGGCTGGAAAATAACTAGCAGGGGGCACAGGAAGGAACTCTGAATGACAACCGTGCACATTTGTCAAAAAGTTCTTCAAGGTTATCCCAGCTCCTTACTTAACCTCTCTCTGTTTATTCCTTCTTCTAAAAAGTTACAGTGAGAATAGAATAGTGTCTGTCTCACAGGCTTTTGGGAGGATTCAATGACTTAACAGTATGAAGACATTAAAAACCATGCCTGCTGATTTTATATTACCTGGTAATAATCAGAGTGGTCTTTGAATATTGGTTGTTGTCTTTACTGGCTGCCATGCACATGTTGGATTGGCAGCTGAGCCTTATACAAGAGTCTTCAATATTTCGCCTGTAATTTCTGGGTTGCTGGGTCCCAGAGAAGGATCAAGAAAGCCACTGGTAGCACTGATGAATGTTGGGAGGTGGGGACACCTTGGCAACTGTTGAAGTGTACCCATAATGACCTGCCTGCCAGGAAGGCTGTTCGTGGCCTGAATTCAGGAACTGCCGGTCTCATAACCATTAGTTTGCATGACTATCCTCGACTTACCCTTTGTCACTGCCGCTCAGCACTTGTCCTCAGTTGACCCCACCTTATTTGTGATTGCGGACTCACTTCTCTTTGAAGTGTTCTTCAGTTGGCTCCCTTAGGGAATTCTCTGGATCTCCAACTCAGTCTGGGCTCCTTTCACCTCGTGTGTCCTTCTCCACTCTCACCGTCAGCATCGGATTCAGTGTTCTGCAACATGGGGCCCTATTCCCAGTGTAGAGCAGGTCAGGGTCCATTCCCCCTTGAGTTCCCCTTCGTGACTTTCACAGGCCCATTGGAGGTGTGTCTATGGGAAATGTTTGTGGAAATGATCTCAAATTGTGCCCTTCTGCCTGAATTCTCCTTGAAGCCCCTGTTCTGTATGCACCCTTTGTACCAGCAGCTTTGATCACTATGCAGAAGAAAGTTGTATCTCTGCCTTGGGGCCAGTCAAGGGCTGGCTAAGGGCCCAAAGGCCTGTTTTTAGTCCCCTTCTGTTAGAGTTACCTAATCTGAATCTGAATATCTGATTGCTTACATCCTTAATCCTTTAAAAGGGAGAAAGGGATGCTTATCCTTGACCACTTACCATGGCACTGTCACATACTGTTCTACCAACAAGAATGATGGCTAGTGTTTAAAGCCTCCACCATATCCCAGGTGCTCTATAAAAGAAGATGTCTTATGTTTTTCATTAATCCTGTGGATTAGGTATAATTCACCCCATTTTAAAAGTAAAAAAAAAAGAGGCTTAGAGAGCTCCTTGACAAAGATCCAAGCTACTAACTGGCATAAACCATGGACCTGACACTTGGTCTAACTGATCTTGCTTCTTACTTCTCGCCTGAGGCCATTCATACTGCTATAACAAAATACCATAGACTGAGCAATTTATAAATAATGGAAATCTATTTATCATAGTTCTGAAGGCTGAGAAATTCAAGATCAGCTGCTGGTAAGGGCTGTTCTCAGCTCTTTGCTTCCTCATTGCTGCATCCTCCAGGCGGGGTCAGCACCGTGTCTTAGCAGAAGAACCAAAGGGGTGGTTGCTGGTTCCCTTCAGACCAGTTATAAAGTACCTGATCTCAATCATGAGAACTGTTCTCACATGATTCAAACACCTCCTGGAGGCCCCACTTTTTAATACTGACGCATTGCCAAATAAATTTCTACACGTGAATTTGGGAAAACATTGAGACCATGATGCTTGCTCTGTAGAGGCTTATAAAAATCCTCATCTATCTATATTCAGATATCTTTTAATTTCTTTTTTTCAACTTAAGTGCATAATTCTTTCTTTTTATTTTTTTGCAATACTGAGGCTTGAACTCAGGAATAGTTTACCACTGAGCTACATCCTCAGCACTTTTTATTTCTTATTTTGAGACAGGGTCTCACTAAGTTGCAGAGACTGGTCTCAAACTTGGGATCCTCCTGCCTTGGCTTCCCAAATTGCTGAAATTACAGGTGTGAGCCACCATATCTGTCGTGTATATCCTTCTCTGGAGACAGGGAGGCATATCTTGACATGCCTTCATCTGTTCTTTGCTCTTGTAGTGATAGTATTATGTACACACAAGCACTAAGAATGTGCAATTGACTAGATTCTGTACACCATGTACTAGCTTGCTAGTTGTTTGAGAGCATGAGAAGCTTAAGAGAAAGAGTGGGAATCAACTTCAAATATGTGCATACCAATTGCAATTCACATTTTGTTTACTATTATCAGTTCAACCCAGAAACAACTGCAGTAGGGCTTACATGTTCTCAGCATCTCTTTATTAAATTTTGTAGGCATCATTCTTGATCCAGTATCTGCCCTTTATAAGGTTCTAATTGATTTTCATATCATCCTGCTTGATGCTATTGTCCAGGATCTGTAAGGCTTGGATATAGAACACAAGTGTCCCCCACTGGTGAAAAGCAACTCTGGGTGTTTGAGGATGGGTCTCTACATCTATAGGCCTTGAGAGAGATACTTTGTGCTTTTGTGCTTTTGGAGACCTGGAGTTTAGGGAGTCTGGGAGGTTTTAAGCAGCTGTCACTCAGCTTGTGCTGCACTTTTAAAAGCACATCTGCAATTTTATGGTGTGATCCTTTCTCCCACCTCTGCTCTTTTCCTCCATTACTGCTTGGGTTACTACCCTAGGAGAGAAGCAGCCGTGCTGATTCTTTATTTTTACATTCAAGCAGCATCTCTTTGTAAATTATTATTATTAAGGAATAACCCATCCACATGATACATGATATAGCTACCTATATCATATAGCTTCCTCTATCATTTAATATACATAAATGTTTATTAAAGGAATAAATACCCTGCAAAGAAGGTCTGAGTTACCCCAGATACCCAGCCTGCTCTGAAGAGGTAGCAAGCATCATATATTCACGTAGTTCCTTCTAGAGAATTTCTGGACATACAGGCATGTGTGCACTGCTTGCATTTTCTTTTCTTCACACATTGGATTTGCTAGAATGATGCTGACATGCACTGTGGCCCTCCTTCAGGGCACCCTGTAGCTCAGATCAGAGCCTCTGGGAAACTAACCTCCATAAGGGAAAGGCACTTTCCTTCTCTGCCACCTCTGGGGCCCACCCAGGGCCATTGAACAAATCCATCAAAGGTTAGGAGATCAGTTTCCACAAAGGTCCAAAGCCAGGGTGTTTGCAGGAAAATGACAGGCCAAAATATGGGAATAAGATTTGTCTTTCCTAAAGACTATAGATAGAATAACCTAACATAATTTCCTATGTACATATATGAAAATACCTTAGTGAATACCATCATCATGTGCACCCACAAGAATGGAGTTCTAATTAGAATAAGATATATTCCATACTTGTATAATTTTATCAAAATGGATTCTACTGTCATGTATAACCAAACAGAATTAATAAAAAACTAAAATTTTAATCATACTTCATTAACAACAAAAAAAGTTCTATCCTTCCTAACATCCACCAAGATGTTCTATCCTTCCTAACATCCACTGAATGATTATTTCCTTCTTTTTGTATTTCCATAGCTTTTAATAAAGATCATCTATTTATAATAAAATTATCAACTCTTTTGAAAAAAAATTATTACCAGTTCCCACTGAAATGGAATCTTAAGCTCTCAACTTATTAAGTTTATTAAGTATATTAATAAACTTTTTATTGATTACATACAGATGTAAAATACCTTTATAAGAAACCACAGGGAAAAGTACCATTGTTTTGTTGTAACAAAATTGGGTTTAATGGGCATAGTGGTAGAAATCAGGGTCTATAGAAATTAGAAATGAAATAGAGTGGGTAGAATTTGGTTCTGGGTGTGCCTGTGGTAAATCAGCAGAGTGCCTCCAAAGCCCTCCTGGACCATGACACGCACAGTGAGTTAACAGGACCCTGCAGGGTGTTTGTAAAGCTGTACAAGATTCTACTCCCTTCCTTCCCTCACTTGTTTCAAATCACTGCTCTGAGGCAGTGTTTCCCAGGCTGTGGGGCTTGGCCTCTCTGGAGCTGGAAGATTGCTGCAGGTGGACTGTGGACCTTGTCAAACAGCACGTTGTATGCCAATGATGCTATAACCATATATTGAGTATTGACTGTGCCCCAGGCACTGTTCTAAGGACTTGTGTATTATTTATTTTAATTTGGTATGAGGGATTGACCCAGGGACACTTAACTACTGAGCCACATCCCCAGCCTTTTTATATTTTATTTTGAGTCAGGATCTCACCAAGTTGCTGAGGCTGGCTGTGAACTTGTGATCCTCCTGCCTCAGCCTCCCAAGCTACTGGGTGGGTATAGACATGCGCCACTGTGCCTGGGTACTTTTTAAATTCAATAACCTAGGAAAGCAGATAGCATGATAATTCCCTTATAGATGAGGAAACTGAGATCCAGAGGGATGGAGAATGTAGTCGAGGGGCTTTGTAGGGACGGGACGAGACCCTGATTATAATCCTGCAGAGCTACCCTCCTAAGTTATGGAAAAGTTACTGTATCCCGCCACTTCTCTGAGAAGTGGATGTTGAGATATGGGCTTTCTGTGTATATGAAGGTAGTAAGATATTTATAGACACTATTGGGTTAGTCAAGTAGAAACTCAGATATGAATATAAAACAATGAATCCCACTGTTACATACAATTATAGTGCACCAATAAAAATATGGAGAAAATTAATAAAATTATAAAAGAAGAAACTCCTCAAAGAGTGGTGCTGCATTTCCATTTGTTTTTTATCATCAGTATTTTCTATACCAATGGATCTAAAAGGTAACTTTTCTGCTATGGTGACCCTTCAAACCTTTTGATGTTTTCAAAAGGCCATAATCTCCAAAGTTGAAGATTGTGGCTTAAAATGGGGGAGATGGGACTCAAGGACACAGTCTCTGCTTCTTTTTCAACCAGCTCCCCTCCAGCTCTTCTCATCTCTCCTTCTCAACCAGGACAGAATAGCACGTGCTTTCTCTCTTTATGATATGGACAGACCCTGGTGGAATAACTGGGGATCATTTACTCGGATATAGAAATAACTGTAACCTAACCTCCTTCTCCCTGGAAACCATCACTGGAGGGAATTTGTGAATTCTATATTCTGTGTGAGAGGCCGACTGGACCTCCAATCAGAAAGACAATGAACTGGCATCAAATCATCTAGAATTTGCGTTGCTTTCAGCAAGTCATGCCACCTCTGGATCTCAGTCTCCTTTCAGTACAATGTCTGGCTTATTTGGGAGAGTAGTTGTAGAATTAAATGACAATACAAGGTCTTTGTATTGTTTGGGGGTGTGTTCATTTACTTATTTTGAAGAGTTCTGACTGTCCATTCCATAACAGGTATGGCTGTAGCTTGAGCGATTAAGCAGTGAGCAAAACAAAGTCCTAGTCTCATGGGGCTGGGATCCTATAGGGGAGCATAGATGAGAACAAATAGATAAATAAATGCGTTGTCAGGCAACAAGTGGTAGGGAGGAAAAAACTCAAAGAATAAAAAGGTTAGTGAGGGGGGCAATTAATTTATACAGAAATTCAGGAAAAGGAATCAATGTTGAAATTAAGTATGAGCTCACACTTGAGGACAACAGGGAATGAGCCCAGGAACATTAGGGGAGATGGTCCAAGGCCGTCAGTGCATCCCTGGGGTGGTGAGTTGGAGGCACAGGACAGGTTGGGATGGGGGAAAAGACTGAAGGGGAGATGAGGTCAGAGATTTAAAGGGGACAGGGGACAGAGGAACTGCACATGAGGTGGAGACATAATCTCATCTGAGCAGGGCAATATGCTCTAATCTAAACTGTGTGCAAGGCTGCTTGTTCTCCCTGAGATGGAGATACAGTTGCCAAGGTAGAGAGCTAGGAGACTTGTTAGGAGACAGGTCATAATTCATGTGGCTTGAAACGTGAGGTTGGTGTCAGAAGAGGTCTGATTCTCAGTATAGTTTGAAACCAAGTTGGACAGGATTGGTGATGATTTGATCTGGGGTATGAATGAAACAGAGTGGGGGAGGGTGACATCAAGCATATTGTCAAGGTTTGTGGACTAAGCACCTGGAACAATGAGTTTTTTCCCTTTAATTTATTCTAATTTGTTATATATAACAGCAGAATGCATTTCAATTCATATTACACATATAGAGCACAATTTTTCATATCTCTGGTTGTGTACAACATAGATTCACATCATTCGTGTCTTCATACATATATTTAGAGTAATGAGGTCCGTCTCATTCCACTGCCTTTCCTATCCCCATGCCCCCTTCCTTCCCCTCCCCACCCTTTGCCCTATCTCCCCCACCATCCCCATTATGAATCAGTACCCTTATATCAGAGAAAACATTCAGCATTTATTTTGGGGGGGATTAGCTTATTTCACTTGGCATTATATTCCCCAATGTCTTCCATTTGCAAATGCCATGATTTGATTCTGAGTAATATTTAATTGTGTATATATACCATAATTTCTTTATCCATTCATCTACTGAAGGGCATCTAGGTTGGTTCCACAGTTTAACTATTGTGAATTGTGCTGCTGTAAACATTCATGTGGCTGTGTCCCTGTAGTAATCTCTTTTTAAGTCCTTTTTGTATAGACTGAGGGGTAGGATAGCTGGATCAAATGGTGGTTTCATTCCCAGTTTTCCAAGGAATCTCCATACTGCTTTCCAGATTGGCTGCACCATTTTGCAGTCCCACCAGCAATGTGTGAGTGTGCCTTACCCCCCACTTCCTCACCAACGCTTTTTTTTTTATTATTATTAACAGCTGCCATTCTGACTGGAGTGAGATGAAATCTTAGAGTAGTTTTGATTTACATTTCTCTAATTGCTAGAGATCTCAAACACTTTTTCATATATTTATTGATTTATTGTATATCCTCTTCTGAGAAGCGTCTGTTCAGTTCCTTGGCCCATTTATTGATTGGGTTATTTGTCTTTTGTTTTCTTTTTTGTGTTAATATTTTTGAGTTCTTTATATTTGCTAGAGATTAGTGCTTTATCTGATGTGTGTGTGGTAAAAATTTGCTCCCATCCTGTAGGCTCTCTATTCACCTCACTGATTGTTTCTTTTGCTGAGAAGAAGCTTTTTAGTTTGAATCCATCCCATTTATTGATTATTGAGAAGGAAAATGCTGAGAGGGAACTGAGTTTGGGGGGAGGAATAAGATGAAGGGTTCAGCTATGGACTTGCGGCATTTCAGTGCCTGGGAGATCACCAAATGGAGATGTGAAATAGGGGGCTGCATGTATAAGATTTGAGCAGAGGCAAAGTCTAGACTGAAGTTATGCATTTGGGGATCATTAGTATATATGCTTAGTATATACATTTAGAGGTCTGATAATGGATAGAAGGAAAGAGATGTTGAAAATAGAAAGAAGCCAAAGGATTGATCTCTAACACAGGTAGAGGTGCGGGTAGAGTTGCTGGACTTTTTCTCCTTTTGTAAGGAAACTTCTATTGAAACACTTCCATTTACATTCCTTTATCTATTGTGTGTAGCTGCTATTGCCATAATTGGGGAATTGTGACAAAGGCTTATGGTCTGCCTAGCCAACAAAATTTAATATCTGGTTTTTGACAGACAAAGGTTTGCTAACTTTTGGTTTGGACATTCAGGAGATGATAGGGCTATAGCAAAAGAAAAAGGACTGGCCAGAGGGGAAGAAAGTCCCCAAGAGCTGAGCACTGTGATGTGAGGGTTTTCATCATGGAAGTTAAAATACGTGATGTTGGGCAGGTGTCTTCACCTGCGAGCACAATAGTAGTAGCAGCACAGTCATGAAGATCATGTGAGATGCTATATGTAAAACAGCAATGCCTCTCACGCAGTAGGTGCCTAGTTAATGCTGACATTGCATCCACATCTGCTTGTTTAGTCTGTGGTCCTCAGCCTCGGCTCTGTAGTAGAGACAAGTTTCAGGGTGTTTTGAGGATTGACCCCTCTCCCCTTGTTTTAGTCAGCTTTTTCATTATTGTGACTAAAGGACCCGACCAGAACAACTGTAGAGGAGGAAAAGTTTATTTGAGGTTTCATGGTTTTAGAAGTCTCAGCCCAAAGCTGGCCTCCATTCTTTGGGGCTCAAGGTGAGGCAAGACATCATGGTGGAAGAATGTGGCAGAAGGAAAGCAGTTCACATGATGATCAGAAAGCAGAGAGAAAGAGTCTCCGCTCTCCAGATACAAAGCCACGTCTCCAATGAACCACTTCCTCCAGCCACACCCCACCTGCCTCCTGTCACCACTCAAGTTAATCCCACCAGGGATTAATTCACTGATTATGATAAGGCTATGACCCAATCATTCCCCCCCCCCAAACCTTCTTGCATTGTCTCACACATCTCACACCCAAACCATGACACCTCTTGACCAAGTGAGCCCTGTGACTTCTGCTCATGGCCCCAGGAAGGGAAGCAGTAAGTGAGCCACATTCCCTGCCCTGACCCTGTTGTGCATCCTGTCCCCCAAGAGGACCTTGAAGGAGAGCTCTGCCTCTCCAGCATTCGCTTTTACCTTCTATCTTTGACAAACAGCCTTTACTGAGAGCTTTTGAGCAAACGGCAAATCCATCTTTATGAGATTACTAATGTCAACACATTCCGTGTATCAGGATTTTATAGGCTCCTGCTGGGTTGTGCCTGTGACAACATTGGTTGGCAGAACTTGCCAGAGGCATTATACAACATGCCCCTGATGCCAGAGAAGGATCTTGATATCCCACTGAGGCTTGAGATGTTTTCTACCAGGAAGAGTCTGGGATGGGGGAAGCTTGAAGCTTGAAGAGGGGAATCGGGCTCCTCTAAGATCCTGAGACCAAAGCTTGAATAGAGAATGGAAGACTTTGCAAACACCTGCTAGGCTTTGCCTTCAGGGCAGCAGATTTGCTCCTGGTGGAGAGTCATGGGAATCCAGGGGAGTGTTTGTCCTTTTGTAAAGCTCATGAAAGAGAATTTGGCCTTTTTCATTCACTTGTTCTTGTACTGGGTATTGTCTCCTTCTTCCTATTATTGCCACTTTCTGTAGTTAGTTTTCAAAATAGTAGTTTTCAATGAGCCACCCGTGGACCAACAGCATCAGCATAATGTGGAAACTTAAGATGGAAATCCATAGCACCACCTCCAGCCCATGGAATTGACAGCTTTTGATGTGTGACCTTGGGGAAATCAGTCAACCTCTCTGAGATCTATTTTCCTCTTATGGAGACAGGGGATAGCAAAGCACAGATTGTTATAAAAATTAAATGAAATGGGCAATCCACTAATTTAATAAGTCCTCGAGGTCCATCTGATCATGTTAAAATTTGAGAACCACTCCTCTAAAGATTGTTCTGAAAAAATCCCCATTTTTGGACAATTAGAAGCTGCTGTTAAGGAAATTTTTCAAACTTTGTCATTTATACACCTCAAACTCTATTTGATCCTAGTTAATCTGCCAATCATCTTTGTAAAATGAATTAATGCTTCCCCATTTTCTTAAAAATTGTTAAGGATATCAACCACATTTTAACTTTTTTTTTAAAGACTTAGAGCATAATTATGAAGATAATTATTGCTATGTTAGATGTTGGGCCTTTGGTATTTTATTTCTAAGTTTTTTGTTTACCAGCTTTAAAAAATTTATTTGTGTTGTTTTCTTCTTCAACTTCTGAATATCAACTGTTATTATCTAGTATGAGTCCCAGCACTTTGTAATATTTTATTATTAACTCAATTTTATACAGGGACTGAGATAACAAAGATGGTCAATAATGTATTAAGCAAAAATAAATAAGTAAACAAACGGGTAAATAAATGAGGAGCTGAGGGTTTTTTTTTTTTTTAAAATATGTGTTTCTGTATCTGAATTTTGTAGCACAAAGTTTGGATTCTTATAGTTTAGTCTGATCATGTTCTGCGTGTTTTGAAGAAGTGAATAGTTGATATTTTGAGAAAATGCAAAATTTTTGTTCCACTCTCACAACTCCATAGTTCTCCTGAATGTTTCCTCCCATCATGTTACAGTTTTCTATCTTCTGCATAAGTTATTTACATTCAAATTTTCCTGAACACACCAATTTCAACTGATGTCATCTATTCACGTGTAAATTACTGCTCCTTCAGATAAGATGTAATGACTAAATGTGAGACACCCCCTGTCACATGCCCTTTTATTACCACTGTTACCCTGCCCTTGGGTTCCTAATGAAGACTTGGCAAGAGTACATGGGGACAGATGTGAAAAACCCTGAATTTTAGGCTTCACTCCGCCACTAAGTAACCGTGTGAAATTAGGCAAGTCACTGCTTCTCGGGATGGTAATGCCTTCTTCTCTTTTCTTGCGGCAATATAGCAAAGTCCAAACAAAGTTCAAGTGGAAGCTGAGCACTGTATCCATCTGTGAGGCATCTTGTTAAAGTACAGCCAGGGTACATGGCCCCTTGGGTTTGAAGGTTGCCTCCTCAGACCCTGGTCTCCCCCATCTCCAGCTGCCTTGGCTCAGAGACTTTGGGACCAGGCGTACTTTTTGTCATGCCTCACGTGATGAATCAACACAGGCGTAACAACAACAACAAAAGCCACAAAGAGAAAGCCGATGTTCACCATAGAAAGTGTTGGAGGGCAAGCCTAGCACCCATCCTCACCGTGGCTCTGGAAGGCACGGCAGTGTGTGTAAGGTGGCGTCCCGGCTCTTCTCACTGCTTGGGAATCTGGAGCATTCTGAGATGCAGGGGATACCAAGTATTCAGACAACATGCTGGTTGGTACCTGTGGGCACCTGGAAGGGACTAGGGTCTCCATTTGTCCATTGGCAGGCTGCCAGGTTAGGCAGGCACATGAATTCTATCAGCGAAGACCATTCTGGACCTCAGTGGTGACAGATCCAGGAGTTCTAAGGAAGTTCCTAAGAAGCTGACCACCATTGAGCTCCAGGGGTACATCTGCTTCCCTAGGGAGGCTGCTCCCCTTGACTGAGTTTAAGTGCCTCCTTACCCCAAATGAGAATGCAAGAGCTATTCCTGGAGGACTCATGCCCTCCTTCAGGAAGCTTCTGCAAGGGCTAACAGAGTCTATGTCACATCCTCTCTATCCCATCCTACCTTCTCTTTAAAACCCATTTTATGCTTGACTCTTCCATGAAGTCGCTGATGACTTCAATCCTCACGAGCACTCTCACCTCGGGCCTCTGATAGCACTTATTGCTGAGATTCCCTTTGCCTCTTCTCATCTGCAGATTTATTAAATTTACTATGAGTGTGTATTATCTTGCTTTCTCCACTGAACTGTCAGCATCTTGGGAGAAATACGAAGTCTTATACGTATAGGCTTTGTCCTTGGGCCACAACATGCGTGGGGCAGGAGGGCAGTGCCCTCCCCACTGGGCTAAGAAACCGTGTCCCATGGGCTGGACTGCACTCTGGAGGAGGATACTCTGGGGGAAGCCAATGGCAGCAAAATCAGGAAATAGGGAATAGTTGTGGCCTTAATGTCTGACAAATGGTGCTGAGCTTCTCATCCAAGAGAGGAAGAGATGTCAAAATAAGAGAAAGAATCAAGGTGTAAGATCAGAGGATTTGGAGTCAAGCAAGTAACTCAGGACCAAGTCTGTTAAGGGTCCCCTTCCAGGATCAGGAGCCCTCCTTGCTGTTTCTTGGTGCTCTTTCTGGTGTGGAACTGAACCATTTCTCTTAAAGGATTCATGAAGGTTGGACATTTGCATCATGACTTGCTCCCAAGGTGGATCCTACAGCAGTGTTGATCTTGGTTTTGGTCATGATACACAAAGAGACAACTGTCCCACTCCCTTTGAGATGTTGGAGTTAAACACAATTTCTTTCTCGCTTCAAATGGTTTGTGGAAACTGAGAGGATATGACTCCTATATCACGACTGGATGTTCCAAAGAGGAACCTGTAGGAAGCCATTTTGAAAATAGAAAAAACTATTTGCATACACGATGGGGGCTAGGGATCAAAGCCAGACCATTCATAAAGAACTTTAGTAGGTTCTTCATTGAGAGCAAAGACCCTATACATTTAACAGAAAGGAAAGCTTGATTGAGCTAGGGCATAGAGAACTAGCCTGTTTACTCCACTGACAGTGAATTGTAGTGGATTAAAAATAGGGTATGGAAAAACGGTAGAGATTGTCATTAGAGAAGTCAAAGCTAGGTATATAAGAAAAAAAAGTGGTGGCGGGGGGGACAGGGATTCATGCAGACCTAAGTTTAATTAGCCAATGCCTTAGGAATGCGGGTAATCTAGAGATCTGCTTCTCCATACTAAGAGGTCTGTGTCTAGAGATGGTGAGCTGAGTCTCCACCAGAGCATTCCAGAGGCCAGTTCAGAGCAGGAGGACCTGTGGGAGTAGAAATGTCAGTTGCCACCTTGAGCAGATTCCCTGCTGAGAAATGTCCCTTGTCTCTGCACAGGGACATGGAGGGTAGGACTGTGCCTCAAAACTTCAGTGTGTACCCCATCACCTGGGGATCTCAGTGAACTGTACATTCTCAACCCATAGGTCTGGAGTGGGATCCAAAAATCTATGTATAACCAGCTTCCTGGTGCTGTCCTTGCTGGTCTGTGGGTCACATTTGGAGTAGCATAGAGTAGTGGACACTGTAGGAAAAAGTAGTTGATATGAGTTTCAGCCTCAGCTTGGCCTTGTGTATGGGCCAGGGCAAGTCACTGACTCTCTGAAACCTACACTTTCTTTAATAATAACAGAAAAATAGACCAGAAAGACCCTTTGTGGTTCTAGGAGGCAGTGTTTTTGTGTACAGTCCTGAGAGAACTTAGACCTCTATTTTGTTTTTCCTAGAGTAGGCTGTGGGCCTTGGAGACGTGTCCAGAGGTCTTGCGATACAGGTATTTGACTGGTTCGTTTGCTTTGCATGGGTTGTTTGCTGAACCTCTGCCCAGGGGCCTGTAAGAGTGGACACCAGATTCTAGTGTTAGATTATTTGAAAGATAAGGGAAAAGAAGGCAGAAAACTAGTGACTCATGCCTCATCTCCGTTCCTCTAATAGTTCAGAAGCAGCGCTCCCCCTTTTTCTATGGAAGGTGTGGATTTATGCCTTTGACCTCTATCATTTTTCTGTCTTTCCTCCCTAGGAAGCAGGCTCACTGACCACTCTGAAAGAAAACACAGGCCTCAGACCTCTGACTCTGCTTCTCTGAGACGAGATGTCCAGTTTGTTCATGGCAACAATAGCTGCCAGACCTATTATAGTTATGTAATAGGTTTCTTTTTTTAACCAGGTCTTGAAAATGTGTGCATTATCCTTTAGGTAATAAATGAAATTTTTAAAAAGGCTGAAAATAAACCAGTTTGCAAAGTGGACATGAAGCTTTTCAACTAACTGCAAAATCATTAAAAAAAAAAAAAAATCTTGTTGCTTTTGAAGGAGCCGATGGCACGTGATTTCTTTTTAACCCCTTTTGAGGGCTGAGCTTGTCTTGCACTATTGGCTATTGAGACTTTGACCTGATGCAAAACGAGGGACCCCTGGACAGTTACTGTGGCCAGGGAGGTTGTTATGGTTTAGATATGAGGTAGATATAAATTTATATTTGAGATGTTGCAAGAAGGTTTAGAGGTGAATGGCTGGGTTATGGGAGGCTTAACCTAGTCAGTGCATTAACCCCCTGATATGGACTAACCAGGTGGTAACTATAGGCAAGTGGAGAGAGGCTGGAGGAGGTAGACCACTGGGGACGTGACTTTAGGGTTTATATTTTGTCCCTGCTGATCAAAGCTCTTCCCACTTCGTGATAGCATGTCCTGAGCTACTTTCCTCCTCTGTAACCTTCGGCCATGATGCTCTGTCTCAGCCTGGGCCTGAGAAGTGGAGTCAGCCATCTATGGACTGAGACTCCTGAAATGATGGGTACCCAGTACACTTTACCTCCTCCACATTGTTCTTCACAGGTCTTTTGGTCACCGCGACACAAAGTTGACGAAAACAGGGGTGATTCAAGAAGACATTATCATGTGTCCTTTGACATGACATGGCTTTGGTTACTCACGCCTTATTCCCTGTTCCCTGCTCTTCAAAAACCACTTTTCCCGTCTCTCTGTGGTTGTACTACCGAGAGATGTATCTTTCTGGTGCCAATGCTTCAACCGAAAGCTGCAAGGTGAAGAGGATACCTAGGTTGTCTAAGGTTGACACCAGGATCAATTTCCATTTGATGCTCTTAGGCCACAAACTTTTTTTGCCTCCATAAAATTTTATTAGCACTTTAAATGGAGCAGATTGGCTCAGCTGTTGTGCTGTTTGCTCAATGTGCAACAGGCCCATTGTTCTAGTCTAATTTAACTGGTTTTCTGATGAATGTGTTTATGATACCTACCCACCCCCCCCCACTGGGCATGGTGTGTGACAACGGGAGACCAGAGAATTAGACAATATACAGACACAACTCCCTCCACCCAGGAAGGGGCTGAGAGGTCATGAGAGGTGATCTATAGCAGGACTTGTGTGACCTGCCAGGGATGTTGTCAAGACTTGCAAAGTACAAGGGAAATACACTGGGGAAGGCCAGGGTTTGATGCTGGCAGGAAGTGACTCCCACTCCTTATTTGTGCACAGAGGCATTGCATGGAGGGGG
Source organism: Callospermophilus lateralis (assembly GCF_048772815.1). Classification (NCBI taxonomy): domain Eukaryota; kingdom Metazoa; phylum Chordata; class Mammalia; order Rodentia; family Sciuridae; genus Callospermophilus; species Callospermophilus lateralis. Next base: position 25,634,571 of record NC_135307.1, on the reverse strand, counting down.
GTCTTGAATCATCTGATTTCTCTCCTCATTAGTATTTTCCCCCTGTGTTCCCTGACCACACTTTCCTCCTCGGTCATGGAAACCTATTAACAATACACACACGCCACACATCTGTGGAGCCATTGTGCTGCTGGATGGCTGTGTTTGTGTAAGATATTGAACACCCTGTGAAGATTTATAATGGTTCCCCATCCCGTCCCCTACCCCCCTTCTCTATTTAAAGATATATTAACATCTCTCGCTCTACCTGCAGGAAAAACCCTTTGAAGTGAGACCACATGAAGATAAAGTACCCTTCTCTGAGAGTCTCCCACTAGAATGAGAACGGAGACCCTCTGAGAAGCCCTGGAGTGATTGAGGCCTAGGGGAAGGACAGTTCTGTTGGAAGGCCAAAGGACCCTCTCTCCCTGGCCTTGGTGCCCAGCTGTGTGTCAGCTCTCCTGAGCGCATGCGTGCAGATTTGTGCCAACCTGGTTATCCAGCTCTTAAGATTCTTTGCTGGTGCCTTTCCCAAGAGTCAAGAGGGGTTTTGGTCCCCCTCACTTTAAGAACTTGGGAGTATGTTGGTCATAAAGGGTCCTCTGAGTTCCTTAAATAATAGTGTCTGCTCTTCTGTTTTCTCAGTAGAATTGCCACTGGTTGCAATATGGTCTTGGGTGGGAGTGAGCCAGGGGCCAAACCACGGGGTGGGGAAACCGTCATCCTCGCCCAGCATGGAGTTGGCAGGGGCCTGGTTGGACAGACCTCCCATCTCACCAACAGGTGCACTTGATGATCTGAGGGTCATTTAGGGCTTACCTGCTTCCAAGGTTGCTGCAGTGTCTCCCCACCCCTGCTCGACCCTCTTGCTGCCCCCAACTCCAAGGGAGAGGGGCCTCGGTGTGCAGGATAGTGCACTCCCCCGCCCCTCCTGGAATCATGTGAATGGCAGACCAGAACCTGGAGGAAAGCAGCCGCTGGTGTGTGCAGTTCCCATGACTATTCTTCCCTCCCCCACCGTCCTGCACCACCCTGCCCAGAGCAGGCCCTTGGCACACAGCAGCAGCAAGCGCCAGGGGCAGAGAGTGACATGAGGCAATGTCTGTGGCAAAGGGGAGAGTGTGTGCTGAGCCCCGGGAGGCGCCGATTGGCTGGCAGTGAGGTAATGCAGTGCAGGCTAAATGTGGAAGCAGCAGTGCCAGCGTGGAGGGCGGGCCTCTGGAAGCGAGGTGCCTGCCAGCCATCTGAAGGACAAGGTCTCCAGGGGGCTCCCTGGGCCTTGCGCAGCTGGTAGCCCATGGGTCAGGATCTGGGTGATGACTAGGTGGCAGGTTCTGCGTCGTCATGACTGTTCCCTGCCCTTCAACCGGCTGAACGCACCGTAGCACTTGCCTGCCCTGTAGTCAGGCTGTCTTAGAGGGGAGGGCAAAGAAGCCCCCGAATGAGGCTGTAAGCCTCAGGGCCACCTGCCCAGGTCATGGTAATGACTGCCAATGTCAGAGGCACACACTGAACCGTTTCCAGTGGTTAACGTTTGTAATGACATAGGCCTTCCCAGAAGTCCCTCCTAAGTGCAAGTCTAGCTTCCTAAGTGGGCCAGGAATCCACATCTGTCTCCGTATTTCAGACCCGTTCGTACTATTTAGCTGTGAAGAATTGAGGAATCCAAGAGGACACTGCAGTTTTGCTTTCGTCTCTTTAATAAGACACCTTTTCAAGGACAGAGCTGGCCTACCCAGACAAGTCTTCAGAGGCTTAGCAGCTTTTAGGGATCCTAGTAGGTGCTCATGGAATACTTCCCATCAATTAAATAGATAGTCATTGGGTACCTTCTGTTTGCCAGCTTCAGAGAACATGGGAGTGATGCTCTGAGCGGGCCACTTGTTCATTTATTCCACAGCTCTTCTGGATTCCTGTAGGCATGGCACAGTTCTACCCAGTGAACAGAACACAGGCCCTGGTATCCGGAAGCTAACCTTGTGATGCTGTTGAGGGAGACACCAGTGAAAGCAGGAGAGCCGAGCAGACAATGAAGCTTACAAGGCCATAGAGGAGGTTGAGGCGACTCTGGTTTGGTGGTCAGGGACAACCTCTGTCAAGAGGTAGCATTTTAGCCAAGTCCTCAGTGAAGCCAAGGAGATGGATGTGAGAAGCTTTAAGAGAAATTGTTCCCAGCGTGGGAGGCAAAACCCCGAGTCAGGACAAGTTAGGAGTTTGTAGAAACAGAAAGAAGAACCTTAACAAAGGTGAATGTGAACAGAGGCTTGTGGACCCCTGAATGTGACGTTTTAGGGCAAGTCACAAGGACAAACCTTCCAGCAGGGAATGACAAGTTGTGCTCTTCCACCCAGAAGGAAGCAGAGTGGGTGGATGGGCTAACCCAGCCCTAGATGCCTAGGGTGCTCCACTCTGCCAAGCACATGGTAATTCTGCTGTGGTGCTGAGGCAGGGGGAGGCAGTGCCTGGTAGGAAGGCAGACCCAGCAGGCAGCTGAAGCAAACTCTTCCTGAAGAGGGATCAACCTCGGCTATCCACCATCGGCCCAACGCCGCTCTTTGCTCCAAATCATACTGACTGTATAGTAATAGGCACTTAATTTGACCCAGACCTTATGCTTAGCCTTTGTATATAAATGTACACATCATCATCTGATATTCGCTCCTCATGAAACCCTGAAGGTGAGTGGTGATATTTGCTAAACAAGGAAACTGAGGCTTCAAGTTATAACTCTCCCAAGATTGCTCTTCTGGGAAGAGATAGATAGAATGAGGTCCAAACTCAGAAGAGAGAACTTTGGCAGTCTTGGTTGAGGACGTGTGTGTTACAGACATGGAAACAACTTTATATGCCTATAGGTATTTTCGCTTGTCACACTGGGGTGGGTATGGGAGTGCTACTGCCCTCTAGTGGGTAGAGACCAGAGATGTTGCTAACCATCCTAGGGTGCACAGGACAGTGTAGCAAATTATTTGTCCTCAAATGTCAACAGTGCTGAGTTTAAGATACCTTGAGTTAGAGTCTTAATTCTAACTGCTTTCTGATTCCTTTTCTCTTATTTATATCATGCCCTGGGGGTTTGGGCCACACTGTATCTCCAGATTCAGAACTAACATCAAAGTGGAAATCCAAGGTTCTATCAAGATGCTTTCCCCCCCAGTTCTCTTTGCTGTTGGTAGAGAAGGGGGATGAAGGGCTTCATCTCAGGCAAGTGAGTTCCTTGGGGAGACCGGAGCCCTGATGCAGCCTGGGGAAGCCTTAGTTAACTCTGCAGTGACTTCTCCATCTGTAAAATGAAGGTGGCAGTGCCACCCCCAGCCACCTCTTGGGTTCATTGTGAGAATTCTTTGAGATAATAGAAGTAAAAGGACTCTCATGAAATACTATATGAATGTGTTATTGCTAGTTCTTACACCACTAATAAAACCAAACCATCTTTTTTCTGTCCCTGACAACATCCATTTGCTGAACCATTAGCGTTCTGGATGTTAAGCCTTAAAGGGCCATAGAAAGTTGTAAGGGACCTTGAGAGGTGACTCATATGAAAGCAGCCAGTGATAGACCTGAGAACTCCTCATTCCCATACTCAAGTGTCCGTTCTCACTCCCTGGTGTCGTCATGGCCATTAGAAGTAATATCACAACTCCATTAAGAGAGTTGCTAGTCTCCTCCCACCTCTGCCAGGGTGTTGAGGCCATAGTATAAACAGAGTAATTAATAAATGACAATTGGAGGAAAATAACTCAAGTGACAGCTACTGAAAATCAAATAGCAAGGAGGGAGTGCAAACCTGTCGACTGCTTGTTGGCAGTGGGTGGGCTGGGAAAGCCCCAGGATTCCACAGGGACAGCCAGGAGATCCTATTTCTTCAGTGGTGGGGATTGAACCCAAGGCCTTGAGCTTGGCCGTCAAGAATTCTGTATGGATCTGTTTTTAATTTTGATATTTGCTCCTCATCAAACCCCGAAGATGAGTAGTGATATTTGCCAAACAAGGAAACTGAGGCCTCAAGAGTTATAACTCTCCCAAGATTGCTCTCTGGGAAGAGACAGAATGAGGTCCAAACTCATAAGAGAGAATTTTGAGAGAGGTTCTGCTAAGTTGTTGATGTTGGCATTGAACTCACTATGGTCCTGCCTCAAACCTCCCAAGTAGCTGGGATTACAGTTTGCACTACCAAGTCGGGCTCTTTGTTGTTGTTGTTGTTCCACCCTAATCGGTCAGCAAAAAGCTTACCAAGGGCAACACCTTAACCACCATGTGATCCAGACCAGTACGTAGCTGAGGATGACCTTGTAGGGATAAGGTGAGAGGCTGAAATATATACAGGATCAGCCTGATAGTGGTGATGGGGGAGTGAGCTTAGTGGTCTGACTTCTGGAATATATCAATGAACCCCCAAATAAAATCCCCTCCAAGCTGTTTACTGAAATTCCTTTAAGAGGAAATCTTTCCTTTATATAATTTGAATCAAGATTCTATTTCTTCCAGGGAGAGCAAAATAATGCTTTCTTAAATTTCTCTGACGGTACTATCATGTGATTACACAAATTAAATAATCCTTTTCCCTATTCCCTTGGGTTGAGTGTGGGGATCTACATTAGGGCCACCTTGCTTTGCCTGAGTCCCTGTATTTACTGGCTAATAGGGACAAAAACCAAGAATCCTCCCCTAGATGTCACTGACACACATCTTTCTCATGACCCAGAGACCCTTGCTATTTCTTTGTGGACATCTGAATCTGCTTGCACAGGACATAACAAAACAAGGATATATTTTTTTTTTCCAATTTCTCCCACCAACCCCATCTTGTGTCCCACAAAGAGTCTCACAGAAACGCCTTACAATACAGGCAAGAATATACCAGGGACCTAGGGCACCTTGGTCATAGACCTGGATCTGCTATTAAAGAGTTTGACCTTGGACAATCCCCAAATTCTCTGGCCTTTTGTTCCTGTCTGTGAAGAAGGGGTACAGATATGTCCAAGGGCCTTTTGAATGATACAGTTATGGTTAGGGAATGGCTTTTCTTTCTCTTTTGCTCAAGGAATCCTTCCTTTGTCACCACCCACCCAACTCTGTATTTCCCCATCTTTCTGAGTCCTTTCAAGGAGGGATACAAAGGGATAGCCTTGGTTTAAGGGGCCCACAATAGTGTCCATGACTCAAGAGGACACAGAAATGGCCATGCAGGGCCATATGACTGCTGGCTTCAGTGGAAGGAGGAGGACTTTAACAGTCACCCTGGAAGATGCAGAACTCTAAAGGTCACTGGCTTACATCTGTGGACCAACTGGAATAGACAAGTTGACAAGATAAAGCAGGGCCCGGACAACCTTACAAAGTGGCAGATTCCGAATTCCTCATTTTCATGGATAATTACCGTAGCCTTCAATTTTAGGAACATGATAGTGGATTTGTGTACAATTTACTCCTCTTTCAGGTGATGGAACCAGGGCCCGAGGAGCCTGAGGCATGTGGCTCTGTTGCCCTCTAGTGGCTAGAATGGAGCAGAGTGCACAACAAACACCCCCCCCCCCCAGCCCTTACACACACAAACACACACACACACACACACAATTGGACTGTGTTGGCTCAGTAGTGCAGATGGCACATGAGCAAGGGTTCCCAAAGAGCATAGAGCATTAAGGGGGCTCAAGGACCTCCTTCAGCACAATTCTTGACCTGATGTTCTGCAGAGAGAGGGTACATCATCCTTCCTGTTTAGAGGCATCAGATTTTTCTCGGATAGGGTCCAATTTGGTAGAGTCACACTGTATCCACCTAGAGAGCTAGGGTGCACTTGCTTCCTCAGAGGTCAGGGGTCTGTGTTTTGGGGTAGCTAAGACACCTGAGATCTGTTCTCACAGTCATACATTTGCTATGTTATTTCTGCCTCGGTTACATGTTGTCTCTAGCAAACAGATATCGTTATGTGGTTTTCCAATTAACACTTCCCAAGGGGAGCTGGTTAATATGGATGAGGCTGTTTTAACATTTGGCTTTGAAGAGAGGGTTATATGCAGTTGTAACAGAAGGAGCAATGTCTTAGTAATTGCCTAAGGTTTTCAGAGGAGCAAGGCAGTCTGAGGAACTTGTCATCTCTGGGACTCAGGGTCTTTGCAGAATGTGTTTCTGTGTGGTACAGTCTTTAAATGATTTCTCAGGTAAACTGGAAGGTGGGTCTTACAGATCACTGCAAGAGGGTTATAACTCTGGACTCCAGTTGCAACAAGAGAGCTGGATTGCTGGAGTTAACACATGCATTGCTGATCTGGGGGTCAGGCAAATAGTTATCAGTCGGGTTTCTCTGACCTTTGCCCTTTAGAACAGACAGTGATAGGACAGGGCTGATTTACAGAAGGACCAGAGTGTAGTGAGATGAGAGGATATGCAACATGTCCTGTCTTCCTAAGAGTGCATCCAAAGGTCTATGAGACCAGAACAAAGCTAAATTGGTACATCAGCCCCGCCTGATCTTTGGGTAAGAATCTCCATTTTATCCCGTAAGACTTCTTGCTTCTTATTTCCCCTTCCAACAGTTTAGCTCATGAAAAGGAAATGGTAAATGAGACTTTTCATAGCACTGAGGAAGGGTCCTTTGAAAACACAGTGCCTCTCTGTCTGAGGACATTCGGATTGCACCTTATTTCTAGCAAAGATATTAAGGGTTTTCATGATTCCCTTTTATAGGGTGTTGCATTTCTTCCTCTGAAAATGAGGAGCATAAATCGCCTTTCTTACTTTGTAATAAAAGTTTAGTCTTATTTCTCAGTATATAGTTAATACAAATGACCTGGCGCTGTCTAATGACAGTTCACCTGAGAGTGAGGTCTACAGAACCCACACTCTGAGCTCTGTATTAGTGCGCTTCTTGCCTCTTGAGTTTCGGAATGGCCATTGATTCCTTTCATTTTTATCCCTCTCCAGTGCACATTGCCTATTCCTGACACCCCAAATCTCCATTCCAGTCATTCACCCTTTCCTACTGACTTTTGGTCACCACAATCTGACATGAGCTTCTCACCAGATGGATCTTCTTTTCACTCTATGTAAACATCTATTTATCCTGGAGAAGCCCTTGTGATCCAAAGCACAAGAGAGGTCTGGAAGTCATTTTATAGTATTTGCTAGGATGGGGTTAAATGGATAAGAAAGAGCGACATCATGAGGAGGAGAGAATGGGTCCTATGAGGAGATGCCTGCTGGATGGTGGTGGGGCAGATGGAGGGTCATTTGGTATGGCTACAGGATGGGCCAACCAGTGGCTGGCATGAAGGGATTGAAGAAGTTTCCGGAAGTCCTCCACTTTACTGCAAGGCATGCTATTCTTCTTCAGCTCACAGAGGGCAGAAGTACCACCTTAAAGTAGATTCAGTCAAGTATACTTTGGGGATAAGAGAGGAAGTGTCACATAGGAGGACTGGGGAATGAGTGATCCCGAAGAACAAATTGCCTATGATTTTCCTCTATTAGTATTCATCTTGGGTGGCTGACAAGCCACTCTAGGATATGATGGACTTGCATATGGCCCAGAATTCTCTCTCCCAATCTGGTTGTAACCCAGAAACACAAATAGAAGATGTTTGGGACTTGTGGGAGAATAGTTGGATACTATCTGCTGGTGCCCCCAAATCCCCAACTTCATATTTCACTCATAACAGCCTTCCTGATCACAACAGTGTAATATAGTCAGAAATTCATGTTCGCTTGGGGATGTCTTCCCCCTCCATTTAATGCTATCCTCGGGGTTCCTACTGGAATACAGAGTTGAGAAACCTTAAAACCACAGCCCTAGAGCCAAATTTATTCTTTCCCTTTGGCTCTGGTAACACCTGCATACCCTCATCATTCATTTATCTCTAAAGCTTTACTTCCTTTTGTTGATTATTGTAAGAGTTCTGTATTTGGGATTGGGGTCTCTGATAAACTTCATGATTGGGGCATGCTGGGTGGCTAGGAAGTTTCTGTGCAAACGTACAGAATGCCTGGCTCCTGGGAAACTTTTGTGTAGAAGACCCTGGATGCCTGGCCCCTGTAGCTATGTTCTTCATGAGGAAGCTCTGTATTAAGAGATTTATCAGTTTTGACCTTGATCTTAGGCACATAATTCCTGGGAATAAAGGAACTTGCTTACTAGATAACTCCAATGTTTCACCAAGCTCCAGTACTCCTAGATCTGTCCCCTTAACAGTAACTTTAGACAATGGACTTTCTTGAGAGCTGCACAAAGCTCCTGACATTGCATATTGTAACTGTGAAATATAACTGCAGAATAAGCAACCTTACTGATACTCTAAACAATAATGCACTTATGGTATTAATGACCTAATGTAACCTATTGATATCAATAAACGTGACCACTTGGACAAGGGGCCACTTCTTTTCATGCCTCTGCATCTTGTCTCTGTGTCTCCATTATTATTATTCCTTACAGCTTATAAAGCCTTGTGCTCTGAGGTTCTGTCCTTGGCCCTCTCTTCCTTCTCCTAAAATTCTCTTTCTGGGCAAGGCCAAATATTACTTTAGCACTAATGAGCCTCAGATCCCAAACTACCAGCTCAGATCATTCTCATGAGCTGTGTTTCCAGATTCCTATTAGACACCTCCACCTATGTGTCACATAAGTTCCCAAGCAACACACATCCAAACCTGAGTTCATTTGCTGCTCTACAAGTCACCCTTCTGGTTCTCATCAGAAGAGTAGAAATGAATGTGGAGAACAGGGGACCTCCGTTGACTCCATCCCTGATAATTACCCAGACTCCATTGAGCATTCCTGTCCTGCCTCTGCTTTTTACCTCTAATCATTCCCTGGGTCTTGCGATTCTATTTCTTGAATATAGGTCCACGTTGACTCTTCCCTGCATGTTGACTTCACTGAGCTAGTTCAGGGTTTCTCTGTCTTTATTTGGACTCTGACAGTTGTTTCCATTGTCTAGGTACCTGTGTAATATTAATCTTTAAAAAGTAATCTGGATAGAGGGTTGTAGCTGAATTTTATTTTAATGGAATCTGCATTTTTACGGACAACCTTCAGATACACTATTATAGTAACACTGATGAGTATAGGAAAGGCCAACAAATGCCTTTTAGTGGGTTCCTAGGTTAAAGAAAAAACAAATTGATTGGGAATGATCTCACTTCCTGAGTTTCTCTGCCAATGTCCAGAGCCCTTCTGTTTGGTCATAAGGCAAATTAGTGAGTGAAATATAGGGCTCCTTCATGCCAATAAATTTCACATGATGGCCTGCTTATGAGCATAATCTTTTATGCAAATTTCTGTAGTTTTTTAAAATAACTTGAAAAGTATTGATTCTTTGACAATAGATCCCCTTTGGCATCGTCATCCTCTGTCATCTTGCTCTAGTCTATCAATCTGTGTAGATATAGTGTGTAAAAGATTTATTCTCTCTTCCATCTGGGTTCCTAAAAGGCTCAAATTTTTCCTTCCTTGAGTTTCTCATCAAAGATTAAGATCTAACCTTAGAAAAACTGGTCCTTCAGAAGGCTGGAGAAATACTCAAGTTACTTTGGAGTTGCCTTGGCCTCCCTTGGGGTGACATTCTTGGATGACATGGGGTTAGGACTTGCTGTTCTGCACCCGTCACAGTGAAGTCACCTGCGATGGGCACTGACCCCAAGCTCACAGGAGTCTCAAGGTGTCCTCTCCTCCTCCCTTCAAACACTCACAATGTTTACTTCTACCGAGGTCATTCTGAGTACTGTCACCCTCCGAAAAGAATTTTCTTTTGGAATATATGTAGGGTATAGAGACTTCTTCCTGGTAGAAAATTTGGTTTGCCTTTTAAAATAATTGCCATTAAAAATGAGCAATTACTTTTAATTCCAGGGAACTCTAACTCCCAAAGCAAGCAGGGCCGGCCTCCTTGTCTGGGGTGGCCCAGGCCCAGGATTTGAAAGCTGAACCCCTGTCTCTTCACTCCTTGGCCTTCCATCAGGGCACCGGGGTTCCGTCCTCGTTACTGATGGTCAGCAAGGACTGATCCCTTGAGTGAGGAAAGGGAACGGATTAATCGTTTTGCTTCACACGTCTGAAACATTACAGTTGTAGTTGAAGCAGTACTGACCCTAGGTCTTCCAGAAAACTCTAAGACAGCTCCAGTGCCATGAAGGTCGGTTCTAGCCTGGGAATAATGCTTTTTGTCCAGGGGTTTAAGTCCAGACACCATCACATCTCTATCTGATTTCTCATGACCCTGACCCCCATCGAGAGGTAGGAGTGATGGTCGGCTTCCAGACCAGCCTGGAGTCTTCGGAGATGTCTTAAACCAAATCATGTCTCAAAAATCCACTTTGCTGTGGCCTGAGCTGCCCTTTGTTGGGGGAAAATAGGGACAAAGGCCCCTGGGAGCCTGAAGGAGTCTTCTGCACTCAACATGATGTGATCAGGCAGTCCGTTAACAACGTAGAGTTTTCCAATTCCAAATTCAACCATTTGTTGGCAGCTTTTTATTTCTTTTTTAGAGAAGTAGTGGATACTGTAGCATTAAAAAATAATAATAATAATAAGAAGAAGCTCTCCCAAACGGAGGTGTTAGAAGCAGCACGCCCCTGGCCCAGGCCTGAAATTTCTTACTACCCTTTGCCTTCCCCCAGGATGCCAAAAGGTTCTCTCCATGCCCCCTGTTGCCCTCCCTTCTGCCCTGTTTGTTTATATGGCATTAAAGGGCCTGGTGTTTGCTGCACAAGGATCTTAAGTCTCTCCCTGTTACATTTTAATTTATTTTCAGTCTTGAGTTTTGCAATCAGGGGCCCTTTAACTGAAATCCTGGTTGCCTGTAGCAGCTGTGGGGTTCCCAGCCAACCGCCTTGTCCTCCAAGGAATAAATTCCCTCTGACAGCACCACTTGTGAAAAAGCAGAGCAAGTTGAGAGGATCTTACAGATAATTCAGGAAGAGAGAGGGTTTGTTGGCGGGTGGTAGGGGAGGACAGAAGATGGATTGATGTTTTTTTCTTTATCACTTGGCATGTTCAACTTAATTATATTTCTTGAGAGACCTCCAAACAGTCATAATTAGGAATTATGATAATGGCCACTGTTGTTACACTTGCTCATTTTACTGCTTTCCTCTTTGTGAGTGTGGACTGTGATTAATACCAATCAGCATCACCAAGACGAGACCTCTCCCTGCCTGCTGGGACCTTTTTGACTTTGAAAGGCTAACCTCAAGGATCAAGGGCACCTAGACTAGCCCCATGAGTGAAAAAAAAAAAGAGTGAACTTCCTAGACAAGACACTGTTGTTAGAAACGGAGTTGTTAGCCATGCCAGTCATACCTAGGAAAATAAGAATCGGGCTCCCAGATTTTCTACACCCTCTTTTTTCTTGTTTTTGACAATTTTAAAAATGGACCCACAGCTGGGTGCAGTGGTATACGCCAGGGACTAGGAAAACTGAAGCAGGAGGATCACAAGTTCAAGACCAGTCTGGGCAACATAGTGAGACTCTGTCTCAAGATGAAAAATAGGGTATGGGGGTGGAGCTCAGAAGTTAAGTGCCCTGGGTTCAAACCCGAGACTGCCAAAAAAATAAGTAAATAAAATAAATAAATGGGCCCATATACCCTATTTCTTTGCTTCTTTATTTATGTGCAAAGGTCACAGAAGGGCCACAGAAGAATTTCTAAATGTTCATGACAGCATCAAACAGAGGGGTAAGCTCAAGAGTGTGAAAAAGCAGCCTCTAATCCAGGTGGCTGCTGAGTAACAGGTGCTATGAGGAACAGGAAACTTAGGGTTACTTTAAAGCAAAATCCTCTGACATTCCAAAGATCCATTCCCCTGATTTTAAAGGAGAAAAGCAAGACCTAGCTTACTTCTGACCCAGCTGCTTATTTGGCCCTGAAAAGGACTTTGGAGATCCACTTTCTTCAGTTTATTTTGTTAGAGAGAAATGTGAGTCTGGAGGAGTTGAGACATGGATAGGGCAAAGGGCACAGCCCCCTCATGCTGAGACCTGCAGCCAATGGTCTCCCCCTGAGAGTTGTACAGAGAAGCCCTGTCGCCCCGCTAGGCTGTTCAGCCTGAGAACTTCCTAAGGAGCCCCTCTAGTTTTAACAATAGAGCCCCACGTTCAAAGTATTGAAACCATTATTTCAAAAAGATCCTTACAATATGGGCGTAGGTCAGATCAGAGACTTCAATACTGAGTCCTAACTCTCAAGGATATTCAAGCCCAGCTTCAGAAAACACACATTAGGAGCTTAGGGGGTCCATATTAAAAGATCCTTCTCAGAGGATTTTCTTAACGACATGGTTCCAAAGCATACAGCAGGAGGCAAAGGACTTTTGTGCCTTTCTCACTCTCTCCTCACCTCCACCCACAAGTGGACTTGCAGTTGTCCTTGGTCCTTTTGAGTTTTAAGTTAAAATCTTCCCTTAGACCCCAGAGGAAGCCTGCTACATCTTGATCAGGGAAGTCATCTTTGATGTCACAACCCTCATTCTCTAAGAGTAAGGGATCATTAGTAGCTCGACATCTAATTGTATAAGTTAAAACACTTCCTTGGCTCTCAGAACTCTAACAGATTCTACTGGAAGTAAAGGGCCATGCCCTGGGGAGGGGAAAAAAGAAATGTTATTTGAGTGATGTTGTTGGAATGTTAAATTCAGAGGAAAAAAAAAATCCAAGTGAGTAATGTATATTGGGCATCTGACCCCTAATTTGACATTCAAGTCAGATCAAAACTAACCTTCCAAGATCTGAGAATTTAATATCGTATGAAAATGCTACTGGGCAAGGAGTTTTATTACACATGATTGTGAAAAATATGCGAGGCGCCATCTCTGGGTATTTTTTTCTATCAAATCTTTACTCATTTCACACCCTTTACAAATATAAGCCCAAAGTGCTATATTTGAACGTCTACATTTGTTGGGATTTCTTTAAAAAAATAAAACAAACAGAAGAATCACATCTTACATGTGTTAAGTGGTGCGGTAGTAAACCGTATTTAACAAATTGGGAAAGGCTTCAGTTTTCAGTGGTGTACAAAATATCTACATGTAAATACTGGAACTGCTTTGCAATTGAAGGTTGCTACAGTCTTATTTTTTTTTTTAATTAATAAAATAATCATGAAGTTCGGTAAATGAAGCCTTCACGTGAGTGTAAGTGTGTGCATGCATGTTTGTGTCTACCTGTTTTGAATTCCTTTGGATTAATAGAAAGAAAAAATGTGGGGAGGAAAGGAGATAATGGTTATTTTAAGCCACTCAAAAAACGTGGGGGTGGGGAATGAAGAGGAGAGCAAGAAACATGGAGCAGGAAGAGGCACAAGTGTCAGAATAGAAGAAATGCTGGATTTCTTTAAACTAGAAAAATCAAAGGAATGTGTAGAAGATCTAGTCTGTGTGGGTCTGGGAGAGGGGTCACCTGCAGTCCATGGATATGAGGACACAGTGGAATCTTTGATGTGGGTCTGAAATGTCACAGTTTCTCATCCACTTTGGACATTTGGATGGAGAGAGATGTCCCTTGTGTTCTGGACAACCTAACCTAGAATACCCCTTCAGCCCAAAGAGACACTACCTCTGTTGTCATCCAGAACCACTCTGTAGAATGGTTACATCCCAGATGTCCCTGAGTGGTAAAGCTTTTCTCTTGGCTGATTTTATATAAATTCCTCTCTTTTGTCTATATGCATTTGTGTGCATGTTTATGTATGGACTGTGCTGAATCCTCACTAGCTGGGACATGGTGACAGGAAAGAGCTGTTTAAGGAGCCTGGTGTAGGGTGTGGTGTGAACAAGGAAACTCTTCTTATTAATCCCTTTGTCTCTGGATTTGTTGCATTTAACGTCAGGGAGGAACAATCCATACCATTTTAGAGCGAGCCTTATTTCTTTGCCAACTGAGGTGGGCAGTTTATTCAGTAATCATTTAATGACAAGCTGCAGGGTACCAGACTGTAGAGTGGAGTGGCCCAGGCTGGGTCCCTGTGTTCAAGGAAGATCTCAGTGTGATATGATAATGGGCCATGGTTGTACTCTGGAGGCAGAATATTCTTCCAGAAGGGTATATGACTTAGGCCCGTGGATCACAAAGGCTGCCTGGAGGAAATAGGCTTGAACTGGGTTGTGAATGGTGAGCAGGACACAGACAAGTGGGGGACGAGGGGTGTGAGGGAGAGGCATTCTAAGAAAAGGGCTTGGTCCATGGAGCCATCTGCAATATTTGGGAAGCTGTAGAAGGGTCAGTACTGGAGGTGCTAGGGAAGCTTTGGGGGGAAGTGATGGGTTTGGGGCTGTAGGGTGTAGAAAGGCCAGATCATGAAGGATTTGAATGACTCAATTTAGGATGGAGATCAATTGGAGGGTCCTTCTGAACCTCCAGAGTGACATGATCATATTGACTGACTGAAAGGTGGGTCTAGCTGCAGTTTGGAGGAAGAATTGCATAAGGACAGGACAGAGTGGGACAGATGCTAGAAGACAGCCTCCATGAGAAGGAAGGAGCTGGCGCTTGTAAAAGTGAACTCTACATCACGTCTCTAATGAAAGATGTTTTTCATTCAACTTATTTCTTTGAAAGATGCTGCAATAAGTCAGGCCCTGGCAAATAGGAATCACACGAAAGCTTGAGATAAAAAATGAAAATAGTAGTATATCATAATATTAGGCTCTGGGATGTTCATATATTTTATAAGAAGATGGTATAACTTAGCGGTTCATGGTTTAAGCACTTGAGCTTTGGGGTTGACAGACATAGGTTTGATGCCTGGCCTGGCCTTCTACTAGTTTGTCTGAAATTCTGCATGTTCTTAATCCTCAGTTTTCTCATCTGTTGAATGGGATATTAACAATATATGACTCAGAGTTCTTATGAGAATTTAGTAAGAAATTACACACTAAGCACACTCTGTTACCTAGTATGTGTCCAGTAAATGACCACTGTCCTTATATTTGTAGTTTGTAATTAAAAGTCAGAGATGCAGTGGCTGTAGGGGAAAGGTATGGTACAGGTACTAACAGACTTGCTCTGACAGGAGGGCAATCTGTGCTCCTTCTGACAGCTGGCACACAGCTTTCAGGGCTTTTAGAGAACATTTATCTCCTAAGCAAATTCACGCTTGCTACTAGTGAAATGTGAAATTCCTGGAACAGTGACTTGAAACTGGGAACAATGGATTAATAGCTCTCTTTACCTCAAATTAGGTGATGGGATGGGGGGGTAGAGAAAGGGGGCAATTATATTTGAGAAAGTGAAGAAATTGGTCAAGTTTCTTAGTCTTTCTGAGCCTCATTTTAAAATGATGTTGGGTGAAGTCCAATTGTAAGCAGACATCCCATGTAACTAGCTTTCAGAAATATGTGTTAAAAGTTGAGAAACATTTAAAATTTGGAAATTTCACCCAAACGTAAATTTTCTGAATTCTGATGAAAAATTAGACAATCTGCATCTCCAACCTCTCTTCCCCCAAGGGCACATGGGTCACTGCCATTCTGGGGTAAAGAGCCAGTGTTCTAGGTCTCTTCAGCTCATTGCTGCAGATTCTGAGCTAATCACCCATGCCAGGACTATTTCTTTTATAGATAACCTGACTGGCTCTGTTTGGTATTAATGTTTGTGATGTGGGAATGTTCAATGGTTTCTAAACCCTACATAAATTTCAGAGTCTTGAAGGCTCTGAAAAACAAATACATTCTATTAAAAATAAAATGTGACTGATTCCAGGTATCGATGTCCTTTATGAAACTGGTTTTTCTGTTTTGAATGTTGAACATTAAGAGATCTAACGCCATTCTCTAAGGTTGGCACCAGGTTGGGGCTGACATGGTACCAGGTGGGGGAGAAATGAGTAGAGTCAAAGGAAGGAATCTGTGAAGATCTGACCACCTCATGACTATAGATTCTATAAACTGTAGAATTGAGTTGAGAGGCAACACAGAGGAGAATCTGCTGTGTGGGACCACCGGAATATAGATTGTGTTTTTGAAACGGCTGATGTATGAGGTGCGGACAGAGCATGACAAATCAGCTCTGGGCTGTGCTTCCCTCTGCTGTGTCCCCTGGCCCTGGCTGCTGGCCTTCCTCTAGCTCCACACCCTGACACCTCAACCCTGTGCAGCATTTGCCCTCCCTACGCCCGACCCCCCCTGGCTTTCCTGGCAGGTTCACCAAGAAACAACCGGGTCTCCATGGCAACGTGGAGACAGCTGAAAAATGGCAGCTAAATGCAGCTGCCCCTCATTTAATATCGACTCTGGCACTGACAGAACAGATAATGGGCAATAACACACCATGATGTTGTGGGAAAATGAAATGCTTCAGCAGAAGGCTGTCATGCTGGGGGGATTTATTTGTTACTGTACCAGCAACAATTTCTCTGTACGTTTCTTCCTTTCCTTTTATTCCTTCTTTGCCAGGGCAGAGTTTCTCTCTTCCTCACGTTCTCATTGCTTTGCTTTTCCGTTCGTTCTTTTTCCATCCTTCCCTCTATGTTCCCCTCCCCACCAATCACTTATGCATGAAAGCACACTTATAATAATAGCAATTATTTGCATAATGACTTACAAGTTACAAAGCATTTTCAAACCAATTTTATTATTATTTTTTTCCATTAGGGTGGTGAGTAAACCTTTTAAGACCAGCAGGGCCTGGATGCTAATATTTATTTTGCAGATTTTAAAGAAAGTAGAAGAACAATTTGCCCGAGTCAGATTTCCTGACCTCTAGACAGGACTCTTACCACTACATGGGAGACACCAGAGTCACCAAGTGTTTTACTCACTTTACTGAGAACCTGTTTTGTTTATTAGTTTTGTTAATTATCGTTAGCACCAGAGCAAGTGCCCCAGGCCTTGGGTTTTCAGAAGGTGTTTGGTTATAGACTTCTATTGTCAATCTCTTCTGGATTCTCCCAGCCAAGTAGTCTTGAATTATTGACAGGATTGGGTAATTTTCGGTTTCATTTTTATTTTTTAAACCCAATGTTTCTACCTGCTCATTCCGTCCATTGTACCATTATGTCATCATGTAATCTTGACATGCAGAAGGAACACGGTGACTCTGCTTGAAAATGGTGCATTTTCAGTGGCTGATAATTTTCTATTTGGCCCAAAGACCACGATACATGGAGGTCTAGAGGGTATCTCTGATGGTCTTGGAGCGAGGGAAATGCTACTCTGTGCTGGCGATGAAACTTTTTCCTTAGATCTTCTTGTCTGGACCATCCCAGAGCTCACATCTTCTTTTAAATGCCATATGGTGGACTCTTTAAAGTGTGGAGACATTTGGGATCAGGTTCCTGAGTTCTTCATGCCTTGGAAGAAAGTTTGCAAGTGGAGCAAGAATGGGTGTTCCAATCATGTTGTCATTTCTGGCTATGGCTGATAAGGAAAGAACAGAATGACAAAATATGTTTATGGACGTCTCTAGGAGGTGCAATGTGAGTAATACATACAGTGGTGGTTTAATCATAAAATGATTTATGCTGAGTAAGAAAGCAATGCTGTGTTTCATAACAAAGACTTTTGACTTGGGCTCTCTTAGAACCTTGAAAATGTGCATGAAATTTTGCATAGGCAAAAGCAATACAGCAGAGTGTGTAATTTACACCAGCTTTAAACCAGGGTTTTGGCTCTGACACTTTCTACGTATGTAACTTTGGATAAATTACATTCTCCAGAGATGGAATTTTTGAGGAAAGTCTGTGAATCAAACAAGAATTGCTATTCTGTATTATTTCCCCTTCTGTCTCTAAGACTTTATTCTAATTCCTGTACACAGAAACTCTTGCAAGTTTTTCTCTCTGGCAGTCGTACCCACATTTTGCTGTGGAAACTCAAGTGGGCTGTTTGGCAAATGTTGTCTGGTGGCAAGAAAGCTAAAGAAAACAGGTTGCTGATATTACAAAGCATCTTTGGTGGCTATTGCTTGGTTTCTGTCTCTGTGTGCTTATTTCTAGTGGATGTTACTCAGAGTGAAAACAACCTTCCTTAGTGCCAGATCATATCATACAATCATGCAATGTTAGAACTGGCAGGACCCAAAGATTATTCTACTTCTGTAGACTACCAGTGCAAATCCTTATTGTATAGAAATTCAATCCTTGGCCAAAGACCTGTCTTGCCAACCAAGCCTCTTGCTATCTTGCTCCTTTACCTCGTTTGATTTTCTTGATTTTTTTTCAGTTCTAAAGTGGATTTGCTGCCATTCCCTAGCCAGATTCAGGGATGGTATAATATAAAGATAGAAAACTAATGTTTCCTTGGCGTTTACACTGTTTTAATAGTTATTTTATTCTTTGAAAGCACAAGTGACTGACTCAGAAAGTGAGCACCCCAAGGATCAAGAAACATTTTTAAATGTTTTATCATTTTAATAAATTTTAAAATTACATTTTTCGCATTTCAAAGTCTGTTCAGAAATTTCCCCATTATCTGATTTTTTTGGTCATTATTCAAGGAAGTGTAAGAATAATAAGTCCTTTATCTAGCTGTCAGAATTTTAGAAGTTCCAAAGCAACTGTGAATCTAGAGCCATCCAGAGATAAAGGGGCACAACCTTTCAACCGGAGGAGAAAATTACCTCTTAGTTTGTGGACTCTCTTCCATAGGAAGGGACGGGTCTGAGCCAGGGAATTTTGGACTTACTCTGAATACCAAGCAGAAGGTCGAAGAGCTGGGCCAGAAGCAACAAATGTAATTGATGGAGAATGTTGGCAGAAGTCAAATCATACTGAGCAAGAGAGAGTAGCAGGACAGAAGTGTCCTGAGGGAGCCCAAAGAAGGAAATTCGAATACTATAGCCAGTTATCTAATAGATAACCAGGATAACTTAGGTTTCAAGCAATGGCCTCAAGAGAACTAAGCATATTTTACATTTAGACATCAGGGAAAGGGTTTTCAGTAGCCAGTATCTCAGTAGGTCTACCATAGCAGCAGTGAAATAACCGATGTTCCATCAACATTGTAAAATCGTAATACGCTGGGTTGAATAGATCCTAGCTATCATCTAGCCCAGGGCTACTCAGAGTGTTTCCTGCAGATCAATGCTGATCAAGAACTGTTTGTTACTTATCCACAAGAATATAAAAACAAAAATGGAGAGAAAACATTTAGCGCCTCCACAGCCACTCCATAGGTGGGAGCTCTAGGTGAGGGATTCATGGATTGGTCCTGTTCACCAGGGCATCTTACAATTTAGTCTTTTCATACTCACCTGGTGAGTCACACATGACATGAGTTGTTAGCTCTCCACAGTTGGTCTGGATGAATTAGAAATTAAGAAACCAAACAGAATTGGATCTTCACCAAGAATATTTTGGGAAACCCTGATCTAGTTAAAGAACCTCCTTTTACATATGAGAAAATAGAGGGTTTACATAAGGAAATCTGGAGATTTAGTGGCAGACCAGAATGAGCAACAAAATTTTATGAATTGAGCAAACTGTGCCCAGTTTACTCTGACAGGCAAAGCGTGCAACACATTTTTAAAATATTTCCTTTAAGAAACATTAAGCATCTGAAAGCTTTGGCTCTTAAAAGGTTAAATCATTCCTCTATGGACTCCACATATCCAGCGAGGTTTGGCTATGTATACAGTTACTGTATATCACCCTACAGAAAATGTATCTTTTGCACTTAAAGTTTGTTGATCTCTTGAGGCATTATTTTGTTTCTGGGAATTCTTAAAAGATAGAGGGCCATGCTGGATGGCAATTTTCTGGGTCCATTTTGCCCAAGGCACTCCCTATTCATAAATTAGGTGGTGAAAGAGCTCTTGTGGGCCCTTAGGATGCAATTTAGGGCACTGGAGTGGTAATAGACTAGGTGGGGGCTCAGCAGCTAGTGGTACTCTAAGGGCTGCAAAGCATGACTAAGCCTTCTTCATTGCCCAGTTTTCTAGTGTGGAATGGAGCTTAGATGCACCCTTATAATTGCCTATCCCCACTTCTATCAGGATCTTGGCAGGATTTTGACAAACATAGGTATACTTCCCTGATTAGGTGGACTGCCTATGCCGTATGGGTTGAGATTTTAAAACTACTGGAAATAGACAGTGTCACAATACCGCAATAATAACAGTATTTGATTTGTATAACATTGCATTTTTAATCTCATTGGGTCATCAGGATAATCCTATAGAATAGTCAGAAAAACGATCTCTAGCTCCTTTGTAATAAACAAGCAGAAGAAGGTCCAAAGTAATGAACTGATAATAATTTTGTCCCCAAATTCAAATTCCTGCCTACCCACATCTCCATCCCTGCTGTCACTATGCATGTTCAGGCTGCCATCATCCAAAACTTGACAATTGTGAAAGCCTGTGGGTAGCCCTTTCTGCCAAACTCTTAGCCCCCATATTTGATTGTTTACATACCAATCAGAGTGATCTTTCAAAGAATAAATCATACCACATCCTTCTCAGCTTCTAAATTTTTTCGTAGCCCAATTCCTTGACAAGGTTTGCAAAGCCCAGAATTATCCAGCACTTGACCACCTTGCCACCTCATCTTTGCTTCTTTCCCCTTTCTCTTGATGCAGTTTCTCCATCAGCCTTCCAACTGGTCAAGATCTTTTCTGCCCTTGCCCATCTGTTCTCCCACACCCTCCAAGGCTAACTTGTGCTCATTTGCATGCTCCAGTCTAAAATCTGCTTTCTCGAGAGGCCTTCCCAATTCTTCAGTCTGTATTAGCCCTTCAAACTTTCTCTGGTCTCTCGCACATTCTCATCTTGTCTCCAGGAAGCTGTACCCCTTTCAAAGTCATGTCCACCTATTGTTTCTTTGTCTTCAGTGCTATCTCCCTTACTAGACTGCAAGACTGATGAGGACAAAGTCCGTGGTAACTTAGTTCACCAGTAAATACCCAAGCACAAAGCTCGTTGCCTGCCTCAGAGCCGGCCTGCTATACATATTTGTTAAATAAAAATTGAGGAGATGATAGATCCAGGAAGGCACAGGTGGGTCAGGGTGGTGTGAGTCAATGCCACTCTGCCTCTGAAATAATTTATAGTTCCCTTTGGTTTTGTCCTTACCTAAAATGCAACTGGAGGATCATGATGGAGGATGTAATCTGGTGCATAGTAGGAGCTTAATCAATCTTTGAATAAATGTGAATTTTTGTATAATGAAAGAATGAATGACATTTATATCTCATTACAAATGACGTAGAGCCCTCTGTGTTTTTGTGGTGTTGGAATGCCATTGTCAATAAGTTATACGACGGACCTCCCTGCTTTTAGTGCTTGTTATGTCCCCAAACCCACTCACGCTACTACATTCAAACCCAAATAGCTTCTGACCTAGCATTTTTCCTTTTTCTTGCTACTACCAAATTCTGTTCTGAGTGAGGAAGCAGCTTGGTTAGAAAACAAAAGCCCTGATATGTTTTTTTTCCCTGAAGAATACCATCAGGACGAAGGCTATGATTAATACACATAATTGAAACAAATGGCAGCTAACTGCAGAAAACCATCTCCCAGCTGTTGGAGGAAGGAAATTGCTGACAGCCGTTCCCCATTGAGTGGCTACCCAAAGAGAAGAGCTAGCAGGAGCAGGAGAGAGCACACCCTGTGAACCCACATCGCTTGGGCCTTTGAGGGGCAGGGGATGCCCTTTGGGCTTCATCTCCCATGTGAGCTTTGCCATAAAATAGTGGTGTCATCAGCTTTTGGTGCTGCTACTTAAATCCAGGATTTCCGTGGCTGGGTGGGGAGTTGCAGGAGGCTCTGTCCAGCAGAGTGGACATTTGGAATCCCCATGGTCCAGCAAACATCATTGCAAACCCCAAGCTGATCTCCTTAATAAGAAGAAAGGATGATGCTGGAACTGTCAGATTTCTTCTTCCATCCTTTCCTTGATCATCTGCCCTATGCCAGAAAGACGAGGAGCTGAGAGAGAAGGAAGAAGACCTGGGTTCTTGCTCTGAGTCAGCTTTCTGACTTGAGCAGATCTCCCTGGGCTTCAATATCTTCAGTCTGTGACAAAGTATCACACCAGAAGGTCACTGTCTCCTTAATTCTAAGAGTCTGCATTAGAACAAAAATATATAAAGGATAGGCAAATATAAAATGCATATAAATTGAATCTGTTACATATAAACTGTCATCTCTATCTTCCTATCTGTCATCATTATCTATTTTTTTCTCCTCTTCTTCCCTGTCTTCTGTTTTACAGCTGATACCCGCAAATGATATTCTCTGGTGTCAGTGTCTGGCTTAACCGACATGTATTTCAGGTGTAGAAATTTATCAACCTATAAATCAGAAGTGAAGAAACCACATCTTGGTCCACTCAGTGTACCTAAGTGTCTCTAGGCCAATCCATCAGTTATGCAGGAATTTTGCTTTGACATGGCAAAACCAAAACGACTCAGAAGCCTAATATTTGAGAAGCAGAAGCTTGGCCTGAGGTGTGCATTGGATAAAGCTCTTTCTCTGTCTTTAGTGCCACTTGACACATAGTCACCCAGCAAACCTACGTAGGCAACGCCGAGACAGTGAGCGAAGAAGTCAGGCCTGACTGTGCCAGGTAGTCCACTGAAGGACAAGGTCAAGGCTCCAGTGTTGGAATTCAGTGCTCTGCAGTCACCCTCCCTCTGGAAAACTACGCATTCTACAAATGCTGACTCTGGAAGTGCACACGCTGAGCATCAGAGCCTGGAAAACAGATGGGAGAGAAGGTTCTCCCAGGAGAACGAACCTTAGTAAGCTTCCTCCACGTGTTCTGTACTGTTTGCGTCATCTTCATTTCATCCTCAAACAATCCAAGAAGTAGTGCTTTCTTTTTTTCTGGGGCAAGAAAACTGAGGATCAGGGAGATGAAGTGATTTTATTCAAGGTCCCTCTGTTCGCTGAGGGCACTGGTAGTCACATTTTTTCAGTGCTTCGGTGCCAAAGAAGAAAAAGCAATTTCTTTCTCCAAATAGAAGGGGACTTCTGCAGGGAGTCAACGAGGAAAAAGACATTTTTAGAACTTCAGGAATTTCGCTTCCCTCCCTGTCCTCTGATTAGTCCTGTGACTTTTTCTACGACTCCCTAATGCAACAGCTGTGTTCATTCAATTTAGAACCTTCTGCAGCTGGTCTTCAGACCTGCTGCTGTTGTCATGGAGATCATCTCCTTGAGGAATCGTCATCGGGGGAAGAACACCATCCAGAAGCCAGAGGTCTTCACTGGCTGCCTGGTTCTCCCCAGAGCTCCTCCTCTGCCTCAGTTGAGAAGCACAAGCTATTTGAGAAATCAAAGCCACTGAGCATGAGGGAAAGGTTGAGGAGCCTTGCCATCTGTCACTGTCACCATTTTAATCTATGGTCCTGCTTCCAAAATGATGTTCTGAGTTTTGCATTTATTCTTGCCATATTTTTGTGTCCCATCTCTAATTTTATATGTGGAGACACATCTCCAAGGTGATGTTTTGAGGCAGGGCCTTTTGGAGGTAATTAGTATTAATTAATGAGGTCAACTGCTCCTGAAGGGACCAGTTCACTTGTATGAAGAGGAAGAGACCAGAGTCCTTTCTCTAAGCCATGTGAGAGTATAGCAAAAAGATGGCCATCTGTACACCAGGAAGGGGGCCCTCACCAGACACCAAATCCTCTAGCACCTCGATCTTATACTTCTCAGCCTTTAGAATTGTGCAAAATAAATATTTATTGTTTAGATCACCCAAAGCATACTGTTCTAATCTTGCTACTGCAACCCAGGCTGATTAATATACTGTGTTGTAGGTGAAATGGGGCCACAAGCTATCTTACAGGTATAGGGTCACCCATTTTATTTCATTAGGTATAGCTAGCAGGTTGGTATACTGATGTTAAGTCTGAAAAAAGGGAGAGAAACACCAAATACATTTGAAACTATTCCAACTTTTGCACTTTTTATCATTTCAGATGAATATACAGATAGAATGCTCACTGAGGTGTTACCCTGGCTCTTTATGTAATATTTTTTAGAGCACAATCTTTTGCTACATGCAGATAATGTGTTGGGGGCTAAAAAAAAAAAATAACTTGCTTCAATTGCTTCTGATTTATTCCCCCTTCCTCTTGTGTCTTTTTTCTCAGTAAGCACATTAATATAGAGCAGCAAGCACACGAACATTTCTCTAGTAGAGGTATCTGTGACTTCTGGGGATGCCACCCCTCAGCAGGGAACATCTGGTAGAAAGGAGAACACTGATGGAGGAGGCACAGACTTTCCCAGGATGAATGGTTTCTATTGGCATCTGGAAGTCAGAGAAGACGAAGGAAGATGAAAAGACTGTCTTAGTTTATGGTGCCCGAGATTACACTGAGCACCAAGTTTGGTGATGATGATGATGATCATCATCTATCAAGTACTTCACCATGTGCCAGGTTCTACTTTGAATTCTTTACATGTATTATTTAATTTTAACCTCACTACAACCCCAGGTGAGAGCTTCTGTATTTTTTTTTATAACATTCAATTTATAGGCAGAGAAACTGAGTCTTAAAGAGTTTTTTTTTAATTTTTTTTTCTTAGAGAGAGAGAGAGAGAGAGAGAGAGAGAGAGAGAGAATTCTTTAATATTTATTTTATTTTATTTATTTTTTTTAGTTTTCGGCGGACACAACATCTTTGTTTGTATGTGTGCTGAGGATCCAACCGGGCCGCACGCAGGCCAGGCGAGCGCGCTACCGCTTGAGCCACATCCCCCGCCCCTTAAAGAGTTTAAGTAAGGAAGGCAAACAATTAGAATCAGGATTCAGAGCATTTTCCACTCCCTAGGAGGCACCAGTTAAGGAACAGTGTTTATCAGATTGTGGAGGACTATGACCTGGAAGGTTCCCAATATGGAATCTTTTATGATATGAGCTTCCTTGGAAGAACATGGGCTGGGGCAAAGATAGATTTGAGCCCAGTTTGGTCTGGTACCAGGCCTAGCAAAGCAGAGAATTCATAGCATTTTAAACACAAAGGGCTCTTGCCTGGCCCCAGAGTTACATGAAGCATTTAGAGAAATGTATTTCTGTGTTCTAGATGAGAAGCAAGAAGAAATAAGAAAGCACTTTTTTTTCTCTCTTCAGTAAAATCCCTTTAATTTTGACTTCACTAGTTGTATATTTCCCTAATTTAGCCCGGCTTAGCTAAAAATTTTCCTTTGTACAGTGTGGGTGGAGGGGAGGATTTATAAAACAAAAAGAGAATGGTCAGTCCATTCTGTGGGGTCAAGTCAGCAAATTAGTACCTCTCTAACTCAGAACAATTATTTATATTCAAATAACAAATACACTAATTGCAAAGAATATTCATTTTTTTTAAATGTCTTACAGGAGTCCCACACAGGTACAGAATAGTGTTTTTCTACTTTTATGTCCTTGGAGATAATAAATCAGTATTTCTCTGAAAAAACATCTGTTAGTTTTTTTATTCAACCACACTGACCATTCTTTCAATTAGAAGGAATTAGTGAGATTTTATTCTATTAAGTTGAACATAAACAGTATTGTCCTGGCTTGAATAATTGACTTTCATCTGATGCCCTCTGTAATTTGGTTGCTGCATTTGTTGCCTGCAGCTATTTGGGGGTGTAGCTTTCAAACTGCTGCCATCTTCAAGCAAGATGGATGGATGTCTCTGAAATAAATTTGGATGTTTGAATTTGGGACAGTGGGGTTGGCACTGTAAAGGTGGTGAACTCTTAAAGATGTATTCGGTGGGTGCATGCTTACAACATATTAGTGCTAAAATATTGATTCCATGAGATGGAAATTTTCTGGTTGACAACCAAGGAAGTGGTTTGCATATTTCAACTCACCCAGCTCCAGTGAGATGGAGCTGGGTGAGTTCCCGGTGATCATGTTGAATGAATGATAACTTGGAGAATTTCAGTCCCCTCTAGATACCTCACTTCTCACCCAAGACAAAACACATGCATGGCTTGGAACAATGAACAAGTACAAGAATGGCCATGATGGAAGGATTGAAAGTCTGACTTCATATATCTTATACCACAGACCTTTTGAGAAGCACCTCATTATTATAAAATTCATCCTATTTGCATTGTGTTTCTGCAGATTTTGTTTCACAGGACATGCATTTGGGGCCCAGAAATCCCTCCGAGGATTTTTCTCTCTTCCCTTTCGCAATGCAATCTTGAGCTATGGAAAGGAATCCGAGGAGAATTCATCAGGGTTCCATTGACATCCATACTTGGATAGCTCACCACTGACCCTGCTTCTTACAGGGGCACCTTAAAGTGGTACACAGAAGGTACCTCTGTGAGAGCAGGGTGGTGGGGCATAGAGAAGGGAAAGAATAAGGGTGAGCAAGAACTTCTTCTGCCCAAGTCCTGGTGGTGTCAAGTTTGTGGGAGAAATGCTTTGCATTGTGTATTTACTGACATTTTTATGTATTCATTTTGTAAACTTGGCAAAGCAGAAGCTTTGTTTTAGAAGTTGTTGTGCTTTTGCACTAAGCTCCTTTGAAGCAACTGATGCAGTTTATTTTGTTTTAATATTGAAAGTGTCATTCTTAGTAGCCTGCGGATGGTAAGAGCTACCATTTGTTAATTACTTACTAATGATCCTAGAACAGTGCTTTCAATTCTATTCACTTAGTCTTTACAAAAAGTCCAGGACTTACAAATTATTATTATTTTTTTTCTAATTTGCTGATGAGTAAACTAGAATGGAAAGAGGTGATGTAATTTGCTGAGAATCACGTGACTTCTATAGCAGGGTGTGATTCTGACTACAAAGCCCGAGCAAAAAAATGTTTCGGCTCTGCCTTCCTTCTTTTTTTAAATTTTTTTCTAAATATGAAAGTGGAATGCATTACAATTCATATTACACATATAGAGCACAATTTTTCATAGTATACAGAGTATATTCACACCAATTTGTGTCTTCATACATATACTTTGGATAATGATGTCTATCACATTCTACCAACATTTCTACCCCCTGCCCCTCCCTTCCCCTCCCTCCCCTCTGCCTTATCTAGACTTTGTCTATTCCTCCCATGCTCCCCTCTCTACCCCATTATGCTGCCTTCATTCTTTTTTTGCATTTTCTTTGTTGATTCTGTTTTTCTTACTCTGGGGCTGCAGAGCTAGGAGTTCATGAGAATTTGTGGTTCTGTTCTATAGATTTCTTCAGTGGTTTGCAATATCAATCCTTCCCTCTGTCCAGTCCACAGGAAGAGTTGTTTTAAAATGGGTAACTATTTACTTAAGAAAGGCCTTTAGAGATCTCTACACTGTGAAAAATTCCTTGTGTCCATGGACATCCAACAACTCAAATTGTCAGTTGACTTGTTTGGGGACATTGTCCCTTGCTTCCTTGTGCAGACAGCATTTACAACAGGCTAGGGAAGTCAGCCATTCATTTGTGGTAGATAGCCAGCCTATCGTAGAAACAATTTGCTATACTAGCCCTACCCTATGCTCACCCCCAATTGGGAAATAATAAGGCAGTGATGGCCAAAAAAGTTTCTGGTGGAGGGCACCCAACTGACCTCCAATGAGTCATTGATTATTGTACCTTTGACTTTTAACCCACAGTTGGATTTCCTCTGGACTTAGTTGGGAGCCAATACCTGCAGACTTGTTTGTTTTATGTGTATAGCTGAGTAGTCAAAATGCCAGATCCTCAAATAGAAGTTGGCTACGTGTTATAGAATCTGAATTGGCAGTTGCTATCAGTTGTGCTTTAAAGAACACTATAAAACTCCTACGCCACAAAAGTCTACCTTCTGGGGCTCAAAATTCCATAATTATGGCTTGGTGTCATTGAATCGATCAAAGCCCCCTCCTTTAAAAAATTAAATTGCCCTCACCCAGAGTGGTATCTCTCATGTTCCTAGCATAACGGGTGCTTATCGAGCACTTGAGAGAGAAGAAAAGATGTGGGTGGAGAAGGAGATGGAAAAAGTTCTCCGCTGAATGATTTTACTGAGAGCTGGTCTGGCAGGGGGTCCACTATGGCCGTTGTATAGGGACAGGTGTGGCCCTGGATATTGCACAGTGGGGTTGTGCTCTTCTGTTGCTGGAAGGAGGCTCATTTGGCCTTCCCAGAAGAAAACTGTGGGACCCATCAAAGTCAACTGGTCATTATAGGAAGAGAAAGATCTGGATGAATTCAGAGATCAGTAAGCAGACAGGTAGAGGTGGCCCTGGCCCTGGACTCTGATGATAGAGTTGGAGCCTTTCTGTATCTGTATTTAACTAGCTCTGTGGCCCAACACAAATCTCCTGATTCCTTGGCTTCCTGTTCCTTAGCTACAAAATAAGAAAGTTTAATTGGACAGATCTCAGTTTCCTTCTGGTTGTGAAGAACATAAATTAGGAAAAAAACCCTGTGTCTGTACTTAACAAAAAATAACAAGGGAGTATTTTTCTCCTCACAGTTTATAGGTAATGGAGTTCAAATCAAGGCACTCATAGGACTGCTACTCCCAAAGGTATTAATATGATAAGATGCCATGACCAGTACTATCCTCTGCAGGAGAAGTTAAGGCTATGTTTTAGGGTTTGGTTTTGTTTTGTTTGTTTTCACTTGTGATTGATAGAAGACCAGGGATGCTAATATCCCTTGCTGAATAGTTGCTGACCTCCTTGTACCTGCCAAGGAGGCAAGTACCTCTGAGACTTAGCTGAATTTCCTGCATCTGGTAAGGTCCTAGACACAGGAGCTGAAAGGGAAGCTTTTGGCTGGGAGGATACAGGTCAATTCCTCCATTACATGTGAAGAAGAGATGACACTGGACAATTCAGTCAGGACATTGGAACCTCCCCAGGCCTGAATGCCTGGAAGGCTAAAGTAGTCCCCAAGGCTTCAGACCAGGTATCCATTTGTCAGTCACACTTAACTTGCATATGAGGCTCAAGGTTACCTGGTGAGACAGTATAGGGCAATGGTAAGGGATGAATGAAAGCTTTGGCTTCAACCAAACCTAGTTTTGAGCCCTGATTCTTCCTTTTACCATGAACAGGTCACAAAGCCTCAACACCCGCACTCATAGAAGAGATTATAATAGCACTTATCTAACATTTGTGATGCCTCAGTGAGATAGTCCAGGCAAGGAGGTGAGCATGCTACTCAGCATGTGGCCAGCTTTCCAGAACCAGTAGCTTCCTTATTACACAGTCCAGCCAGAGAAGCAACTTGTAAGGGAATAAACCACACAGAGTAATCAAATCAAGAGGACCACTTAGAACTTGTGAGAAGGAACTTGACCTTCAGCAACACGGACTCTTCCCATGTTTACCTCCTATTATGGAGCTCGTGACACGGTGAGGTCTAACCATAGTGCGTGCCTCTATTTCACCTTTCCAGCCGTGAGGAGACTGAGCTCCTGCTCTCTCTGGTAAAGCACCAGTGTCCATCCACCAGGACAGGGAAATGAGATACATCTCTCATAGACCTGAAGAAAGCCATCATTACAGATGATTCCTAAACCATCCCAAGACCTGGAGGAATGAATCAGTACCTTTTCCTTTAAAGTAAATACCCAAACTTAAGAACAAAAGAGTTCGTTCTCTTTGCTTTCAGGATTATATGTTTGTTTACAATTAATTATTTTGCAAAACATGGAGAATGCTCTGACCTCTATGTGGATGAATATTTACATATCTCCCCCAGATGGTCTGTGTTAATGTTAGATCCGTGCATTTCAGATGAAACGGGGAAGGGATGCGATGGCCAAGCAGTGACCACACGGGACCTCGAGAGGGGGCTGTCAATGCAGTGGGATAGATACCAGGCCAAGGGATTGGCTGCCTACATTATTGAAGGGAGGAGCTTCTATTTAGAGAGCAGCTGAGGTTAAGAGCATTCTCAGCACTTGGGATGCCCGTCAGGGTTCCTGGAGAGTGGGGAGACATTTTACACAGCACAAGTCATTGCATGCCAGACCTCCTTTTCTTATCCTCTTTATTTTCCCCTGCCAACATGGTTCTCAGATTTATTAACAGCCTTTTCATGCCTACTGCAGCCATCAGGGAGAGAAATAAAACAGGACTGGGAGAATCCAATCTTCTTTTGCTTATCCTTCTTCACTGTCTTGGCTTGACTTGTATTTCTTCATCTTTCCCTTTTTCCTTTTATTCCTTCCTTTTTAAAAATCCCTATGTTGGAATGCTCTGCATGAGGCTAGAGTTTCTAGTCTGTCCCTCTCTCTCCTTTTACTCTTTTTAATTGTTCCGCTGCTATTGTTTTTTTTCCCCTGGACCTGAGCACAGTGGGAAAGGTCAGCTGTCAGAAGACGCACTGTACACCACTGATAAGGTCTCCGGGAGATTGGATTCGAGTCTCTTAAGCCATTTTCCCTTCCTGAATTCATAGAGTCTACACTGCTGCAGGGAGATGGAACAGAGAAGCTCAGTGGGTGGGAAGGCCATGTGTGTCAAGAGAGTGGCTTATCGTGCAAGCTCTGAGCATCCCACTACTACCTGTAGCCCTTCTCCAGTAGAAAATGCTGCCCAGGGCCCCTCAGTGATACTGGGGTATAGACAAAAAGGTGCCTCTGCATGAGACACACATACAGGAGACCTTGGAGAAGGGGCTCAACTGGGAATTAGGCATTCAGCATATCAAACTTCTAAAGTTGTCCCTTGTCATGTGTCTGCACCATAATTATTTAACTCACATATAAAAATCAGAAAGTCTGGGTTCTGGTTTTGGTTCTATTATCAATCACTTTGGGAAAACAATGAACTATGCTATGCTTATAAAAAAGAAGTAGAAAATGTAGTTTCTAAAGGACCATCCATTGCTAATATTTATATTTCATCTTACCAATTGTGTCTGAGAACTAGAAAATCAGGAGTGTATCTACCCTTGGACATGGCTGTGAAAACTAGTTAATTCCTTTCTCTAAAAAGGCCCACAGGTCAAACTAAAGTCAGAATTCTTTGAATTCATCCATATAACCTGTCCATCAAAAATTTCATGATAGAATACTATGGAGCTTTTAAAGAAATAGAGGGTCTCTTCTAAAATGGGGGAAAAGTGAATAAATGGTCTGAATAATGATGCTATGGAGTTACATGATTCTTTATGTGTTTCAAATCACTTCCCAATGGCCTGTCTTAAGGACACCTTTGCCTACCTTAAAAACAAAACATGCTAAACCCTGACAGGACAATTTTTTTCCCCTTGACCTAGCATATGTCAAGCACTCTCAATAAAGTTTGCTGAATGAGTGAATACATGATAGAAGGAGTAACCTTAAAGCCTTCAAATGACACCTAGTCAGCCATATTTATTTGACTCTCACTGGTGCCAAGTGTAGTAATGCTTGGATATGATAAGAAGTTTTGGTAGAAAAAGTTGGCCATGTGTGGTATGTAATCTGGTTATATTGGTAGTCCCTCTATCTTGTCATAAATAAGGGAACCAGAAGGCTAGACGATGGTTTGAAAAAAAGATTGGAGGAGAGTTGCTGTCCAGATTAGCAACCACAGAAGCCCTGGAAGATCACACAGTGGGCTGCTTAGCTCCTGATCTCAGGCCAAAAGTTGGCATGATGGGTTACTTTATTTGAAACCCAGTTCTTTCGCAGTGGGAGGAGCAATTAGAATGGAGTTGGCGCCAAGTCTAATCTCAATTGTCAAATTATTATTATTATTCTAATTGGATAGCCTTGAACCCCTAAATCTTAGCTTTTCTTCTTGAAAACTGCCGATAATAATAACAATATATTGTTGTGACGATTGTGTGAAAAGATCCTCTGCATAATACTATGCTGGAGCTAAAGCCCCTGATGGAGTCAGCTTCAGAAATGATAGCTGTCCAGGCACAGTGGTGCAAGCTTAAAGCCTTCAAATGACACATAGTCAACCATATTTATTTGGCTCTCACTGGTGCCAAGTGTAGTAATGCTACAGACACTCGGGAGGCTGAGGCAGGAGGATCACATGTTCAAAGCCAGCCTCAACAACTTCAAGGTGAGACCCTAAGCAACTTAGGGAGACCCAGTCTCAAATTAGGAAAACAAAAAGTAGCTCAGTAGTAAAGCTCCCCTCATTTAAATCTCCAAACCAAAACAAAGAAATAAGCAAACAAACAAACAAAATAGCTGGAACCATCCATTGCCACTGCCATCATCATCATTACTACCCCCCATCAAAAGAACTATGAACATTTTTTGGCATGTAAAGCAGCATAATAATGCCTAAGAGAATTATTGGATTGGAAAGGCAACTTGCGAGGGGCCTCTTGCTATGCCAGGTTCACAGTAGAGTGGCAGTACGTTCTAGCTCCTATCTGTCCACTTTCTTTTTTGATGTCTTCTTATTTTTTCTACTTCAGTTGAGGCTGGTAGGACCTCACTGCTCTTTTGTAAAGTGCCCCAGTGTTGTTGAGGGGTACTTGAAAGGTACCTAAAGAGGGCCTTAGCCGGTGGGTGGTCTTCACTGGTGAGGCATAGGTAGTGGGGCTGCAGGGAGAGGAAGGAGGGGGAGGAGTACTCTGGGATGGAAGAAAGACCTTTTCAGCCACACCTGCGTCCCCAGAGGTTGTCATTCTGCAGCTTTTGGGAAGTTTCTGTCTGTTCCTGGAGTTATATTAGTTGTCCCTGAGGGAACGCTTCTGTTCGCATAAATCATTCTATACAACATAATTAGCTGCTTAAAATACAGAGGATGCTTGGGATCCTGAATTCAAACAATCGGAAAGCAAAAGGTGTTTATTTACGTAGGTGCACAGTGAAAACTGGTGATGAAGTAGATGACTCCAAGGGACATGAAATCCAGGAGACTTCTGAACCCTCAAGGGGAGCTTGGGTTATTCTTAAGAAGGCTTTTGTTTAACATTTCTAGAAAATAATCAGTGAAAAATGAATACACCACAATCACAAATGTATTCCTTATGTCATTAATGTGATTTATTAGTTCTTCAAAAAATGGAGTGTCAAGACGGAAATGGTAAGAAAATAAGAATGGCCCATGAATTTGTTTCTCCTTTCTTTGCCAATGATTCTATCTAATTGAAACCTTTGATTTGATCTGCATCATTTTTACCATCTGACATGTAACCCATGGTAGAATGACCAACCATCCTGGTTGTCCAGAGACTGTCCCCATTTTGGCGCTAAAAGTTCCATATTCTGGGACACTTTCCAGCGCTAGACAAATTGGGATGATTGGTTACTTTATTTTAAGCATCTGGTGATGCTTCTGAACCTCTTCAGAAGGGCACCATATTTTGGCCAACGTTGGACCAACAACACACAAAGAAAAGATTCTTTGGTTCTGTGCTTTATAGAACTTTTGGATTTTGTTAACAAATAAAAAGCTTTACACAAAAGGGAAGGAGCGTTAATAGGGTTGGCTATTTTTAAAAAAAATTTTTCCAAATAATGACACCCACCTGCTAACAAATTTTTCAGTTTTCATCATCATTTTGTTAAAGATAGGAAACTCTAACACCAAAAACAGAGAAAGGAAGACCATATGGGTCCTGTAGGGATCCATTTTTCATTATTTTCCCAGTGTCGCTAGCATGAGGATCTGACCTAAATATTTGTTAAATGAATGCTGTATAAAAATGTGCAACACTTTCCTTATTTTTCTAATTGAATCATGAGTTGGTGAAAATTTTACCTGAGACTACATTTTAGGAATCAATCCAAATGCAGACTAGAGGATTTTTTATAGTAAATTTTCATTGTAAATAATTGTAATGGTTTTCTGATATCTACCTCACCCTCATGTTCGTTTTAGACGGCATGGTCAACCCCTCAGGATCTGATCACTCCTGGAGAGAGATAAAACTAAGTTTCTAGGTCTTCAATCAGAGAACCAGGTCCAGTCAACTTCCTCTTTGATTTCAACTTTTATATTAAGATGCGCCTTAGCTGATATCTACCTGGAGATTTTACCACATCTGGCAGGGATAAGCCACCAGTCCTCATTGTCTTAAGTCTTGGGCAATGACTTTGTTTATCCTAATTAAGTCTCCTAACTTTGTTCTGTTTCATTCACCCATACAACTGAGGTGATATGTACAAATATCACTCTAATTCTGTAAGTCTGGATTTTCCTATGCAATATCTTCATACCATAGTTGACATATTCACATCATGACTGTTTTCTCACAACACATGGATAAAAATATCACTGATGAATCTCATCTAGTATTTCTGGAGATGAGAATTTTAGTTTAATAAATATCACAGAAAATGTAAATATCCATTGCTGATGGCTGTACAGGCTATAAAATTAAAACAATTTGAATCCCCATTTCAGAAAGTCTTATAATTGCAGTATTATCTGCCCTTTTTAATCACCCTTCTTCCCTTTGCAACTAAGTTGATATAAGTACTGAGTACATTTCTGATAGTAGCCTTCTGTTACCACAGCTTAGCATCCAGTGATTTGGTCTTTAATAAGTTGTTTGGAGAAATCTTCTGTAAATGGTTTGGGAATCCTTCTGACTTAAAAGGAGGATTGCCATTTTAGATTCAATGTATCAAAATTGGACTTTTAAATTTACGCTCACTTAATATTTCTTTTGGCATTTATCTCTTTCAAGTGTTGCCAATGTCTACGATTCTCATGACTTTCCCCCCTCAGTCTCATGATCTGTCTTCACATCACAAAGTTTATGGTTGATACATCTAAGTGCAGAAAATCTAGCTTTGTTGAGCAGACAGGGTTTTCTGTTGCAGCTGCTGAAGGGCACTCAATACCTTACAAAATCAGATAATATACATGAAAGTGGTTTTGGATACATGACATGCTATGTAAATGTGTATTTTATTTTTCAAAGAACTTGATAGCTCATCTCTCCAGGAGTACTATTGTGAGGGCTTTTTACAAAAGATACCCAACCCTATACAGAGGCAGCATGGTCTAATGGAAAGTACGTTGTCTTTGGAGATTGACCTTGGTTTGCATTTTGGATCTGCTTCTTACTAGCTGTTATATAAGAATTTAATCCTTCTGGATGTCAGTTTATTCATCT
Organism: Callospermophilus lateralis; assembly: GCF_048772815.1. Lineage (NCBI taxonomy): Eukaryota > Metazoa > Chordata > Mammalia > Rodentia > Sciuridae > Callospermophilus > Callospermophilus lateralis. The sequence continues at coordinate 25,599,693 of NC_135307.1, read as the reverse complement.
GTAAAGTGGTGGTAGCAAAATTTTAATTCACAGGACTTTTATGAGGGTTAAATGAGAAATATACCAAGTATTCCAATAAAATATTCCCCTCTCAAATGACATATGGACACATACATATATAATTTCTATTACTATTACTTAGGTTCTAGGAGGGAGGTGTTTTGCATTTTTGTAATGGTAAACTATCAGAATAGGTCTTGGCTACTGGAACCCACTACATAAATTTATATGGAAACTTTTAAATAAAAGCCCAGAGTATAATACAGGTTCAATAAATGTTAATTTCTTGTCCTTTCACACTATGGGGAAAAATAAGCCACTGAACTTCTGTCCCTAAAAACGACTCTGCTGCTAGTTTGAGATAAAGAAATGGTAAAAATGAAATAAACACTATATTCTAGCTTTATGCACACTATTAGTAGTTAAATTTGGAATCACTAAAGATTTTCTCCTTGACTTGGGCTTCCTAAATCGGGTCACTGGCTTTTAAGTCTATGTCCATTATAGAGAAGCCTCCCTCCCTTCCTTTCTCCAGTGGATCCCACCCCACCCACCTCTGCATTCAGATCCTGTATTGCTCTAGGCCCTGGGCCTTACCATGCCCTTCGACAGCCCTGGAACGGGGCAGTTTTTAATTTTATCCACCTCCATGTTCGCATTACCACTTACATTTCCTTGGGAGGAAAAGGAAATGCACACCTAGAAGGCACAGCCCAGGTTTCTGGTATTTGTACCTTGGCATTGGCAAAGTTTCCCAGTTGGTGTCTCTGTACAGGGTTTTAGCCACCTGGGCTCTAGCGCTTGGCACTGAGATCTTTAAGAGGACTGCAGAAACGGTAGATTAGCCACATTGGACAAAATAGAAAGTTTTCATTGTGTCATAAAAAGCCTTATTGATCTTGTCCAGGGCATTGACTCTGGGGCCTCTTAACAAGCCACTCTGTCTAGACTTGCAGGCGAGAGCCCACAGTGCTAAAAAAGGAGGGACTGGGCTGCCTGCCCTCCCCTGCAGGGGGAGATTAAAGGGGTGGGTACAGTTTTATGTTTCTCATTGGGGATTTTCTTAAAGAACTAGCATGATTTTAGTCTGCTCTGGAGAAAAAAGGGGGGTCCAGGTTTGTGGCGGATGTCCACGTGACACATGCCAGACTCTAGCCCTGGTCGGTGTCCAGTATCTGCTGTGGAACTATCACATGGTTACAAGTTAAGATGTCTTTGGGGTCCCTCAGCTTACCTCAGCATTCCCTTGCCTACACTGAGCTCTGTGATGCCAAGACCCAGTATGGTGGGGCTCTGGGAAGGGAGACGGCGGCGAGGGACAGGAGGGGAAACCAAAGACTGGAATCATTGCGATCAATTCAATGGCTTTTCAATTTAATTCTGCACATCTTTATTTTACACTGTCTGTGCTGCATGGGAGATTTTGAAAAGCTCCAGAAAATTGTTGCTTATAGCATAAGGCTGCTGAGTTGACATCCTTTATAAAATAATCAAAGGATCACTCCAGGTTGATTGAGTGATTGGAGTGTCTTTTCCCAATCATTTGCAGACATGCAACTTTTTAAAAAAGTATGAAATGTTTCAAACACCAAAGGCATGGGCCCTGCAGAGGACATTGTTAACATTGGGTTAGCCATTACTCAGATTGAATAGATGCTTATATTTGGTCTTTTTTGTATTTTTGCTCTATATTCTTTTATAAAGACTTAGCCTTATTTGAACCCCTTCCCCACCCAGCTCTGTTTCTTTTTCCCCTCTAGAAGGAACCACTACCTGAAGTTGACAGTTATATTTCTTATATGTGTTTCTATTTTTGTCACATATCAATAAAGCTGTAATATATAATGATTAGTGATCGCTATGTATACATATGTGTGTGGATGTGTGAAAAAATCAGGGGAGCTACTAAACTTTATCAGTCACCTACAATTTCTATTTACCATTCTTACATATTTGGAGATGAATGAAGGAAATCCTGGGTAAATGCACATGTAGACAACACCTTCAACTTTTTCATTGGTCCCTTAGCTAAGTTTAGTAGCTTTCCACATCCTACTTTCCTCTTTTAGGACCACAATTATTTGGTTCCTGAAACATCTGTAGGTAGTTTCTCATAATACCTAATGTTTTCTGGATGCTTAAAGGTGGAGAGTTTTACCAATAAGATAATTTTAGATTTACCGAGGCAGAAGGTATCTGGGAACATCTTTCAACATTTCTTCTATACTGTGGTGATGATCTATGATGGAGCATTCTTCATGTGTTTTCATCACCAAGTGAGATTTAATAGAAATAAATATTTTAAAAGTCCGTATGTGTTCAAAAGTCCATATTTATTGTTTCTAAGTACTGAAATATCAGTATGCATTTTCCAAAATCTGCAAACCTTTTATGAGTTGTGTATTCCCTTCTGAACATGTATGTGTAGATAGAATATCTAATTTTGGAAACAATTAGGGTAAGTGTGTGCTTCTTTAAAAACAAAACAAAATATCCCTACCCACAAATAGCATTGCAAATGTCTCATTTTCTGCTCTAAGTTCACTATGGATATTTATTATTGTTACTGATTTTTTAAATTACCATTATGGTCCCTTATCCTCTCCTCTCTAGCTCCATGTCCCTTGTAATATTTTTCCCTTCATCCTCAACTAAAGAGGGATTTAGTTTGCAGAATGCAGAATCACAATGTGGTGTAAGGTATGCTAGTATAACTGCCTTAGTTATTGTGTAACTTTGATAAAAAGAAGCAGGTTGACAAAACACCATAAACATGCAGATTATTTTGGGGGGGTCTAGGACAACAGTGACAGAATATCAAGGTTTGTGGGTGAGTGGTAGATTTTCTGTAATTTTTTAAAATAAAAAAATTACAAAATTTATTTAAAAACTTACCTCTAGGAAGGCAACTCTGGTTAAATTCCTCACCATTTTAATTGCACATCTATTTGGTATAGCTAAAAGACAATGTCTTTGGTAAATACTGTGCACAGTGCTAGCTTCAAAATTAGTGATAAATTTGCTTGTCATTGACCTCAGTGGTTCCAAATATGTCTCTCTTTTTGGATTATGGAAGCAATCCAGGTGCCATTTGATATCCTTTATTTCTTTAGTATTCCACTTTGGGTTCTGAAGCAGTTGTGAAAAGACACAAGCGTTAAATTCAAGGTCAAGTCCAGTTTCCAGGTATTAGTGCAGTTGCTTCATTGCTACCAGTTAGGTTAGAGAATCTGACTTGAGGTCAGATTCTCAAATTCCTTGGAATTTTCCTTCTGAATTAAATTCATCCACTCAGCAGTAGGCAGAAGATTGGAAAAGAGCCAGTCTTCTTCCACCAGCCAGAGTCTACTATGAGCTTACATCAGGGCACCCTAGAGAAAACTCCCTAGCTGAGGAAGGGCAAGTCTAAAAGGGAGAAAGACAGGTCACCTGGGATTAGTGACCACATGATTAAGGAATGCCATCCTATGGGTATCAGACCCTTCCTATATTAGCAAGCAGATGAATCACTTCTTTTCTTACTGGAGAAGTAATGAATAAAGGGAAGGTCAAAGCATTTGCTATTTGGTGAAAACTCTTTGCTCCAGGGGATGGGGAGAAAATATTCTTCTGGAGTCTTATGGACAGGAAAATAGATTCCCAGTCCAGAGACAGAGTGCACTATTTGTGTTTAATGCTTGTTTGATTGACTGACCAGCAATTAAAATGAGAAGCTGGCAGTGAAAAAAAGCATAATTACAGTTTTACTTGTATGGATCTGGTGGTTAAGGGAAAATAAAATGTACAGCATGTTACATAAATTATTATAAGTGGGCAGGCAGGCATATGCAGCACGTTGATTGCAGACATTGTTTCTTAGTCAAATCTCTTCATCCTTGGAAGTGTCCTCTGGATCCCTCTTCACCTCTTCGGTCTATAGTCCATCCACTGAACCTCTGATACAAGTCTCATGGTGCCACTCAAAAGGCAAAGTTCTTTTTGGATGCTTTCCCATTCTTAGTGCTCAAGGATTATGACCCTAGCCTGCATCTTGAACCCTGCACACATGCCCATGGCTTTAGCCACATGGAACTTCTCAGCATCCCCTGAGTACCCTGTACTTTTCTAGTGAGCACACCTGTGAATATGCTGCTTTAGTCCTTCTTTACAAGTGAACTCTTACACTACCAGAGACATCTGAAGTCTGATCTATTGTCTGAAGCCTTCCCTAACACCCAGGGCCAGCTATTCTCTTTTCTGGGTGCCCATGTCACCTATAAAACATTTACTACACTGATTTGTGATTACTTGTTTTGTATCTGAATTTTCAACAATGATAGCTAACATTTCTAAAGCTGGGAACTGGGCCAATGCTCATGCTTCACAACAACTCTATGAAAGATGTATTTTGGTTATTCCCATTTTGTAAAGCAATAAACTAAGGGTTAGAGAAATTCAGTAATAAGCTAAGGCTTAGATCCATAGATATAGATTCCTTCCAGAGATGGTTGTCAAATCCAGGTCTTCCAGTTCAAAGTCTTTATTATTATAATCCATGCATCAATTCTGCAGTCCAGGTACACAGCGTTTCCTGTCGATGTGAGCACCTGTCAGGGCCTGGCATTTTGCAGGCATTCCGCGTTATTTAGTTTTGTGATTTTTCTTCTTCTGTAAGATGTCAGCTAATTATTCCTACTCTTGGGGTTGCCGTGTGACATAAGTGCCTTCATCACCGGGCACATCACCTGGTGCATAGTAGGCACCTGTGAATCTTTATTCCTTAAATGGATGAACAAAAATTTAACTTTTATTGTAATGCATTTGCAAGCAATGCAGTCTTCAGGATGCCATTAGCTTTCTAGTGATTTCAGTGGAGCGTGACTTTCCAGGCCATTCTTTTGTGGACTGAGGCAGCTTCCCTCACCAGGATGCTGGCTGTTTATTTTCCAAGTGACAACTTGATTTACTATTTTCCTTCTCATCACTTTCAAGAAGCATCTGCAGGCTAGTGAGTGACCCAGGCAGCGTGGAAAAGTCTATTTATTTCTCCTCTGCATCTTTCCTACAAAGAGTCTGAGGATAAGGGTTGGAAATGGCCTCCAGAGGTCAGATTTCCTATGTGTTTTCTTTTGTAGTGTGGCTTGCTCATAGCAACACAATTTCCTGTCTGCTGGTACTCTCTGCTTTTAAGATACCTGTATGATGGGACGTGGCAGGTAAATGATGCCATCGTTTGTCTGGGGGGGATGGCTCTGCAGTTTGATCTTTCCTAAGATACTATAAAGGAAATGGGAAAGGAGGAACCAAGAATATAGTCACTTGTACAGTTTTTTTTTTTTTTTTTTTTGTCTTGTACCTCCATTGGTGTGTTCTTTCCCAATTCTAGTGAGAAATGTTATTAGGGGATATACAAGAGAATTTACTCTATAAAGGAATTTCTACCTTCCCCTTGGTTTTGTAAAGACAATCACTATACAAACCAATAGACAATTCAAGTGTCTGCCAACAGCTCCTAAGAAGCCCTTAGTGATAGGTATTCTGGTTCTGCATGTTGGATTCTTAGCAGGTTGCACGGAAAGGTAAAAGAATTGTGCAAGAACAGACTCACACTTGCCTTGCCTTATTTATTTGCCAGTCCAGTGGTCTAATTGCTGTTTCATCCCAAGGCACCTTTTGGAATTGAGTGAATATGAAGCCCTGCCTCTGAGCTGCTCCCTCTATCCCCCCCCCCCCGGATTGAGCAGAATTTTTATAAACTTTTAGACTTATTCTCTATCTGTAGTTGTATACCCTTGCCTTGGACACATGGCTTTTGTCTTCCTCTAGGCTTCTTTGGCCAGGGAACAGTGACCAGAAAGATGTGGTTATCTGTGAGTTCACAACAGGAGAACCCATAACCCATAAGGTACAGGGGCCCATCTGGCTCCTGCTGAGTTCCTGCAATCAGAGGAAATGAGTTCCCAGGCTAGCCTGAGGACCAAAGGCCATCCTATCTATATCTGGCAGGGAGGGAAGCAATAGTCTCTGTGTTTTTGTCTCATTAGCGTCTAGGTGGGCCAGGTTAGGATGGGTAGCCAGGGTTATCTTTGCATCAGAACAGATGAAGTACCTCACTGCAGCCTGTGGCCAATTTGAAGGACAAAGGATGGATGATGAGTGCAGTTTCATTTCAGGCTCATTATCACTGAGCTGGCTCTTGCTCTTCACTGGAGCACAGCAGGTATTCTACTCAAGGCCACTAGCTACCACCCATCCAGAGGGGTCAGCATTTTAATGGGCTCTTCCAAGTGTCTGACCTTTTCCAACCTGGTACTGGAGAATTTGGAGCCAAAATCAGCCCCCTCCCCTGCTTCCCTGCTTAGGTTCCTACTGTCTGGGTGCCCCTTTCCTTGTTATTGACATTCATCTTTTGACAGGTTGAAGTTCCTGCAGCTCCAGAACCTCAGATATAGGATACTAGGTACCTTTACTGGGGATTTGATCTCCTGGTAAAGCGAGGGTGTGTTGGAGTAGCAAAAGCAATAAAATAAGAATCAATATGACCCCAGGATTTGGAACTGGCTCTCCTAGTGGATTAGACAAACTATCCAGACTCCATGTGCCTCTGTTTCCTCACATTGTTTACAACAAACTGACCTCACACGAGTATTGAAAGAATACCAATAATGATTAAGAAAGCATTTAATAATATATGATAGGATTAAAAAGCTGTGAATGTCTGCAAATGGCCCTAGAGTGCTTCTATAGCTGGACCTGACATGTTCTCATTTTGAGCCATTTTGTCTAATGCTATGTCCTTTTCCTTCAATTTTTGCCACTGGTCCTTGGTTTTTCTTGTTTGTACTTGATCTTAAGCATCCACACTTTGGATTCCCCCTGTGGTTTCTGGCTTGCCAGAATCTCTGCCTCTCCTTTCCTCAGGCTGTTTCTGTTAGGAATCTTTTGCTTCCATTTCTGCCCAGTGAAATGCAAACCTCACTCCAGAAATTGTATCAACATTCAGGCTGAACAATCCCAAGCATCCTAGAAAAGGGGTTCAAGTGTGTTTTTAAAGGATTACATAATCTTGGATTCTTCTCAGTAAAATTATGCAATGATTCTTCATAATCTTCAACATAAAATCCAAATTTCCTGATCTCAAACATTGTTTGGGTCCTTACAATACCAAGACCTCAGGAATCAGCTGTCTACACTTTTTATATTATTCAGTAAGAAAATATTACACTGAATATTTTACTCTACTTTGAAACTTCTCAGAAAAATACAGCTATTATTATATAAATCAGTAGTTGGCTGTTTATTGGGGGGAAGATTGGAGAAAAAAATTTGAGTAAATGTCTTAATGTTACATATATATCAGTATTTCAATTAGCAAGCCATTTGAAAAAGCAGTACTTTACATATCTTATACATACTGATTTAAAAATCTCTGAATTATACATATCTAGATCACATCTACTGTTTATCAATTGGACACTTACAAATAATGAGTAAATGATTTGTTGTCATATGGAGTTGAGCTCTGTTTCTCACGCAGTGAGAATAGCGTTCTTATTTTTACATGCAATTGATCGTAAACTTTGGGGTGATCTAATTTCAAGGAAGCTAAGTATCCGTTAGCTGTGTCAGTGCCTTCTGTCTCTCTTGCCAAGCCATAGCTGTATGCTAAGCTCTTGTGCACTGTGTTACATAATCCCCTGCATTCATCTTCTCTAGCTATTTAGCCTGAATACATACATGGTGACTGCATTGTCTTTTCAACCTCCTTCTCAGTGTCAACACCATGTAAAAAAAATAGATTTGGGGCACTATTACATTTTTTTTTCTAATGGAGGGTTTGGAGAATTGAATGGGTTTAGAAATGTGTACCTGTCATTATATGGTTTTCCCCTTTTGGTTATGTTGACTGTCAACTTAGTATGGTTTTCAAAGTGATAAGAAAGTGCCTGAGGCTCAGCTGCTTGAAGGAAATTGAGATAGGTTGGGATCTTCGGAGAAAAAGTATGTCAGATATGAGTGTCCAAAAGAATAATTTCTTCAAGGTCTTTCTTCTTTCTCCCTTGTAGCCCTTTATTTATTTCCTGAGACTGGGTCCTGCCTTGCTGGGTCTCTCTTCCTAATACTCAGGAGGAAATTATCCCAGAAATTAAAAAGGAAGTAAGTTTGCTCATCTAAAATGTGAATCAGAGAGGACTTTTCAGTTGTTTATTATTTGTTAAGGAAACTAAGGAAGGAGAGCTCCTGGTAGGTAATGCCTGGTCATCTCTGGCCCAGGGAACAGATAAACTGAGAAAATGAATCATTGAATGGAGAGATTAAGTTGTAGCTATTTCTATTAGATACTTGCAAAGGAAGGCACTTGGCCACATAAAATTTTCTTTGGTATATTTGCATGGATATTAGCATAAATATGCATGTAATTTGCATAGACAGTTTCCTTTCCTCATTGTTCTTTTTAATATCTTATTTATTTATTGTGATATCCTCCTCTTTGTTGATGTCATTTATTTTTTCCTATAATCTTCCATATAAAACAAGTTCTTTTATTTTAAACACAGAGGGAAAGGGAAATATTTCTTATGGTGAGGAAGTGTGATTTATACAGGAAGAGAGGCATTTATTTCTGGCTTCATTTATCCAAGCTCTCAGTTTGTAAGCCCACAGCTCCGTGGAATCATTCACACACAGCCTTGGAGAAGTAGAATGGGAGCAAGGGAATATCCAGAGTGATGGTGGAGGGACCCGTAACTGCTGTTTAGATATAAGTCCAGAGATGCTTCAAGTCTGGAGTACCACAAACTAACTGGATCATCTCGGGCAACTCATTCCCAGTCATCAATTTCTTCCTTAATAAAATAAAAGCATTAAATTAGACAATCCTTAAAATCCCTTGTAACACTAAAATTTATTATTTTGACATACCCCATGCTCTAATTATGTGAAAAATATTAAGCATCACATAGCACATTAAATAATCTCCTGGTGTCTTGCTGTTTTGTGTCAATCCTTCCCTTTTCAAGAGGCTCGATGATTAATGTAAGCTTCTCTTCATAGGCACTCCTCTCCTTGCTCATTTACTTCAATGGGCACAGGCACACAGGTGTAACTGAGATATATATAGAAGAGGACCACCAGTATAGCTTTTGTAGTATTAAGGATGCACACAGACTCTATGCAAGTCCATGACTCTAGGAAAAGAGCTTAGCTGTGATAACTGCATTAATTTATCATGTACTCTAGTTCAGCTCCAGGTCTGATGTCCCATTGCATTTTAACAAAGCCATTTCTTAAGAAATGAAAGGAGAGATCACGATGATAGACAGGGTAGTAGAGGAGTAGATGGATCTATTTCAAATATGCAGACTGTGTTGAATTTCTGCTTTATGATTGGGGGTGCTATTTTTGATAAAACACATCAGACATGAGTTAGGTGCTAAGTAGTACTTGTTCTTGAATACATGGAGAAGCTAGACTGCAGTCAGTTAGAGGTAAATAGGCCCCTTTGCTTATGCCAGTATATGTGTGTGTATAAACAGAGTAGGCAAGTATGTACCACTGAGCTCCTCTGGAACATGCAGAAGAAATTCATCTTCTTTTTTAACCCTCTGGAGTATGAAGTTGAGGTCCATATTTTAATGGTGTCATGATTACCATGATTAATTTAACAATATGTAGTGAGTGGTTGTATCTCACATAAAGAGTGATTGCAGTTCTTACTTTGTGATGAGAAAATATGTATTTTATTTTTCTTAAGTATTTGATGTAGGGCTGTGATGGTTGATAGGGATCTGAGCTGAGGGAACTTGGCTTTGGTTAATAGTACTGAAATGTAGTTCTGGCAGGGAAAATAGAATTCTTTCAACTTCACTTTGCAGAAGGAAATCTGCATATGTAGACTTCTATTGTTGCCATTTTTTTTTTCCATTAACAAGGTGCTTCTTGATAGCTTTTGACCAACCTTAGTATGAAGTAGTGAACCTAAGTGAGGCTAACCAGCAAGAAGGGAAATCGTACTTCCTGTTCTGTATAACAAAATTATAAGTCAAATAAACAAATGATTAATATCCCTATTCTCTTACTTTGTCAAATTTACTTTTGTAACTCCCTGGAAGACTAGGTTCCAGATATGGGAACTTTTGGATTCTTCAGAGTTTTGCTTATAAGAAATAGCATTGCAAGGAGAATCAGTCTCCTCTTGCTCCTCAGTCAGTTGGCCACCCACCTTCTCTTCCCACCTTTAGCTCTGTCCTTTATCACAAGGGGTCTAGTCAAAAATGCATGTGGATAACCCAGCGTACATGATCAAACACCATCCACATTCTTGCAAATAGTCTCCCACATCTCCCCTTATAAACCTTGAGGTATGGATATTGGTACCCTGGTATGCCTACAGAAAGATGAAGCCAGAGAAGAGGCCTATATAAACAGGCTTGGGGATTTGGAGGCTGAGAATTACAGGATCTCAGTGTCTGAAATGTGATCTCAAAAGAGAGTATAGGTTCCCCTGAAATGCCATCTATGAACCCCTAATTTTGGCGGAGGATTGTGGCCATGGAAATGTCCAGCCAGGGCCATCTAAAAGGAGATCCCCGAACAAGCAGAAATTCCTTTTGCTTGAGTCTAAGAGTGGTATTGATGTCTTGCTAAAGAATATTACCAATTTCATTCTCTTCCCCTTTCCTCAACTACCTGGTCCCCTTCTCATGTTCAACCTCCTATATAATAACTCAGCCACAACTCACTGGGCTCAGGATTTTACCATAGAAACCAAAGTTGGCTGGGTTATTGATAGATGGAAGCCAGGGCCAAATCTTTCAGGGTAATTGATTTTTAGTTATTGGTCAATAAAAAGTACCTAGAGCTAGAGAGTCCTTTGTCAGCACAGTTAATTATCTATTCTAAACCAGCTCCCCTACAAGCATTTAAAAGCCATCACTGAAGCAAAAGCAATGTAAGCCTCACTTGACTACTTTGCATGAAATTTCTCTTTAGGTATTTCTTTGAGAAGATTGGAAAGGAAGGCAGCAAGCTCCCTTGCACCATCTTGCCTGTCTTCTACCCTTGTTTTGACACACAGTTTCTCCCCCACCAGATGCTCTGCTAGGTTTGCTGATTTTCATGTAGAAGCCAGGGCGGTTGCTGAGTTGGTATCAGTGCAAGGACAGGGGTTAGTGTTCTTGGGCTGTGTTCTCCTTGGTGGTTGCATAGATCCAACACCTGCCAGTCAAGGATTGACTGCTTTCTGCTTTTTGTTTCCGACAGCTCGAGAGGAGAATGTGGCCACATTCCGAGGCTCAGAATACCTGTGCTACGACCTGTCTCAGAACCCCATCCAGAGCAGCAGTGATGAAATCACCCTCTCCTTCAAGACCTGGCAGCGCAACGGGCTCATCCTGCACACGGGCAAGTCGGCTGACTATGTCAACCTGGCTCTGAAGGATGGTGCGGTCTCCTTGGTCATTAACCTGGGGTCCGGGGCCTTTGAGGCCATTGTGGAGCCAGTGAATGGGAAGTTCAACGACAACGCCTGGCATGATGTCAAAGTGACACGCAACCTCCGGCAGGTAATGGCTGAGGGGAGAGAGTGCTTGGAAGGCCCATGTTAGGTAGAACGCTGGTGAAGCAGGTGACTGGGGAGGTGCAGAGGGGTAGAGATGTGGGTTTGGATAGATTAAAAACTAACTTTTTTCCAGTCTTTGCAATTCCACAAGGAAAACGATTACAATGTGTTTCTCCCAAGTCTTCAATTCTCCATTTGTTCTTGTTATTTTAAAAAAAATTAGTTGTACAGATAATAAAAATGATAAGTACTTTCATCCTTTTAATTCTGCTTTCCTTTTTATCATTTTCTTAATTACATTTGAATCTTATCATGCTATTGTTAAATTCAATTAGGGATAGCATTTTGTTTCTGCAGCTTGATGGATTTTCCTCATTCTTTGAATATGTTTTTCTTTTTAATTAAGTTAGCCATTGCCATGATGCCATCATTTTAATTTCCTCCAGAAAAAAACTTTTTTTCTTTCTCCCTCCTCCTTTTAATTTATCATCCCTACCCCCCACCCCCCAGTTGTGACATTAATCTCTGGCTTTCAAATTAACTAGCTGGGATCTTTCTGAATTCCTGTTTCTCTGTTCCTTGATGCAATGTGTTGGTCCTACCTTTATTTGCCCTGTATCTACCTCCAAGACTCTTCAGTTGGAAGGCCTGGGAAGTGGAAAGACCCAAATAAAAATGCCAACCCTGGAGCAGCCTTCCTGACCCTGTCTGTGCTTGAGAACTCCCATGGCTTGCCGATTCTAAGCAGGCCACTCCGTCAGGTGACGATGCTTTCAGAAAGCCTGAATCAAGTGAAGATGTTTTCAATGTCCGAACTGCTACTACTAATAACATTACCTTATCAGCAAACATCCATAAAAGACAAGCATTTCCTGTAAGAGTCAAGGTCTGTGCTGAGATCGCCTTTTCCTTGTTCCTCTTTTCACTTCCTTTTTTCTACTTGTGAATCTGTCAAACAAAACCCAGTTGGTCAGCATTCATCCTTTATTAATCAGAAAACATTATGTGCAAATTTCCAGAAAGTGCTTATCAAATTTTTCTCCAGCATTATGATTGATTTAATGCCTTTGCATGTAAACATGAAAGCAAAAGACATGACAGGTGTTTGCATATGTTTTCTGTCTGATAAAAGTGTGACTCCTAAGTAATGCTAAACAAATGGTGGAGGCTGGCACACATTGGAAAAGCCCAATTGTCAAAATACTTTCCATTTCCATGTTTAGGTGTGTCAAGAAAGCCACCTGGTTGGGAGATTCCATTCTATCTGTGGTGAAGATGCTAATTAATGCAAGGCTTGGAATCCCCAACCCTCTCAACATATGTGAATTTGACTCTTTGGAGTCATTCTCCTGTGTTTTCCTTCCACGGCCAACCTATTGCTGATGTTTTCCTCCATGACTCTCTCCATAGTTACCCAGAAGAGAACTTCTCAACTGTCAAGAGAACATAAGTCAAATTTCTATTTGCTGACATAGAAGGACTTAATATGTCTGAGCTGTAGAGAATAGACCAAAAATGAAATATGACCTTTTGCCAGTTTTGATTGGCAGGTACAGAATAACACCCTTTAGTCATTAGTGGAGGGGAAACTTTTGATATACTGGGAACGGTATCAGGTCACAGTTCTCGCCAAGTCATTTGTCTCTCTCCACACACTTCCCAGCTTTTCTAGAATAATTCCAGTCTGCCTGAGAAAGGCTCAGTTTTGTTTCTGCTAAAAATCATGGTTCTAAATAGCATCAGTCCCCAATTAAATCCTTTAAACTAGAGGGGATAAATCAGAGTTTAATTCAAATATTGGTTGTGATGTCTTAGTCAGAGCAATCTGAGGAAACCACCCTGGAAGGTTTGTGCTCTGCTCCAACATCTAAGGCTCATCTCCTCTCTGTGCCCTTGGACAAGCCACTTAACCTCCCTGCAGCACAGTTTCCATTTGTAAAATGCTGATTGCAATGCTCCCCAGCCATGTGTGGTGGCTAAATATGCAAAGCACCTTATGTTCCAGAAGGATTATGAGCTCATCCATGGGCTGGGTGCTAGACTCGTGGCGACGTGTGGATGATTTACAGGCTGAGCATTCTGTCCCAGAGGTGACTGCTTCTCTCTGGTGCCAAGAATACAGTTAATAGAGCTCTTCGTTCTGGACAAGGTCTAAGAGGTCCTGGGGTTCTGGGGTAATTCTTGACAGAGAGACTAGTACTCTTATGTGAAAAAATACCCCTAAAATTGGACCTCGTTGAAATCCTGATTGTGTTTTGCATCCAAATACAATTTGTGGAAAGAAAGGAAAATCTCTGAAAAACAGAGTTGATCTTGCAGATAAAATCCTTCCAGGGCTGAGTAATATAAGATTATTATTTTTCCCATTAAAAATATTTATAATATCTTTTTTGAGTTCTTTAGGACACAATTGAGTGGGAAGTCCCAGTCTATTTCGAATAGATTGTAAATAGCTTCATAAATATTTGTTAACAAGCTTGTGGCAGCCTCATGCACTTTTAGAGGTGAGAGCAAATGGCTTCCGTGGCAAAAATTTATATGAGGAAAATTTACATGGAGTTTTTTGAAGTATTCATTACCAAACAGGGAAGAATTTTCTCATTTCTTCCTTTGTGGACATCAATTCATGGTTCTGTCATTAAGGCAACTCAAAGCCAAACCAGGTACTTTATTGGGGCTTCCTACTGAAAAAAGGAATGTGGAGTGTTCCTATCTGTTCTAAACTGGAACTGGAACTAGAGACTGAGCTACTGGGACATTCATGTGCACATAGAAGAGGGTTTACCCTCTAACTTGCCTGAGTCCAAGGTCACACCCATACCATTAATCATTTTACCTCTGGGGGCCACTTTTGTTAAACCTTGAATACAGAATCAGGGTTACAGTCTGCCATCCTTCTAACCTCTGAGCTCAGGGTGTGCTGGCAACTCAGCATTTGAAATGAGCAAAAAGAGTCTAATTGTGGGGCTTCTCTAACCATGTTAACCTGCCATACACCCTGCTCTCCATGCAAGAAACTGCTTAACAACATGAAAAGCTGTATTCAGGGGGAATGAGGGATAGTGATTCCAACAGGATAGCATCCTGCAAAGTAAACAAGATGATACTCTCATTGGATGATAAACAAGGCTAACACTTCTGATGCGTTCTAATGACAGTTATCTGAAACTGAGAGTAAAGGAAAAAGGAAAACATTCCCCTCCGGCTGCTAAAATCCAAGAAAATCAAGGGGGCCATGGATCTTTAAGTTACCTAGAGAACCTAGAGTATGCTGTGTCAAGGAGCTTTCTCTGCTAGGTTAGGTCTGTGAATGTTTAAATTACTTGTAGGAGAATGTCATCCTGTAGTCCATCCACCTAATCAGATTCATGTGAAAAAGCAAAAACCAAACACCAACATATTGGTATTCAGTTCTTTCTCTCTGTTTATCTACCTATGGAATGATAAGCTTTTTTGGTAAACTTTGATTCTTCAGACCAGGTGTGTGTGTATGAAGAATCAAAGTTTACCTAGATTCTTCATACACACACTAGAGGGTGGGCAGGACCATAGGTGGTATTCAGAAGAGCCGTTGGGACGTAAGTATGAAGCGAACTCTAACAGGGGTGGGGTGTGGGCCAAGTGGTATCTGGGCGGTTGCTATGGCTGGTGGACCATAGCTCCCTTCCTGGCTGTGACCGGGTGGCAAGGTTTTCCATAGAGTCCTGGTCTCATTGTCTCCCCCACTCTCTCTTTCTGTGTTGGGTGCCTTTTTTTTGAAAAACTAACACAAGATCATTCATGCAATGTGTCATTTACTAACCGACTAATGTACTAACACCCTAACGACTCATCTTTGTTTTTAGTTTTTTTAATTAACAATCGTTCTGTTCACAATTTTTAATTTCCTTTCTTCCCCCTTCTCCGCAAAGCACTCAGGCATCGGACACGCTATGGTAAACAAACTACATTGTCTGGTAGATATCATTCTTATTGTCTCTTTTTTTGGGTTTGCCGTGTGTTGCCCCCCTTTTCCTCCCCAAACCCCTCTTTTATCCTCTTTAGACTTATTTCTTCTTTTATTTAATTTTTTTTTTGTTAAATTAAATGCAAGCCTTTCTTTTTCTTAAAAAAAAAAAATAATAATGGAAGGGGACGCCCCTGTCCTGGAAATGCTATTTGATGGAATTTGGTGGGGACTGTTTTTCTCTTCCTCCACTTTTTAGGTTTTTATTTTTTTCCCTAGAAGTATTTTTTATTTCTATCTTTTTTTTTGGTAAAGAATTTCTCCATTCAGTTAAATTTTTATTTTGTTTTCTTATTTTGCAACTTCCAAGTTATGGACGAGGGATAACTGAGATTTCTAGTGAGAACTTTTCTGCTCTCCGTGTCTTCCTCTCCCTCTCTTACTCCTTCCTTTTTTCTCCTCCCCACTCCTTAATCCCTTCTCTCTTGCCCTTTTGTGTGGCCATGGCCACCACAGGTGATCTGGGGAGGAAAGTACTCTGCCTCCTAGACTCTTCCTTTCCCTTCTCTTACCTGTTCCCCACTGTGGCCAAAGGGAGCTCTGCCAGTTGTGTTCTCCATACAAACTCTGCATGGCATGGTCCTGTCTCGTGGAATCCCATCGGCAACAGAATTTGTTTCTCATTTTCCTCCTCATTACTAACAACCTACCGACCATCAACCTCATGCCACTTTCTTCTCTTTTCTTCCCTCCCTATTTTCATTCTCTCATTCTTCATATATTTTGGGGTTGGGTTTGGACTTTTTCTTTTCTTTTTTTCTTCCTTTTCTTTCTTTCTTTCTTTTTTTAAGTGAGGGAGGTGGCAGGCAGGGGAAAGATGATTTCCCTTTAGTTTTCAGTGTTTTCTCCCCCGCCCCCACTTCATCTTGTGTTTTTTTTTTTTTCTGTTTGTTCAGTGCATGCAAGTGTGAAGTGGATTTTAATTCCTTTATTTCTCTCCACCCTTTCCCACATCCCTACTTTTGTTTTTCTGCCTTCTCTCTTGGCTCCAGATAATTTCCGCATGGGTGTGGCAGCGTATGGTGTATAAACGCTTTGGGTGGTATCTTTCTCTGCCCTCTGCTCCTTTCGTGGATGTTGGGTGTGTGGGTGCTATATTTTCCCCATGAGCATTATTATTTTGGTTATCATGCCTCACCATTCCTTTCTTTTTGTTAGAGTTGGCTTTTTGGTTTGGGTCATTTCTTCTGTTGGTGGTGGTGATGGCAGAGGAGGGAGGGCAGGGGTTGGTTATCCTGGGGTACTCCATGGCATGCATCATCCCTGACACATCAAAATAGAGACCCTCTTTTTTTCCCCTTTCTGAATGCATGTTTGTCAGCGTGGTGTGAGCCAAAAAAGAAACAAATAAAAAAGAAAAGAAAAAAGGAAAAAAAAAAAAAACATCCACAACCAAAGACCAACCCCTAACAAACCTCATTGTCTAATGTCTCCTTTGCTGTTTTCCATTACCACCATAAATAACAATCATCTAAAAAAAAATAAAGATCATTAGTAATGAAACTGAGACAAGTGATATCGTCTGAGGATGGTTCCATTTTCTAGCCTGAATAAAGTGTGCAATGGGTAGAATAAGGTGCTCAGCTTGGCAATTGTAGCCAATCTCCCATGGGTCTGCAGGGGAATACTGTAGGCTTGGGACACAGGGAGGCAGACCAGAAAATGGAACTTAGCTGCACATACCAAAATCAAACCAAATTAGAACGAATACCTCACTAAAATCTTAATAAAAGTGATGCCACAAATAGGGGAAGCCATTAGGTTTTGATAGGACTGTAAGGTCATTGCTGGGATTTTTTTTGTCCCTATGTCCTACCACCAGGTGACAATCTCTGTGGATGGCATTCTTACCACGACGGGCTATACGCAGGAAGACTACACTATGCTGGGCTCAGATGATTTCTTCTACGTGGGAGGAAGCCCAAGTACCGCTGACTTGCCGGGCTCACCTGTGAGCAACAACTTCATGGGCTGCCTTAAGGAGGTAAAATCCACACAACTCTATTTATAATGTGCTGTGCAACTGTTTAAGAATGAATGAGATTTCTAGATCAATGACTGCCCCTGTCATCTAATCTTCTATGAGATGAGAGGTTGAGGCAGAAAAGACATTGGACTGGGAAGTAGGGGTCCTGCCTTTTCATCCTGGCTTAAACTGCTTGGATGACTTCGGGTTTGCCAGTTGAATACTCTGTGGCTCTGTTTCCTCATCTAACTTACAGAGAATCTTATCCCATAAGTGGTTGTGCTTTATACATTAAATGCAGTAACACAGATGAAAGGTCTGTGAAATCACAAGGAACTAGACATGTGTGAAGTTTGATTTTGTGCTTTTCACTTGGCAGGTAGAGATTCTTCAGCTAAAAGTGGTTCAATTTGTGGCTGTGTGCTTTTCCCAAAATATAACATATGCATTATTTTACCTTTGCCAAGTCTGGCATTCCCAAGTATCTCATTATTTGAGAGGAAGGAAAATTCTCAGAATATAACATTAAGGCTCAAAAAACTGGCTTTTCTGTCTTTTCTTTTTTTTTTTTCCTGAAAGCTCGTAGCAATAGCTGTGAGAAAGCAGTGAGGCTTTGCCATTACTCATTTATTACCATTGTAGCTGATGTGTTGAGACCTCTGTCTGAGAGCAAAGGAGCTTCAGTCAAGTGTAAGTTCAATCTCTAAGGTCAATTGTGGAGGCAAAAAGAATCAGACTTGATTTGGTAGAGTTCTTTCAGAAGACTGTGTCATCAGAGCGGTACACTGTACATTTTGTTTAATCTAAGCTAAGCCTGATGGCCTAAGATATGTATACCATTTCCCCAGGGAAATTCCTTGAAAAGCTAACAGTGTTCCTTCTTATAGATAAAGATCCCTTGTGACATCTTATGAGCTTCCTCTCAGGGCATATGGTTGATTCTTATTATGGGTATTTGAAGTTTGTTGAATAGCAGATATATATGAGGTGACACTGTACATGGGCTCATTCCTGCCACTGAACTGTGAGCCAGGTCAGGACAGGAATTGTGTCTGGTTTGTTTGGCACACAGGAGGTACACACTCAGGAATTACTGGATGGCCTAATTTATCAAATAAGCACTGGTGTGCTTATTTAATGTTCTGTAACAAAACTGGATGGTTTTTCACAAGCCATGGTCTCCATGGTGGAAAACGTTATAATCTAGGAAGAGAGATGAGATCAGTAAGTGAATAATTACCGCATAAGGCACCATGTGTTCGGTGCCACAGACTAAATGCTCTGATTGAGTGGAGGAAACAGATAAATTTTAGGTGGGAGTCAGTTTTAGAGAAGAAGTGACATTTGAGCTGAGCCTTGTTGTAGTAAACCATGTGTGATTTGAGAGGAAGGGGTGGAAAGGAGAGAATGACAAAGAAGGGAGAAATCCAATTATAGCTTTATATTGTTCTCCATCTGAAGGACGAATTAGAATTAAGAGGAGAATCCAAAGACTGCTTTCCTTTCTCAGCTTCTGCCAGCTTCAGGGACTCCACTGTCATTTCTGAAAAAATTGTGGTAGGCATAGAGTGCATCTTCCCTGGGATTTACTCCTATTTCAATAGAATAAAGGTATAAACTACTCAATGTCTAACAAACCCTGAAAGGTTCTTAAACACTGTTAAATCACACTACCTTGGAATTGAACTTTCACCAGAAAAAAAAAAAAGGTTGCTACATTCCCATTGCAGAGGACAGGGTTCAGAGTGAATGAGGCATGGGGGCCACGTGATGCTGGTTCACGGGATAGTGCAGCAGCAAGCTGGGCATTTTCCTGGAGGGGATTTTGGATAACTTGGAAGGCTGAATTCCCTACTATACAGTAACATTGAATCATCCCTCAATTTTATGTTTTGAAGTAAATGATCCATGTCCCAATCCCAAATCTTTTATCAATTCATCAGGAAGGATGCCTCTGAACATTTTGAAACAAGACTCAGAAAAACACAAGATGTGTCTGATAGCTTTATCCCTGTGGAAACTAGAGGAAATAAAATCTAGACACACACACACACACACACACACACACACACACACGGCTCAGGCTGAGAGCAGGAAGCTACAAAATTCTATCAGAGGGGCTGGGGCTGCGGTTCCGTGGTTGAGCGCTTGCCTAGCATGTGTGAGGCACTGGGTTCGATTCTCAGCATGGTATATAAATAAATAAAATAAAGGTCTACCAACAACTAAAAATTATTTTTAAAAAGTCTGTTGTTGAGAGCCACAGCCAAGTTGGGATGGCGCCTGGCATTTTGCCAGAAGGAGTGGTTGGGAGGTGATGCTAGCGAGCCATTGGGATGATGGTGATTAAGTTAAGCTGTGTATAATTATTGGGATAGTGACTGATTGCTGTAACTGGATATGCTAAATTGAAACAAGCTGTGCATTCAGTTGTGTTTGTGGATCTCTGCTGTCCGGCAGTGGGGCGTCTCCTGCTGCCTCCGGTGCCCTCTACTTTTGAGTTCTCGCAGAGTTTCCGTTGGTTCTTGTGGAGTTTCCGTGGAGTTCTAGAGAGTTCCTGTTGGGTTTGGGCAATAAAGTAGTTCCTGTTTGAACCTACAAGTGGCTAGTGACCTCCCGGTTATTTTGTGCCCAGCCAGACTGCGGCAGTCTGTCAGAATTGTCATTTAATAGCTCCAAAGTTAAAGCCTTTTCTGAAAATCGACCTTAATTAGTAATTTGAAAAATTAGTAATTTGAAAAATTCCCACCTTTTAGCTAACAGCACACATCTGCATTTGAATTCAATGCAAGTTAGAAAAAGGAGTATTCAAAATATTGAGGGAAACATAGGCAAAAAATGAGAACTTCAAGTCCCGCGGATCTCTGCTTTACATTAGCAGCATGGCTGTCTTGGTGAGGGATGGGGGACGGGGTGGGGGGAATCTTATTTTACCTGAGTGCTTGAGCATTACTTGAAACCAAATGAAGTGCTGGCATATTATTTTTTTCCATTTTATCATTAGAATTCATTTGTCTGTGATCAAGTCTGGAAAATTCTCTTATTCTTAGTATTTATCTTTGACAAATTAATTGACAGATAGGGCTTCCAGCTGTGTTGGGATTTAGCTCCTGGATCAAGCCCACGCCCCACTGCCGGACAGCAGAGATCCACAAACACCACTATTTAACTCAGGACAGCCTCTCCTGTCGTTGTACAACGCTGTCTCCCTTTCCCTATCTCTCTTTCTGCCATTCTCTAGCCTCTCTTGCTGTGTGTCTGTACATTGCCCTGGGATGAACTGAGTGCTTTTAAGTGTCATGTCCATCAAGTTGGGGACATGGTGAAAGAACAATGGGATTTCTGTTTTATTCTGTTTTATTTATCTGTAGTGTGAGTAGGTTTTATCTTTGGAACTGTAGCTAATTTACTCCGCAATGGAACTAAAATAAACATGAATTTGACCCATGTGCACACATAATAACTACAACAGTGTTCAAGTTGTCATCAAACTATTGTGGTTCTCTGCACACCCTCACTACAAATACAGGATTCATGTCCCCTGGAATACCACAAAGTCACCATCTGGTTCGTCTTCATGTTTTCTTGTTTTATTTTAACTGTCTTATTTTTTGTTCTTGTTGTGTCCCTAGTTCCCAAAATGGTTCCTGTTGCTTAGTGGGCTTCAGTAAATATTTGCTGAGTGAAATAACATGTTTATAAATTAATAAATATTTTTTTATTAGATAAATCCTCTTAGGCACTACTGATCACTCAACTTTCCTGAGATGACTGAAGAACATCTTGTTGAGGCAATAGTTGAATTTTTCAAGACCCCCCACCTCAGCTATCTAATATGAGGGAAATATTACATATGGGCCTCAGCAAAGCTAAGAGAAATAGATTGGAATCTTCTCTAGAAAGAACTGGATAGAAAAAACCTTTGAGGGAGGCATCATAATACAATGAAAAGAATATTTGTTTAAAACCAAAGACTTGGGTAGAAATAGCAGTTTTATCACAGGCTATGTGTCCTGAGATAAACCATTGATACGTTATGTCTGTTTCTTAGCCTTTAATGTAGAGACCATTAGACCTCTGTTGCATGTTTCATAAGAACAAGGGAAATGACGTGCATAAGCCAAACAGCATTTATGATAATAGTTACTTGCTATAGTCATTACTAATGTTTATCTAATGTATCCTATAAACAGTTTATGAATACAACTGTAAATTAATGCAAGAGCCTGCATATCTCTACATTTCCCATGTGAAAAGTCACTCTCAGGAAAAAAAAATAATTCTAAGGTTTGCCCAACTTCTCTTATATTTGCTAAAGTAAGGATCACCACCCACTCAGCCTCAGTCATTCCTTTGTTTATTGCCTTTGTTGTTCATGTGACACTGTCAACGTGCCTTTGTTAAAATGTGAACCCATGAGGACAAAGTCTAATCTAATTCAGTATTTCCCCAGCACTGGAACAGTCATTGGCATTAAAATATTGCACTCAGGAAGAAAGTCTGGAATAAATAATTGACTGAATGAGCTAATCTCTTGGAGCTCTAAAATCTGGTGGCATTTAGATCAACAGTGCTTTATATCAGGTTGTTATGACAAAGCATCATGGATTGGTTGGATTATAAAACACATTTGTGTTTGTATTTCCCATAGTTATGGAGGCTGCAAGTTTGAGATCAGGATGCAGCATGGAAAGGACCTAGTGAGGATTTCCTCCTGTTTATAGCTGCCACCTTCCCAGATCCTCACTGGGTGAAAGAGGGTCAGAGGGCTCTCAGGGTTCTCTTTTATGAGGGCACTAATCCTATCATGAGGGCTTCACCCCCATGATCTAGTGCTTTCCCAAAAGGCCCGACTACAAGTATCATCATCTTGCTGTTAGGATTTAAACACATGGACTTTGGGGAGAGCCAGATGTTTAATCCATGGAAATAGATAAATACTGAAATCATACAACTTTCAAGGACTGTGCCAAAACACGAGTCAAGTATGGTTCCTGCTTTAGAAGACCTTGTGCTTAGTAGAGGGAGACAGATGTAAGCAGGTAATGTCAAGAAAGGACAATTAATGCACAAAATAAGACATCCCTACTTGCTTTGGGCTGCTGCACAGAACCTGGGTTCAGGGAAGAGACAATGCTCACGGTGAGACATGAAAGTGAATGGGAGGAACAGGAAGAACAGGGGAGCGGTGCAGCATGAGCAAGGGTGAGGAGGTAAGCCATGTCATGGTGTCTGGATGAAGAAACTACAGAGAGTTTCTAGCTTCAGGGCCTAAAATTTAAGATCTGGAGTTTTGGAGATGGCTCTGCAAATTTAGGTAGGGTCAGGTTAGAGAGAGCTTTATTCTATGCCATCTCATTTGACTTGATTTCTAGTAAGGAAAGCCCTTGAAGGATCTGAAGCAGAGCAGTGACACTGTCAGATTGTCATCTTGTTCATCATGCCTTAAATCCTTCAAGAACTGGAGTTAATTTACCTACTGTTTCTCCCCAATGCATATGTCCCTCTAGGAGGCTGGATGGGCAGGGATGGAAGGAGTGGCCCATCAGCTTCAGCATTGGACAGAGACCTGCTTGGGATGTTAAAGTTTCCAAAGAAAATACACTTCCTCTTGACTCCCATTTCAGTTTCCAGCGACTCTCCCTATCTGGACGTGAATTTCTTCTTTCTCTGTCCTTGGCATTCCTGAGCTATTGTGTTTGGATGAAGCACAAAGTAGGAGAGGAAAACCAAGCCAAGTTGCACAAAGACCGAGTCCATCAGCCAGGACTAGGAGCCTCCTCAAGCCCATCACAGTACCCTCCTACGTGGTGGACCTTCTGTGCTTTTCGCTTTGGTTATTTCTACATTCTTCCTTTTGCCTCAATCTGTTACTTCTCCCCTAGTGTACTGGTGCCCCTATTTGCCATGGAGAGTCCAAAGGGCTGCTGGAGATCATTAGGACAGCCTGGCCTGCCTCACCCCTCGGCTCTCATGCCATCTCTAATAGGGAGGAAGGAAAATCAGGAGAATTGGAACACATATTTAAAGGAAAAAGGATGGGGGAGAACATCCCTGCACACATAACATTCCACGTCCCTTTGTGATTATTAGCCATTTAAAACCGAATGGGGTTTTGCAGCCAGAGATAGTCTCTGAACAGATGATTAATGGTTTAATCTGTAATAACTTTACATTTTATAGAACCCTGATAGGAGTCCACATCTGGTGAGGAAAGCTATTTAAGGCTGTGTTAATTCTGTTAATTGCTATACGTTTATTTGAATTGCTGGCACCTGCGGGCTTTGGGATAATGTGTTTGTTTGTTTGTGTGTTTTTTTTTATAAATATACTCATTTTATGTTACTCTGTCTCACTCTCTTTTGATGCTATCTCTTATGCCATCCCTTGATATCTCTTCCTGTGTAACTTTTGCATTATCTTTTAGTTTCTTCACTCATTATCCTTTTCCCCCTGCCCCTATTTCCCTTTTTCCTTAGTCTATTTCTCACTGCTCTTGTTTGGTATCCTTCCTGATTTCTCCAGTGGTGACAAATATCTCTGTGTATAAGTAGGTACACTTAGGTCACAGCATTGGATCCAAACATTCCCCTGCTCTTAGCATTAAGAGAACTGAGAAGCTCCAGGCTTAGCCAAAGATCGAGTGAGATTTTCAGAGAAGAGAGGAGGTTGGGCTTTCCAAGCACGACTCTCCCAGACCTGGGTCCAGCCTAGTCTCATTCCTTACCAGCTGCCTGATATATAGCAAGCCACTTGACTGCCTTAGGCGTCAGATTATTCATTGGTAGAGACAGAAAACTTACTTTCAGCATTTTTACGTAGGAAGCAAATGGGATTTAAAGAAATAGAAGTGCTTAATAAAGCTACACACATGTGAATGTAGTTATTTACACATTGCATTATTTATTAATTGAAACAAAATTAGTTCTGGCCAAGGAATCACTAATTGCTCTTTACTGTCTTCTACAATTAACCAACTGCAGAAGTTATGAGAGTCCAGTAGAGTTTTGCAAAAAGAACCAACCAACCAACTTAGCTCTCAGGGCCTCTCTGGTATATGGCCTCTCTGGGTATCCGCATCTTGATCTGTAGAATGAGGATACTAATCACTGCCAAGCCCAAAGAACAAGATTATTGAGAATTGATTGCAAATGTATGTAGATAACAATTATTGGTCATTTAGTTTTGGTTAGCAAGGTAGGTTTTAATCCCTTGTGTTTGGAAAATGTGCAGAAGTCTATGAGCCTGGTGATAAGAATGTCTTGGCAGAATGAAAGAGCTAATACAAAAAGGAGGTAGAGAGGGACAACATGTGAACAAGGTAGAGGGAAGTGGACACATGAATCAGAGACTGGGAAATGGACAAAGGTGCCAGAAGAAAAGAAAGAGAAATCGTATCTCAAGAGCTATCTGTTGGGTTGTTATAGGCTGAATTGTATTTCTCCAAATATGTGTGTTGAAGATCTAACCCTGAGCATGTGGCTATTTGCTACTGGTATCTGTATAAGAGGTTAAGGCACAGATACACTCAGAGGGATAAAACCTTGGCAAGACAGGTAGAAAACAGTCAGCCATTCCCATACCAAGGACAGACTTCAAAGAAACCAACCCAGATAACACCTGGATCTTGGACTTCTAGTCTCCTGGAGTATGAAAAAATAAATGTGAAGTGCACCAGCCTGTGGCCCTTTGTTATGGCAGTGCTACCAAACTCATAGTGTAGCTAGGTTGGGCATCAAATTGCCATTTTGTGGGTTAAAGATATCAAATATTGGCGATGTCATGCAATTCAATTTAAGAATGGTGTTTTTGTAAAGAAGGCAAACTGTTTCTGGAAAAGAGATTACTTTCTGGATTATAAGGAACTAGAATGGCATGAGAGGGGGGGGGAGGGAGAGAGGGAGGGAAGGAGAGATTGGCACTCTGTGACACAGAGGAAACTGGAATAAAATCCTGATCTACAGGGGATTTATGATGCTTCTAGACTTGTCTGATGAGGGGCCAGGTGTGAACACTTAGCCAACAGTGGCTGTGAGGAAATGGTACATATGAAGCTAAGGTATAGTATAAGGTGTGCTGAAGTCTCAAAGATACTTGAAAAGGTTCTTCCATTAATACCAAAGAAAACGTATTCAGAAGAATTTGCTGCTTATAGTTGACTAGTTGTTGTTGGAGGAGTAGATCAATGAATATATTGTCTTTTGTCCAATCTGGTATCCATTCTCCCTTCTTGTGATAAATATATCTTGATTTCTGCTCCCCCTCCCCCAACTACTTTAAACCCAGTGGCTCAGTGGCACTCATTCCACAAAGGATTGCATTAGTATAAGATCTCAAACTGAATCAGGGATTTCCATTCCACTGGCATTTGGTATTTTGTTCACAGGTGAGCATCATGACCCAATCAGGATCAGTGACAACCAGGCTCAGCACTTTTGTCTGTTGCAAACAGAGGAGGCTCTTATTTCCTTTGGGCCAAAAACTTGGGGTGGTATTCAGTAAAGGTACTGGCTACCATTTTGAACAAGTGAAATTAAGCCAGATGGAGAAAACCAGAGCAATATATATATATATATATATATATATATATATATATATATATATATATATGGGGGGGGGTGCATTCTGGTGACAAGTTGAAGGCTCTGGATCAAGCATTCTTCAACTTACATTGCCACTGACTTTCTAGTCATGATTAAACAAATTCTCTCTTTTGAGGAAATTAGTCTGGGCTCTATATTCTGTCATTTTCAGCACTGAGCTTTTTATCATGAGTATTCCTGTTTGACCCCATTTTCACTTTATAAGAAGATGGTTCTTTGGGTAGAAAAAAGATAAGGAAAAAAGGGCATATTTATTATGGGAGCATCTTAGTACCTAAATGCTCTGTAAATTCAAGTTTCCTGTCTTGGATGAATGCTATGCCAGGATATAGAGACAATTTATAATTATGATTTTTGAAAGCTTATTTGTGGCTTTTGAGGAATGGCAGAGAATAAAAGAGCATCCCTACACTATAGATAAAAAAAAAATGTAGATAACACAATCTGCATGAGCTTAATTGGAATATAGGTGAGACTTTGGATTGCATTAACTGCAGATATGAGGCTGTATCAGAGAAAAGAGTGATAAACATGATCTCCATGATTCATAATTGCTAAGAAAAAGCTGTATTAGTTCACCAAAATGTCACGTTCATTCAGTGATATTATACTGATGTCTCAAGTAAGTACTGTGGCAGGTAATTCTAATCAATGAGATGGGAAATAGGGGTTGGATATAAGGAAACTTGAGTATCTGGTTAAATATACCTATGGGTCCTGATAGGTGGGTCTGTTTTGACCTGTATGAAAGTTCCTATTGGAATAAGTCTCTGTCTTACTGGATATTTATCTTAGGAGTTTGAGATAACAGAAAAAAAAGGCTTGTCACCTTTATGGATGGTAGAGAACTAGAAAGTATCAAAAATATGTGCCTAAGTTGATTGAACCCAAATTCATGGATGTGTATGTAATCTGTAAAACAAAGGCACTGACCACTCTGCAGTATAGTTTTCTGGCTAATAAAGCAGTCTCTGGGGCTGGAGTTCCTGGCTGTAAAGTTCAACTCCACTCCTACTGGTTGTACAATGGGGGATAAGTTACCCAACTTAACTTTACTCATTTACTAAATGGGGCCAGAAATAATACATACTTCAGAGAATTATTGTATCAATTAAGGTTATACCTGTAAAGTGCTTATAACCATGTTTGAAATATAGAAATCCCAGCAAATACTATTTATAATTATCCTTACCACTGTGTATTAGTATGAGTATGGGGAATGTTCTGTGAAATTATCAATGACAAACTTTTAAAATGTGAACTAAATGACACACCAGAACATGTTTAGAGCTGAGTTCTGAAATAGATGAAGGCATTCAAGATGCTCAAATAAAGGGTTACCAACAGCTTGAGGGTCCACTAATTTGAGGGGGAGGGGACAAAAAGATTTCTACATCCAGGAGTTGAGGGTTTTCTACTTAGAAAGAACTGAAGTGAGATTAAATGTGGCCCATGTACTCTTGAGAAGAACTATTACTGGAAGCTAGATACTCAAAAGAAGGAAGAACTTTCAATGACAGCTGTCCAAAACTGCCTCAAAATAATAAGTTCTCCGACACTCAAGTCATCCACGCAGACTGACATCCAAGAGGAGTCTCGAACATCCAATATATAGATGGTCTTTTGATTTTTATAGTTTCCTTCCATCTAGATTCTACAACCCTTCAATGAATGAGCTGTGAACAAGAAAAAGAAAAAAAAAAAAGGTTTGATTGATTTGACCAGGACTTTCCTCATTAATTTCCAGAGGTTGACTTTACATGCCACTGGGTTGCCCTGTGGTAGGAGCTGAGGTTCCCAGCCTTGCCATCATCTCTTAGTCATGTATAATTATTTCCCTTTCCTCAGTCCTTCACTGGTATCTGCTTCCAAACCATCACAACCACAGCAATTATGCTGATAATAGCCCCAGTAGAAATTATGATCACTGAGCACAGATGGATGTGAATGCACTTGAAATATGTGTACACACTATGCTCGGTGCTTCACACATATTCCCTAATTTAATTTTCACAATAACTTTGGGTGACTTCTATGATCATCACTAATTTGACTTTAGAGCAAGCTCATTCATATCATATGGTTAAGGGCATTGGAGTTGAGAGGTAAATGCTGCCACCATGGCCCCTGCTACCATCTCTGCCAACCCAATCTTAGGACATGGTGACCTGAAAACAGAAATAAACTCCCTGAGAAAAGGCTGGTGATTCTGTGGCTAAGCACCCTGTAGGAGGGGGCCTCTCACTATCACTTTATAGAAAAGGTCATTCAATCAAGTAAAAACGTCCTTCTGGGGACTGAACACAATTGCCTATTTCTTCCAACTTACCATTCATTGATCCTGGTGAGAAGGTAGTTTTTGCTTGATTTCCCACTTTGATTGAGCAAATTGATATTGCTCAACCTGTTAATGGAGGGATGATTTTCATTATGAGATCAGAGAGAGGAGTGTAAATGCTAGGCAGAGGAGTACTTTCATCTTGAGATGTGCTACACATCTTTTCTCTTGAATTCAGCTCAATTTTTTTTTTTTTTTTTTTTTTTTTTGTGATGTTGGAACTATTTGACTTGAATGCCCCAGACTTACTATGACTTTTCAGTCTGATTTTGGGATTCTCTTATTTAGCTTTGCAATTTTTTGTTCCTCTTCAGGATAAATACAGTGGAACTCATTGCTTTCTAAAAATGTCACTTATTTACAGCAAATGTAATCTACCACAACATTCCCACTGAGACAAAATCTCTTGTGTCTTCAAATGCCTCAAGGGAGATTTAAAAAAAAAAAACAACAAAAACAACTAGTCCTTGTACACATCTACCTACAGGGATAAAACAATCATTGAGCTAATTAATTAGCTAATGTTTTTAAAAATTGTTTTACAAATGCAGAAATGATTATTCTGTTATTGTTATGGTGCCTCTGTAACCTTGGGCTCCACACCCCATGTGGATGTGTGCCACGGCTAGTTTCTGCAGAGATTGTAAGGGGTAGATATAGGCATATTTGCCACTTCAAAAATCAGTGAAGGTTTTCTCTGATAAGCAGATGCAGATCCATAGTGAGGGTGAAGCAGGAAAAGTGAAGGAACTTTGGATTGTGCAGAGGGAGTGAGGGGAGGGGTGAGGATGTGGGGACGGGAAGGACAGTGAAATGAGACAGACATTGGTTACACTACGGGAGTGACTCTACACCATGTACACCCAGAGGAATGAGAAGTTGTGCCTCATTTGTGTACCCTGTGTCAAAATGCATTCTACTGTCCTGTATAACTAATTAGAACAAATTACAAAAAGAAATAGAAGCGAGACCAGTAGAATAGAAGAAGGGGATGGGGGGGGGGAGGAGGGGAGGGAAAGGGGAGGTACTGGGGAATGAAATTGATCAAATTATACCGTCTTATTGTATGCACCTATGAATATATTATAACAAATCCCACTGTTGTGTATAATTAAAATGCACAAATTAAAAGGGGAAAAAATGGAAGAAAAAAAAAATCTGTGAAGGTTCAGCACAAGGTGCAGCAACATTCCACACCAATTATCAACCAATGAAATTCCCCTCCTTCCCTTTCCCTCAGTTGTGCCCTCAGCAGCCCATATCAGCATATGGTCTAATTAATACTATGTGCAGGAAATAGAAACTGCTCAGCTTAGCCTTGCTGAACAAGTCCCTCTCCACTCCCCTAGAGTTATCTTTGGAAATACTCATCGGTACCCTCTTTCCTCCTGGCTTCTAGGACTATTTCTTTTCTTCCTCTCGGCAAGTAAATAGTACCCACTAGCCCCCACACCACCCCCGCTTTTTATGGCAGGGGGAGTGTTTTTTGGGATTTAGACCCTTTGATGGCTCCCTCTGTCTTTGGTTATCTTTGGTCTTCACTTCTGTTCTACCCCTCAACTAGACACAGACTCAAAATCATCTCCTTCACCCTGTTTCCTCTTCACTTTGTACCTTGGCTCATTCCTGTCTCAATAAAAAACTTGTTGGGAGAGCTGTATGTACCATTTCTCTCATCTCCACCTCCACTTCTTGACCCTTGACCCTCTACATCTGCATACCAAACTCTGAACTTCAATAGTCATTGTAGTTTAGTAGAATTGCTTTCTGCTTTTTTTTTTCCTTGCCTAAGTTAGAAGCACTGTATTATAGCGTCTCACAACCCTCAGTTCACAACTTCATCATGTAATTGTCATTATAGTCTACCGTGTGTATGTGTGTATGTGTGTGTGTGTGTGTGTTTATATATATATTTAGTTGTAGTTGGACACAACACCTTTGTTTTATTTATTTTTATGTGGTGCTAAGAATGGAACCCAGTGCCTTGCACATGCTAGGCAAGCGCTCCACTGCTGAGCCACAACCCCAGCCCATCTACCCAGTATTTTAATGATCTGTGTTTGCGTGTCTCCACAATAAACTGAGCTTCTAGAAGTCCTGCTCATGATTGAATTGAAAATATTCTTTAAAAAACTAATAAATATCAGTGACCGTCAGTTGTAGAAGTATTGCCCTGGAGTTCCATTTTCTGTTTATGTTCATTTTCTCAATAGCACACCACTCAATCACTTTCTCTGGTGCAGTGAATATTCATGGAATGTCTGCTCTGTCGAAAGATCAGTCATACATGTTGGAGCATGTGGTAAATGACTATAGGTACAGGGTCTCTGAGTTAATGGAATCTGCCTTCTTTTGAAGGAGACTCAAAATAAATATGAAAACAACGCATTAAGATATTCTCAGAAAATGACAAGTGGTGTGAAGGAAATGAGAGAATAATGGGAGGGTGAGTGGCTCCATTCAACTGAGTGTTCAGGGAAAGACGGTGCAGGGATTATGATGTTGAGAGCTATAATGACAGAAGGAGTCGGCCACACAGAGCTCTGGGAAGAGGCCATTCCAATCAGAGAAAGCTACAGGGACAGAAGAGACCCAAAGCAACTGACAACTTGGCACATTCAAGAAAAGTCAAGGAGATCACTTGGCGGTGGCCCAGCAGGAGAGGTGGAGAGAGGAACAAAGTGTCAGTGACTAGATAATGTTGCAGGCCAGGCAATGTCAACTGATGAACTCTCTCTCTCTCCATCTCAGAGTCCCCAGGCCCTGTTTATCCCACATCATTGATGATTTTTCTATCTCCCTTTCTCCTAGAGAGCAAGATGGCTCTCTGTGTTTATAAGCTTCCCTGTTCACCCACACTTGCCATCTCTTTCTGTTCCTCTCACCTCCTGAACTTTACTATTCAATTATATATATATATTTATATATATATATATATTTACTATTTAGGACATATGTTAAATATATATATATATGTATATATATTTACAATTTTATGTATATATATATTTACTATTCAAATATATATATATATATATATATATATATATATATATATATATATATATATATATATTCTCTCTTTTTAATCTTTTCAATTGTGGCAAAAAACATATTACATGAAATCTATCCCCCTGACAATTTTGCAAGTGTACAATAGTACTGTTAACTAGGTGGACCTTGTACAGCAGACCCATAGAATTTTTCTCTTGCACCTTTGACCTTTGCCTTCCATGTGCTGCTTCTACTGTTCCCTTGTTAAATCTCCTCCTTTGACCTGTGCCTTCTTAAACTGGGAAGAAAAATAGTGCCTCTTTCCAGGAGATGGTAGGGAAGGAAGAA
Source organism: Callospermophilus lateralis (assembly GCF_048772815.1). Classification (NCBI taxonomy): domain Eukaryota; kingdom Metazoa; phylum Chordata; class Mammalia; order Rodentia; family Sciuridae; genus Callospermophilus; species Callospermophilus lateralis. Next base: position 25,567,899 of record NC_135307.1, on the reverse strand, counting down.
AAATAAAATGGTTATGAGGTTTGAGAAAGGAAATATGAGAAAACCAGCATAGACTGGTTTAGGTCCTTTCTAGAAGAAAGGTTGGGCAGGTGCTAAGAGGGCACCAAGGGGCGTGGCCATCTGTGATCTAGATTCTGCCATCATTACCTCTTCACTCAAGTGGGAAACCCTGGAGTCAGCTTGGATTTTTCCTTCTCAGTCCCCTTCTCCCTCCTTTCCCTAAGAGTGGCTATCACTGGTAAAATCCCACTGGCAATTCCCTTGTTAGGTCCCCCTCCTTTTCTGTTTTTTTTCTTTCTGGGCTTTCATGCCCACCTCTGCCTCGCCTTGCCCATGGTGGTGTATCAGTGGGTGCTCCTCCTTCTCTCCACCTTGCTCTACATTCCGCATTTGGTCCCACCTGGCTGTCAGCGCTGTTCTTTAGGGGATGACCTGTGTCCACTGGGCTTGTCTTCTTCAGCCTCCTAGCTAAGGTCTTTTATAGTTTGGCTTCCATTTTGCTGCTACTTCCCTATAGATTCTTCCTATAGTGGATCAGAGTCACCTTCCATATTATTCTAATACTATGTTTCAAATCCTTGCTTCTAAAATCCGTTTCTTGGGTTTTTGTAGCCAAGGATTTCTCCTTTTCTCTCTTCTGTCTCTTTCCCTCTCTCCCAGGACATATCTCCTGGACCCTCTGCTTGACTGATCACTGCATTAGCAGTGGTCTTTTCTCACTTCTGAATTACAAGCACATTTATATAAGATGTGTGTGTGTGTGTGTGTGTGTGTGTGTGTGTGTTTTCAGACTTTAGAGGTAGACACTCAGGGTCAAATTTAAGTTTTGCTGCTTCTTATGAAACTTACTTTCTTCATCTACAATATAGGCCATCTTGATAGTATCTACTACACAAAGTTGTTAGGAAGATCAGATAGAGATGATGTGACAAACTGTCACCTGAGTCTGGCACATACTGAGTGCTCAATACATATTAGCAATGTTGTCATTCATTTGGTCCTTACAATGTCCTGTTGTCACTCATTAGCTTTTCGGCCATACATATAATCTCTTTGAAGGCAGAGAAGTTTTTGTAGTTCCAATAGTGTCATATATGCTATAGGTTTATTATCGGGTGGAAAGCAACTTATTTCCCTCAAACAAATTTCTTGACTTAACTGTAAGGAGGCTACTATTTCTCTATATTATATTTTGACCACAATTAAAATGAAACCATCTGCCACATGAGAATAATGTCATCTTATAGACTTTTTAGAGACTTTTATGAGACTTTTTAATAGGCACAGTAAAAACTTCTCATTCATGAATAAATAAAATATATATGCATACATGAAATATGAATGCCGTGATTTCACATCTTTTAAATTCCTAGTAATCAAATGGGTTGTGATGAAGATCATTTTTCTTAACATAACTTTTCTTCATATATATTTATGTAACAGTTCTTATGGGTGGTGCTTAAAATGCTAAAGGCAGCAAAACTCCGCTGTAAAATTGAGTATTGGCTTTATGATCACCAGTGTCCCACTCCAGTTGAAAATTGTAAGGAAGTTTAGATTATTTTATGGTGTCTCACGATTACTAAATTACCTTTAAATGACTGATTAAAATACCTTTTAATGAACTTCTGGTATGTTCTAGGCATTGTGTTTGGAATGCAAAATGAACTGGGCAGTTTCTTCCCTGGAAGGTCCTAGAGTTCAGGGGTTGGTTGGTAACTTTTTCTATAAAAGGTCAGGTTAGCAGTTCTCAACTGGGGACAAGTTTGACTCCAGGGAACATTAAACAATGTCTGCAGACTCTTTTGGTTATTAAAATTGAGATGGAGGGTGGTTAGAAGGGAGTAAAGGAACAGTGAGTGGCAGAGGGTAGGAGGCATTGATGGCATCTGGTGGGTAGACACCAGGTGTTCTAGTCAGCTTTTTTGCTGCTGTGACTAAGATACCCGACCAGCACAATGGTAGAGAAGGAAAAGTTTATTTGGGGTTCACAGTTTTAGAGGTCTCAGTCCATTAAACAGCAGGCTCCATTTCTCAGGGCTTGAGGTGAAGCAGAACATGATGGAGGGAAGCAACTCACATGATGATCAGAAAGTGGAGAGGTCTCCACTAGCCAAATACAAATATATACCCCAAAGCCACGCCCTCCATGCCCCGCCTCCTCCAGCCACACCCACCTGCCTTTAGTTGCCATTCAATTAAGCCCATCAGAGGATTAATTCACGGATTGGGTTCAGGCTCTCAAAACCCAATCATTTCTCCTCTAAACCTTCTTGAATTTCTCACACATGAGCTTTTCAGGGACACCTCACATCTAAGCCATAACCCCAGGCATGTTGATACACAGTACTTCCTACAGTGCCCAGGACAGCCCCTCTATGACAAAGGATTATTTACTCCCAAATCACAACAGTATTGAAGTTGAGAAACTCTGCACGAGATAGCAAATAGTTTTGATTTTATGGGCTGCATGGTCTCTATCACAGCTGCCAACGTCTGCTCTTCTAGCGTCAAAGCAGCCATAGATAGTACATGAACAAATGTGTATATCGGTGGTTTAGTCAGTTTTTTCACCCTATGACCTAAAGTCCTGACAAGAACAATTTAGAGGAGGAGAAATTTATTTGGCTCACAGATGCAGAGGTCTCCGTTCATAGATGGCTGACTTCACTGCTCAGGGACTGAGGTGAGGCAGAACATCATAGCAGAAGTGTGTGGAGGAGGAAAGCAGCTCAGGACATGGCAATCAGGAAGCAGAGAGAGCTACGCTCAACAGGGACAAAATATAAAACCCAAAGGCCTACCCCACTGACCCACAGCCTACCAGCCTATGTTTCCCACCCTCTTAATTCATATCAGTGGGTTAATGCTCTGATTAGGATAAGGCTCTCGTAACCCAATCATTTCACCTCCAAACTTTCTTGCGTTGTCTTAAATAAGCTTTTTGGGGACATCTCATATCTAAATCATAACATTCTCTTTTCTGATAAAACTTTATTTATAAGAGCAGGGAGTGGATCAGGTACAGTGGTGCACACCTGTAATCCCAGCTACTCAGGAAACTGAGCCACGAGGTTTGCAAGTTCCAGGCCAGCCTCAGCAGCTCATTGAGACGCTGACTCAAAACAATAAAAGGTTGGAGATGAAGTTTAGTGGACCTTTGGATTCAATTCCCAGTAAGAAGAAGAAGGAGGAGGAGGAGGAGGAGGAGGAGGAGGAGAAAATGCATTTGGCCCAGGGTGTAATTTGTTGATTCTTGCTCTAATGGAGATGGCAAGGAAAATCTGATAATTGCAATACAATATGTTATGCTGTATATATAAGTGTATGAGAGAGGGTGGGCATAGAGCTTTGTATATAATATATAATTTACATTTGATATAGAAAATATATATGTATATACAAATATATACATATATACACGTTTTTCACAAGTTTATACCTGAGGCCTCAGATATGGACATTAAGCATTATCTGAGATGTTAGAAGTTGTTTACTAAAGGAGAAAGAGCCTTAGCAAAACTTTTATTATTTATGTGTTTGTAAGAATGAGGAGCTAGGCAAATATAACAATTCCAGAGAGAAAGAATAACAATAGCAAAGACAACAAGAATGTGAAATTGCATGGTAAGTGTGAACAACTGATAATAAAATAAGGGGTGTTGGAGTGGATGGTGGTGATAATCCCTAGCATTTATTAAGTTCTTATATATGCCAAAACCCTTCTAAGTATTTTCTGTATGCTAACATGTTTCATAGAAACAGAGCTCAGTGTTGCTGGAGTGACCTTATGTAAGGTTGGAAATATGTGTGTGCATAGGAGCTAGGACTTTATCGTGTAGGTGGGCAAAACTGGGGATGAGAAGACCAACCTAGAAGTAATTAGTAAGACTTTTCAGCTGACTGAGGTAGGGGTAGGGACATGCCCCAGTTTTTTGTTTGGGTGACATAAATTGAATGCAGAGATGCTGGAGGAGAGGCAGGTTTACTGGGGAAATGGCTATTTTGGATCTGTTGAATTGGAATTATCTGTGTTACCTGGGAATCAGGTTTAGGTTTAAAAAGTTGAAGCTGTAACTTTCACCAGAATAAAAGGAATATAGTTTAATTAAATGAAATTGATGAAATCAGGCATGAAAGAATCAGAAGAATAATGATTTTTAAAAATTTAAAAGATTTTGAGAGTAACTTATATTTCAAGAAGTGGACAAATGAGTGAAAGAATACCCAGACCAAGTGATATCATGGATGCTAAGAGAGTACTAAGCTTCATGCTGCAGGAGTCATTTGGTGGGTGGTGCTGTCAGCAGGGTTCAGTGTGAAAAAGGACCCGTAAGCTGAGAACTCAAAGTACCATTGCAGCTAATTCAGAGGTCATGGGTATTCATTCTCATTTGCTTCTGAATCAAAAAGTCTTCATCATTTTGAAATTCAGAGACAAAAGAGCCAGTAGATGTGGAGAAGCTAAAAATAAAAGAAACATGAATGCCGAAACAACATCCCTTGGGATAATTTCCAAACATTTCTTATGTATTCATTAAATAAAGTACATATAAGAAGGCTTGCTAAAAATATTTTATAGGGTTACTTTGAGTTGCTCTAAATTTTTAAAGATGCATTTCTTTATGCAATATTTCTATAATTCATATTTTGATGTATATTCCTCTTCTCTCTAATTGATTATCATTAAAATTTACTGATGTTGGGCTGGGGTTGTGGCTCAGTGGTAGAGCACTCGCCTAGCACGTTTGAGGCCCTGGGTTCAATCCTCAGCACCACATAAATATAAATAAAATAAAGGTTTAAAAAAATTACTGATGTTATGAATTTCAATAATTTAAAAGTCACAGTTGAAGATCAATGAAACTAGAGGGATATGATTATGTGTTTAGCCAAGGAAACACAAACCTCCTAGATTTGTAACTTTAAGATACAAAAGAATATATAGATGACAATGTCAATTCAGTTGTGTTCAATTCAATTGAAGGCATTTGTGGAAGGTCATGGCTTTTTAGCAGTCATATGGCAGGATATTTTTTCCTTTCATAGCTTGCCATCATACCTGTTTTGTATCTTTATTGCACAAAGGGTTGTGGTAGCTAAAGATGTAGTTGGTGAGATGCCGGGGTCCAGCCCCAGCGGGGTTCAGGGAGTCCTGAAGGAGGAGTGGCGTCGGCGAAATGATGAGACAGGAGTCGTTCCGTTTGAGCAATCTTCAGAGAGAGAGCTAAAGCAGCTTTCTCTGGGTCCCCTTTTTATTACAATTTTTCTCATCATTATAGATTCACAATACGTCATTGATTATATAATTTAAAACTTTGCCAAGACATGACATTTCCTTAACCATGATTGAGAGCACACCGATCTACATTCTTCCAGGATATGACCCCCAGCCATACAATCATCAAAGTACAGAATCATCAATAAAACATGTCACCAATTTACATCCTTCAGATTTTCCCAAGATTTACTATTTTTCCCAAGATATGTTATTTCCTTATTAACTAATGCCAAACTACGTAACCAGACTCTAAGTCTCCTAATCAATCATTAACCTAAAGTACACTTGTACTTTATTTCTAATTCAAAATTCCCATCTAAAAAAGTCCCTTTAAATCTTATATTTAAAATATCCTAAAGTTTATGAATCATCCTTAAAACATATCAGAAACCTATACATTTAAAGACTTAAGAATTTCTAAACTTAAGAATCTAAATAAAATAATATTTCTAACATTATTTTAAAACTGTGTCTTATAAAGCTATTTTAATTAATTCCTAAATTTATTCTCATAAAACTGGTTGAGCTGCTTTCTCAAAGAGTTTCTTTGTTTCTCAGTCAAGGTACACTAGTTCTCAAAGAGTTTGTTTCTCAGTCAAGGTGCACTAGTTCTCAAAGAATTTGTTTTTCAGAGGATGATTGTTGTCCATTATTAGGTTTGTCCACAATGTACTAAGATAGAAGAATAGCCTTTTACTTTGTCCTTGATATGCTGAGGGGTGGGTAGAACGGCCTCCAAGACTTGAACTACCTGTTCTGTTCTAGCCATCTGAAATTTAATTTGTTTGGCATTTAACATACTCATGCCTCCTGTGAGAAACATAAGCATGAAAATGCAAAGTCCCAATTACATAAAAAAGGGTCTCATGGTTTCGGTTACCCACCAACCAGCGTGGCTTTGCCAGCATTCATCCTCACTGTGACCCTGTCAAGACAGTGGGAGAGCGGCTTTGCCAACACTTTTTCTCACTGTGACCCTGTCAAGACAGTGAGTGGGGGATCGCCTCCACCAGTGAGAAAAGATTACTTGCATAATCTAATCATGAAGAAAAATAACAAAATGCTAATATCATTTGGTAGAATCAGTGATGTAAAACAATTCATACTAAAGACTTGCAGGAAGAGAAAGACTACCATGAATTGGAATATTGTGAGCATCTCCATCTAATATTTCTGCCTAAGTGTTCTCCAGAAAGAACTCAACCAAATGACTCTTAACAGGAATAAAAATGCAAGTGATGAAGAACCAAGGAACAGTCAAAGACATCAAAGGATTCTCTGTGCCTTAAAGACAGACTGTATCTTATTTACCTTTGTATCCTGGGGGCCAGCTACCATACCTACCATTTATTAAGCGCACACAGTCATGTCTAGCCATTGAATTAGCACAGCTAAGGCAGATTGGACACGTTCTGTGTGGTTGATAATGATGTAATAAGTAAGGGAATCATGGTCTAAGAGAAATTTTCTCCCAAGAACAAGGACTGGAGGTGGAAACATTTCTTGCTAGAAAAAAGACTGAGTGTTCAATGCATTTGGTGGTGGTGGTGGTGGGGGGGATTGGCCACACCCACTGGACTCCTCCCTCTACTAGAAAAGTATTGATTCATGGAAACAAATTTCCTGTGTGAATGAATGAGCCAATTCTGGCTTCAGAAGGACAAAGTAGCCAATGCTTCTACCATTGTAATTTCTTAATGAAAGGAATTTAAGATTAAGAGAAAGCTTAGGGGCTGGGGATGTGGCTCAAGCAGTAGCGCTCGCCTGCCATGCGTGCGGACTGGGTTCGATCCTCAGCACCACATACAAACAAAGATGTTGTGTCCGACGAAAACTGAAAAATAAATATTAAAAATTCTCTCTCTCTCTCTCTCTCTCTCTCTCTTAAAAAAAAAGCAGTAGTCTTTCATTCTCTTTCTTAAAAAAAATGAGAAAGCTTAGAAGAAAATAAAAATAAAATCTATAAAACCAGTTCTCATTTCTGTTTATTATAACAGAAATTTCATGAAAATAGCTTTGAGAGTGACTGTTCTGTGATTTTTGCTAGCTTTTAGTCTCTACAGGCAAAAAAGCATTTCTGAAAGAGATTTGAAAATTGTGGACTCTAGTAACACTGCTAGTTGTCAGGTTTTTCTCTAATGAATGGCTTATCAGTAAATGTGCTCAGTGGTTAATTACCACATCAGGGCATATTGGCATAAAGTGTAGTAGAATGCCCATTATCCTTATGCAAATTTGAATGTACTGCAGGTTAAATCCTGTGGCCTGAAATCTAAGTCACCTGTCATAAATTAACAGCTCCAGGTGCTAGCCCTGCTGGGATTGGTGGTGGCAAAGGAACCCACAAGTGGAGACAATGAATGAAGCCTGGATGGGTGAGGCTCATGCTTTGGAATGTCTCACAGAGGCCAGTGGAGCTGATCATGCTGCAGGGGCCATTTGGTGTTTCTGTTTTCTTTTGATTTTGTTTCACTTTACAGGGCCCCAATGCAGTCCAATGGTTCAAGCCCCAGGAGGGGGCTGGGCAATTGGAGTTTATAGGTAGATCTGCACATGGTTCCAAGAGACATGTCAAGCTAGGGGTGTAGGTATCTAGATAAAGATCCATATTCCCAGTGTATTAGTTAAGGCTGCTCTAACAGAATACCAAAGATCAGGCAACTTAGGCAGCAAACATTTATCTCTCATGGTTCTGGAAGCTGGAAGGTCCAAGATGACAGTACCAGTGATCTGGTCCAGTGAGGGCCCATTTTCCAGTTTACTGATGGCTTCCTTCTTGTATCCTTCCATGACAAAAGGTAGAGACCAACTCTTTTGTGTATTAGTGGCACTAATCCCACTAACAAAGGTTCCATGACCTAATTCTCTCTCAAAGGTTCCACCTTTAAAAAAATCATCACATTGAGGATCAAGACTTCAGTATATGAATTTGGGGGGCTCACACACATTCAGTCTGTAACACCAAAGAAAGCTTGCTGTGGTCCAGGACTGAAGTTCACCATTGTCTCGAGTCTTTTGAATGAAGTGAAACTCTAAGGCAGCGCATTCATGACAATTATTCAAAGTTCTGATTGTGGTGGGTCCTGTGATAGAGCATAGTGGCTATGACCCAGTGGTCACATGGGAGCCTGTAGCTCATGAGTGCCTCTAGGTTTGCGGACTTATTTCCTATCAGAAACTGGGGCAGATGTAGTTCAAGAGCCTCCTTTCTCTTTCAGGATTGGCTCAGGAATGAGGGAATTCAGAGCCTTCAGGGTCTCTGAAATCAAACTCTGTTGACTTAAGTTTAAAACTCAGGGGCTGGCCTGATATAGTCAAAGCCTCTTTCAAGTATATTTGATTATAAAGGGAGGTTAGTGTTTGATGTTTAGGGACTTCTAATACATTGTAGACATGGATTGTTTTTTCTGCAAGCAATGGAGGAAATTTCTTAATCCATGGAGCCCTGGCTAATGCACCCTATTCCAAACACATCGAAATCTAAAATAAAAAATGAGAGACCCTCAGCATTATTTCAGTTGTATCTTTAAATGAATTATTGGTGCTCATAAGGGAAAATAGAATCTTTTATGCTTAGGGCATGATTCCAGGTAGTTTTGGTGGAGATTAACATTTCTCACCACATCGTGAGTGTTTATGTGGCTGGGGAAAAATAAGCTGTGGTTCCATTGCTGATCCATTAGTAGTGTGTGTGGTGGATAAAAGTTCCTTAATTGGCCCACAGGGTATATACTGCTCAGTATTTATAGACTCTCAGTGGAAGGAGGCTGGAGAGGCAAGTGACTTGTCAGCCCTACACTGGTGACTTTTATGTCTTCCAGGTCACATTAAAATGGTTTACTTAAATCAGGATAAAAGTTGTCCTTTTTGTCTCAATTCAGTGTCTTAGTTGGAAGTATCCATAGATACATGCCTCAATCTTCATATTTTTCCATTACAAAGGAGGAGAAGGCTATCTGTATTTACGGGGAGTACACACTGATTTAACTGTCAGATGGAGTGCAAGAATGATGGAACTAGAGAAGCAAGAAGAAGGTAGCAGTGTGTTTGCTCTTAGCACAGTAGGTGTTTAGTGTAGGAGAATGAACATTTAGAGTGCTGGCCAAGTTGGTGGCACCTGGCTGGGGAGAAGCATTTATGCATTAGATAGGATGTTCTGGACCAAATGTGACTTTGAAGTCTTCTTGCTGGCCTCCTTGTCCTGTGAACTGACTTATAGCCCAAAGGAGAGGCAGATCGAGAAGACTACTTCCCTGACCTCCCCTTCTTTATCACTTGGCCATCTAGGCAAGAATTCTCTCATGTGGGAGAGAATTCGCCACATAAGAATGATCATCTTATAGCAATCGAACTTGAGAGAGGGGTAAAGGGCTGAGAGGCATCTGTCTATTTTTCTATATGAAAGCCAGAGACAGAACTGGTTCTCCTGAGAGCCCATCACAAACAAAGAAGCCAAGGGAAAGAGAACTAGCAAGAGAGTCACTTGTGGAGATCCAGGGGACTTCCCAGCCCAGCACATTCCATTTATCACATCTTTATCTTTTGGAAAGCTTTCAGCACCTCTAAGGTAGCTCCCTTGGATCCTTGATGATTTAATTTTGCCCTAAGCTAATTTTAGCACTTGGGATAGGGTGAGAAAGGAAGATTTGAGTTATCTCTAGGGAAATGATAAGAGCCAATAAGTTTTATTATTGTGCCAGCTCAGATAGATTGGTAATGCTGAGAAAACAGCTATGTTGCAGTTGCTCTGTAGCTTCCTAGTTCAGGTGCTAATATCCAACTCTATATGTGTATGTCTGCAGCAAAACATCTGACACTTGGAGTGCTTAGCATTTATGTAAATGGTGTCATCCTGTACAAATCTTTGTTCAATTTACTTTTTTAACAGAACATTTTCAAGATTTATCTATGTGGATTCAAGCTGATTTCATTCATCCCTATTATCTGTTACTTAGTGGTCTATGTTTTAGTTATTCTTGCCTCTTCTGTTGTTGCTAGACATTCATGTTGTTTTCAGTATTATAGTTAAGGCTATAGCAAACACCGTTATATGTTTTACAGTCACATTTGTGCCAGAGTTTGTCTGGGACATATAACTAGAAGTGAAATTCCCTGAAGAGTCATAAGCTGGATGTAGCTTTAACTTTACCAGAAACAGGCAAATTGTTATCCAAAGCTGTGTATGAATTTACCTTCCTACCAATCATACATATTCCCATTTCCTTGCAACCTTGACAATTTTTCGTATTGCCAGTAAACAAGGTAATATAGTATAAACCAACTCAATATGGTGTAAATGAGATTTACTCTGTAAAACATATGCCCCCAATCCTTCCCCACTTCAAGTACCTTTTTCTTGCTGAAAATCAAGAGACCTCAAGAGGGTATAAATCTCACATTTCCTGCCTCATTTCTTATTCTATTAATCCCCTTGAGAAGCCTCCCATTCAGGTGTCAGTTTGGAGCTGGACTCTTCTTTATCAGTAGCAATTTGCTGTCATTTCACTTAAAATAGCTGTACTTCTTCCAGTTCTCACAGAACTTTGTTACCGAGCCCCAGTATTTCACAAATACTATTTTTTTTCAGAAACGTCAGGGTACATGGGAAGATCACAGGCCCAAATTCTCATGCAGAAGATAAAGCAAAACACAACCAAATCCCCAAAGCATAGATGGTAACTGCAGCGAGCTGAAAACAAAGGTATCAAACTACTACAAGAGGCTGTTTCCAGAGAAAACCCTGTTCCCAAACACATTCACTCTTTACCACTTTACACTCCCCACATTCTGGAGTGGTGACGTGATGAAAAGAAAGCTTGTATTCTCCCTACAGCCTCAGATGGGTGATGAATGCTCAAATCAGTCCGACCAACAGTTCCTTTATTTTTCTGTCATGAAAAGGCACAAAGTTTTGTTTCATGATCTTTGTGGACCATTTGGGTGACCTACTCTTTTATAGCTATTACTGTGACCCTTTTGTATGTAAGTCTTTTTCTTACTTTTTTTTGGTAATAGTTAAAAAAAACATTTATTTTGGTTGGTATATGATTTTTTTTAAAAAAATATAAAATAACAACATCATGCAGTTTAGCCTGATATCTTATAGTGTGACAGATTGCTCTTAATTAATTTCAATTCAATGACCAGAATAAGTTAGCAATGCATAGGCAACAACTAAAAATTTCAGGAAAAGTACAATGATATTTTTCTGCCAAGATTAGTGTCAGTTTTGCTTTTCTCCTTTGTGAATAGTAAGTAAAATTTGATGCTACACCCTCCTTATAGGCAACTGGAAGAAATAATTTGACCAGGATAGAAATTTTGAGATCATCAAGTTATTCAGCTTGAATAAACAACTTTTACTGAATAATTGATTAAATATGTATGAACTACTTCTGTTATATCAGATACTGTGCTAAGCATCAGAGATAACATAATGATCAGGTAGAAGGTATTCCTCTCCTGTTTCAAATCTGAGGTCTCATTTTCACCAGTATTTGAGTTAATGTAGTGTTTGAGAACATGAGATTCCATTTCTAAATGGAAGAGTCTCTATTTCTCTATGATTTTGACATGTTACTTGAAAAGCAAAAAATGATTAATCTTTAACCTAAGATTTTGCATATAAAACCATATATATTCTTTTATTAAGCTCTAAATATTTGGACTGTGATAATAATTTTTATTACAAATATAATTTGCATTCACTGACTGAAAGAGGACTATGATAATAAGGACCCAGAAGCACACAGAAAGAAATCATAGTATAGAGCTGGCATTTATTAAATGCAAGTGTATAGAGAAGTTGAAGCCCAAACTGAAGAGTCTCATAAGTTTTATATCATAAGTATTTAATATTTATGAGAAAATTTCATTTTGTCTGTAAATAACATTACAAAACTGAAAAGACATATTTCTCCCCTGGTAATTATCTCATTGCATCTTTATTTTGACTCAATCCAGTTTAGCCAGCATGTAGTAAGCATGTATTAAGTGTTCAGTACTGTCCTAGCCATAAGGGTACAAAATGAACCTGGCATGGTTCCTTTCTTCTAGGGGACCCCCAGATCAGTGAGAAACATTGGCAAGTAGGTTGAAAATAATTATAGTGATTCCAGGAAGTATAAAAGGTTCTGTTAGAAAGATGTTGATATATGTGCTGATAACGCACATATAAAATTGGAATATTTAATAGGTTTTCAAATATAAGGACTTTTTATATGACAAAAATAACAAAAAATTTAGGAAGAAGGCAAATGGGAGATAAAGGATTCGAAGGACTTGAGATGCCTGGAAAATGGTATATACAAGCTTTAATAAAGAAAAGGTTCAGAAGAAGGAATGGAAATTGATCAAAGAAGTTGGATTTGCAAAAATCTGCTTTGAAGGAGAACTCTTGATAACTCTTGGTGCTGATAACGCCAAGGTTTCGGGTTCGTTCCCCGTACAGGCCACCAAATGCCGCAGTCTGGCTGGGCACAATTCAGGAGCCACTTGTCAAAAGAAACTAACTTTATTTTTAGAACCACACACGATAAACAAAACAGCTCCTCAGGAAAAAACCCTCAGAGCCCAACTGCCACCACCGGCTTCCCACAAGCCACACACCCCAACAACCTCTTCCTCCCACAATCATCCTGGTCTTGAGGCCGATTGGTTGGGTCGCATGGGCGGAGCCAAAAAAGTCCCCCAATGAGCAGCTCCGTGGTCTGAAAGGGCAGGGAAACAGCCCAATGAGCATCACCGCAGAGGAGCCAATCAGCTAGATGTTGCTGGGGTCACTGTGAGCCAATCATCAGCTGGCAGTCTGAAAGTTTGCTGGGGCCCCTTCAGCTCATCAGCTGGCAGTCTGAAAGTTTGCTGGGGCCCCTTCGGCTGTGGCTCTCAACAAATAATGAGAGATTATGAGATATTTCTGGTTAGGATGGAGAAACCTGTATCAGAATGGCTTGCTAAGAATAACTAGAAAAGCAGGAAAGGCACAAAAACCATCAACCTGAAGCCACCAGCGGTAATCCAAGTCATAGAAGACTCAAAGCCAAAATCCTGAGAAAAGAAAAGGGAAGCTGAAAAACAATAAGATTGAAATTCTGCATATATTTTCTCTGTAAGATGTTTTCCAAGAGGTTAAGCAGAAAGTGGTCAAAGTTCTGAGAGCTTGAGCAGAACATTCTATAATTGGGGAAACAATGTTTCAATCCAGGTCTATCTAAGGAGAAAAAATACCCAGGTTTTCATTAGTGAAATCCACCCCCCCACACACACACACACACAACATCACACAAATAATGAAACAGCTTTGAATCAATTCAGCTTGGGGGATGGATTAAGATAGTCTACCACTTGCTGTGAAGCAGGTAATATTCAAGTTCTTAAAGAAGAAGAAAACAGAAGTATAAGAAGGAATGAACAACAGTGGAATGTGTAAATTCAAATAATTATCAAAAATATAAAATTGGAATATTTAATAGGTTTTCAAATATAAGGACTTTTTATATGACAAAAATAACAGAAAATTTAGGAAGAAGGCAAATGGGAGATAAAGGATTCGAAGGACTTGAGATGCCTGGAAAATGGTATATACAAGCTTTAATAAAGAAAAGGTTCAGAAGAAGGAATGGAAATTGATCAAAGAAGTTGAATTTGCAAAAATCTGCTTTGAAGGAGAACTCTTGGCCATATGAATTCACAGGTGAATTCTTCCAAACTCTTAAAGAGGACAGTAAGATGTTGGCATTACAGTAGACACAGAGTCCAGATAGAGACCCTTACTCTTATGGACACTTGATTTGTACCAAAAATGATTCTACATGACAGGAAGTATAAATCTCTCAATATATGGTTCTTGCCCAATTTAATGCTTTATGGGAAAAAAAATGTTTACTTCTGCATCAGACCATGCATTTAAACTAAGTTAAAGTAAATTGCATATTTAAATATAAAAGGCAACACAGTAAAGTTTTTTTAAAAAAATAGAAATGAATGTCTTCATGGACAAAAATTCTCAAATAGGGTACAAAAAATACTAACTATAAAAAAAGGACTGAGGAACCGCAACTCTATTATAATTAAGCACATTAAAGGACACACTCAACACAATGAGAAGTAAGTTCCAGAGTAGGAGAAGATATTTGCAATAGACAAGAACTCTTCTAAAATCAATTAGAAAAAAATGATGATGTTTTAAAATTATAAATGCAAATTAAAACAGTGTAATACCCTGTATACTTACAAGCATGTTTACATCAAAAAGAATAACACACATTCAGAGTTAGGATAAGAAGTTACTGAAGCTCTCACACACTGGCATTGGCACAAGAATTATGTGAAAATTGGTACAGATATTTTGGAAAATATTCTGACAACTACTAAAGCTGATCTGAAGCAGATCTCATGATTCTACTCTCGGGAGCATGCCAACAGAAATGCATGCATATGCACATTATACTATGTATACAAATATGTTTGTAAATGCACCACTTAAAATAATCCTAGCCTGGAAACAACCCAAATGCCCATGAGCAATAGACTAAATAAATAGATTGTGTCATAGTCACAAAATGGAATGTTATACAACAATAAAAATGAGTGAACTATGTACAACAAAATAGGCAAATAATGTTGAATAAAATAATAATACCAGATACAGAAGAATGTTTATTTTAGTTGTGTTAGTTAACTTTTCTTTGCTATGACCAAAATATCTGATAAGAACAATGTAGAAGAGAAAATGTTTATTTGGGGCTCACAATTTCAGAGCTTTCAGTACACGGTAGGCCAATTCCATTGCTCTAGACCCAAGATAAAGCAGAATATTATTATGGAAAGATGTGGTAGAAGAAAATCTGTCATGGCAGCCAGGAAGAAGGAGAGATAAAAAGAAAGGGAAAAGTAAGAGAAAAAAACGGAACAGGATATAGTCCAGTCCAAGATATACCTCCAGTGACCCAACTCCTCTAGCCATACCCCACCTACCTACAGTTACCAGCTAGT